>NC_092629.1:48813318-49413318 GCF_039555335.1 Amphiura filiformis | reverse complement strand
TACGGAAAGGCCTATACAGCTATAGTCAGATTATTAAAAAAAAAGAACCAATGGTAGGCCTATAGGTTCCCTGTACTAGCACTAAAGCACTTCAAATTTTTTTTGGCTTTAGACCTAGGCTTTACCGATATGTACTGGGACGGACATGTAGGCATGTCTTGTACATTGGAAGGCTTGACCAGGCACTAGGATCCACAACATACTCATCTTTAAGTTCTTTAACCCTAATACAGTTGTACATTCATTGAATGACCTTTGAAAAGAGTACAAAAACTCATACTCTGCAACTTGAGGTCAAATTTTGCACTATGATTGTTTAATTGAAGATATTGAACTATGCCATTTGAATGAGGCCATTCTGGTCTATATAGTGAGACCCGTTATTAGGTAACCATAAAAAGATTTTGGGTGGGTGGATTCAGGGTTGCTGATTTAAAAAAAAAAAATCCAAGAACTGCTATATCCCATGATAATTTCAAAAGTGACCAGTGAAATGCTAGACATGCATGTATACCCTATCAGGTATTTACAAAAAAATCAAAACATATTTTTACATGTGAAAACTTCAAAGAAAAATTTGGTAAAATGATGGGAAAAAACTTGTTGAATTCTGCACCTTGAAGATGAGTTTTAAGCTACGGTATAGATAAAATAACATCAGAAAGGCATTTTACCCTAAAGTTGTAGAAGCATTAAAAATGAAGTAAAATAGTCAAAAGAAATTATAAACCAACTTATAAAAAATGGTAAAAAATGAAAAAAGTTGAAAAAAATCAATGTGAAATTTAAAAATCAAGCAACCCTAGGTGGATTTGTTTAAAAAAAACCCTTGTGCAATGTATTGTAGGGGGTGTCTGAGAAGGATGCCCCCTTGAAGAATGCCCCCTGAGAATTAGGATTGTTTTTTCAAAATGAAGCCCCAATTGAAGCCATTTTACATTTTTATTTTATTTTGTATGATTCTGCAATTGTACACGTACCCAAAACTTTCCATGTTCATAATGATCAATAGATTGATATTTAAAATGCATTTTTTTTAAGGGGTACTACACCCCTGCCCAAATTTGTGCCTGTTTTTGCATTTTTCTCACAAATTATAGCGCATTGGTGACAAGTAAGATGTGTATGTTATAGGGGCAAGGGCTACAACTACTGCACTGGAAATTTTATTTCAGCACAGACAACAGTTGTGAAGTTACAGTCAAAAATGAGGGAAAACCAATATTTGATCAATAAATCAATAACTACTTGCTTTGAGTTGCTGAATTTTCAGTAAAGTAGTTGTAGTCCTTGCCCCTATAATATGCATATCTTACTTGTCACTAATGTGCTATAATTTTTGGGAAAAATGCAAAAATAGGCACAAAATTGGCCAGGGGTGAAATCCTAGTACAAATAAATCATCTACATTTGTATATCTTGTACATGTGTGTTCTCTTTAAAGCAAGTAGAAATAGCTTGTCAACTTTCAACATAGGAATACGAATCGCATTATCGTGTTCACTCTAGCGTATGTTTGGGCCCTATTTGACTCATTGGAACGAAGGACCCCCTGCGACTGTCAAGGTAAAATGAATGTAGTATAGAAATGAAATAAAAAAGTCAAAAGAAATAAACCAACTTACATAATTTTATCAAAAATGGTAAAAAAATGAAAAAAGTTGATTTTTAAATCAATGTGAAATTTAAAAATCAAGCAACCCTAGGTTGTAGGGGGTGTCTGAGAAGGATGCCCCCTTGAAGTATGCCCCCTGAGAATTAGGATTTTTTTTTCAAAATGAAGCCCCAAATTGAAGCCATTTTACATATTTAATTTTGTATGATTCTGCAATTGTACACGTACCCAAAACTTTCCATATGTTCATAATGATCAATAGATTGATAATGCATTTTTTAAAAATGTTTTGATAGGACACATCATCAGACAAACTAACATATGGTGGTGATTTTTTTTAAATTACCGTACTGTATAAATATCATGGTGGGTAAAAGTGTCTACTGGTCAATATCATGGCAAAAAGTGAATATAGACGAATCCAACAGGCCAAGTCATGGTCAGGATTTGGTCGGCCATATTTGGTTCCCAAACAGGTGTTGTGAGTGCCCAATTGGGTGGATTAAAACCGCTTAAAATTTGATGTTAGATTCTTTTGTGTTGTAAACTGTCATCATTCTTTTGTCTATGTGTAACACTGGTGATAGAATGCAGTTTAAAATACCCTTCAAGGCCGCATTATTTCACATTTTAGGTGAGATAGCTGGGTCCCCGTCTCGGCTATGGCTGCCATTGATATAAAATTGGGTTAGTTTGAAATTACCTTGGACAAGGAACTTACTGCTAATTGTCTCATTGTAACCGTCATGAAACTCTGGGAGCTGATCCTGGCTGCGAATGTCAATTATGGAATGTCTAGGGTGTGCGCTTCTCCGGTCTTGAGGGCACCCTTCACCTCAGAATTTGGAAATTTGTTGAAAATGAAGCCCCAATCTATTAGCCATTTGATACATCATTTTTACATATTATAAATTTGTTTGATTAGACTACATGTATGTAGGCATTTAGCAAATTTGTGTGAGAATAAGATGAAAAAATTGATATATACAAAATCTGTGTAAAAATAGCCAAAAAATATATGTGAATATTGTGTGATCGGGGGGTACGGGTATGTTCACTCGGAAAGACCCCCCTACTTGGATTTTGCAGCTTCGAAAGACCCCCTATATTTGACCAAAAAGACCCTTGATTTTGATAATTTCAGTTCTAAAAGACCCCAAAATTGCTCATTCCTTGTATTTCTGATTTTTCAGGCGAATTACAACCAGAAAGCCAAGAAAGACCCTAGTAAGTGTGTCATAAAAAAACATTTTTCCGACAAAAATCCCACTGGAGGGCAAGCAAACAATATGTTTTATTGGCCTTATTGGGGTGAGGGGGGTGCAAAAATGTCAACTCATTGAAAATGTGTGAGAATGAATTAGGCCAAAAATGAATCTATTGGTGGATTGTAATTATTGCTTTATAAAACATCAAGTGTCCAGGTGTCCAAAACGCACAGAGATGTCTGAGGTGGATGCTCCCCTTAAGAAATTGGAAAATTTTGCAAAATGAATGTCAAATTGAAGCATCATTTGACTATTTAGGGCTCAAATTCAATATGCAAAATATTACACTGGTCCACGGACACATGGACTTGCAATTTTAGGTAAAGCTATAGGGTAAAGTCTTTTATACTGACTTTGGTTACTTACAGACCCCTGCCCCTTGTTTGAAGCCAATCTCTACCATGATGCTAAATAGTCTTAATGTAAACGTATTTCAACAATTGTATTTTGAAACTTTTGGAATTATTACCAATAACTAATTTACCTTTTATACATAGGGCAAAGTAAAAAATAAAACAAGTTTCTCGTCCAGGTTTTGGAAAAATAGGAGGAAGAGGGGCTTTTTATTTTTTATTTTTTATTGAAAAAATGCCCTAAATTGCCCTATGATGACGCTTTTTATCTTTTTTATAGCGTAAAGATTAGAAGCTGAAAAACATGAAGAGGCTCTTTTTATTTTGTTGTTTTGAGATGCCAACCCCTCTGGTCATCACAAAACACTTCACAAATGCTTCTAATACTATTGTAAAGGCTTATAAGAAGAAGTTGCAACTTCTCTAGCATCTTTACAAAAAGTTATGACAGAAAGATTGCAAAATAAAAAGAAAAATGCAAAATCTTCAAAAAAGGAAGCGGGAGGGGACGAGAAACACGTTTTTTTATTTACTTGGCCTAGTACAAGTGCCTATACTGAAATCCTGAAAATGTACAAAAAAATTGGAACTTGTCATCCGCTGTCAGCACCCATGGGTTGACCAAATTGGGACTGGGAATTTCAGACATGTGCATGGCAAAAGTCACCCATTTGGGCTACCAAGTAGAGGTTTTGGCAACACTTGACTGCCGAAGGGTTCTTAACCATAGTGTTGGTATAGGATTATCCCTTGTGTCAACTTATAAATTGGTTTTTCTTTTTGTTAGCCCAAGAAATGCCACACCTAGATGCTATGTTGTTTCCTCAATATTTTGTAAAAGGAGACATTTTTGCAGGGGGTTTAATTTTCGCAAATTTCGCAATTCGAGCTCCAACCGCGAAAATTACACCTCGCAAATATAGGCAATAAATGTATTACAGGTATAGGGCAGCTGGACTTAGCAAGTCTACCTATATCTGGCCATCCTGTTACCATATTCTCGATATTGCAGCTATACAGACATTTTCCTGCCGTTTTACAAATTTATTCCAAGGGGGGCTCGGTCAGATGCGATATCGCCATTTTTGACGCTGTAATCAAGAAATCTTTACAAACAAACTTTAAATGTGTTATGTGGTGGCAAAGCAAAGTACTGTAAGTCGAAACTGCTAACCGATGTTTATTCCGTTCATCATTAAGGTTATCCAAGGGTTTTTCATGCGCTTGATTTCAGAGGGGCGTAAGTTCATAAAAAGAAACAGCCATGCAGAAAATGAACAAGCGTACCGGGATGTAGGCCTACTTATATAATATCGATCCACGGTCAAGACATGAAACTTGGCTTAGCTCGTTCCAGGAGCTCGTGAGTCGGGGGGTGTCATGAGGGAAATGAAATTAGACATTCCTAAGCGAAGATATTGAGTTCGTAAGTTATGGTATTATAAAATTGGAAATTGAGATATTGGACTTTAAAAATATCATTTATAATGTTGCGAGTAGGAATTAGCTAGTAAAATGTCTCAAAAAATACAAGATGCCAATTATATTCCGGCGGTAAACTATC
Source organism: Amphiura filiformis (assembly GCF_039555335.1). NCBI lineage: Eukaryota > Metazoa > Echinodermata > Ophiuroidea > Amphilepidida > Amphiuridae > Amphiura > Amphiura filiformis. The sequence goes on along the minus strand of NC_092629.1, from coordinate 49,408,518 downwards.
AGACAATATTTTAAACATCAATAACAATTAACATCACAAATTCGCAACAAGCCCAAATTGTGAAAATACCTCCACCGGGCAGATTTTTGACTATTTCTCGATTTACGATCCTGCCCAAAAGTGTCAGGTTTTGACACAACACATCACATCACATACGACGTATGTCTGTTAGTGTTATACGTTTTTTATACGTTGTTTGTGTAACCTTAAGTGCTGTGCGTATGTTCATGGACGAATAATTGAGCACGAAGTGCGATGGACTTGCAACTCCGTTCACTGACGTGAGGACAGTGACAAAAAACAAGTCCTTATATAAATACATGATTTACGTAGCCTATATCGCTAGCTAGTGTTGGTGGCAGCAGCATTTTTCTGTAATTATATATTCATAATGTATCAAGATGGCGGTCAAGTCCCGATTCTCCGTCTCTAATTCTGTGGTGGCAGCAGCATTTTTCTTCAGTCGCATGATAATGGCAGCAGTGATTAATACACGGGGGATGCCGACTGTGTCCCCACTTTCATGCATTGCGCTGGTATATGAGTCGCAACAGCCTGGTATGTTTCTCACCCAAGATTTCACACCAAGGGTGCCAAATATTTACTATGAAGACGTTTGAGGTGTTCAATCGTCTTCATAGCAAGAACAGCAAAAACAGTTATTTAAAGGGGGTAACCCTATCGGTTTAGGATATGGATTCTCTTCAAACTTACATACAATGTCCAATATTGTCCCCTTTATCCATCTATGTGAGAAAACAGGAACAATTTCAGCATAAATGTGAATAATTAGCATAATTAGCAAGCCAATACACTGGTACGCGTGAATTGCATTCTGGTACATCCCGAAACAACGGCCGAGCGCATGTCCCGGTGGAAACAGGAAGTGTTAAGCCTTGGCACTGAAAACCGCTCGCCCTGTACACTTTTATACCCTCTATTCATACTGATTAATCTTAAAACATTACATATCACTGCGCTCATTATCATTCTTGACAAGATAGCCCATGCTGTATTTACTTCGCTTAATTATTTCTTTATTTTTAGCTATATGATGCACATTTTCACATATTTATGATTTTTCTTTGTTTTATTTTTTAAATAATTTTTTAATGGGGGGGAGGTGCTCTCATAATTTTTTTTCATATTCCTCGTATCATGCTTGACAATATAGGTCACGTTTCCTTATTTATTTCGCCTCTTATGTATTTCTTTATTTTTGTTTTTTGTTTTATATCATTATAGCGCCATCTATAGTTTGACATTAGGGGGCCTATTTGATGTATTTTTTTTTTTTTTTTGGTACTGGGGTGAAGTCTTCTGGAATCTATTCCGATTTCATTCTATGACTACCCAAAACTCCCGTGTCGTGTAAAATGCGAACAACTGGTAGCCTGTAAAAACCGCTGTGTTTCATGATTTCTCCGAAATACATCGACTTGGAGCGTCAAATTTCAGGATAGTAATGAGAAAAATAGTATCTATTATGTGATACCAAAACCTCATCAACAATGAAAAAAATCGGGGATGATGCTGTCGATCGGGTTACGGACCTTTAAGGGTCAAATCAGTTGAATAGAGACACATATAGATATATATTCTATGGTGTTTTAATACCATAGAAATAGGACTTCAGTGAACCCACAATCAAAGAAATTAATGTTGGTACACTCGGGCATACTAAATGTAAATCGCCACCCCTTTCCCCCAGTTCAATGTTGATGAAAGCACTTTTTCCATTGGGCTCTCCAGTCTCCCCAACATTGATTGAGGGGGAATGGGGATGGAAGAGGAAAGGAGAAGGTATGTACTTCTCATCAAACATAGTTATACTAATTTCACTTAACTCTCAGAGCGGCAATGAAGAGTTCCAACATATTGTCAAGGTGTACCAACTATTAAATTCCTTGATTGTCCGAGGCGAACGCAAAATATGACATCTAAAATTCGTTTTTGTCTCATAACTCAACAACAGAATATCGTATGAACTTCATATTGCACCCGATGTAGGAGTGGACCATGCGCTTTAGAATGAGTATAAAATTGTTGATAAATAAATTGGTTTATTTAGGAAGTGGTCACTGAAAGCATCTCCTATGCTAAATTACGTCATATTTCGTATTAGGCTCTAAACGGCAAATTATGCATCTAAATTTCGTTTTGAACTCATAATTCTACAACGGAATGTCATATGAACTTCATATTGCACATGATATGGGAGTATACCATATGCTTTGGAATCTTAATAAAATTGTTGATAAAGAAATTGGATTTTTTTAGGGAGCGGTCAGTGAAACAACCCATACGGTACCCTAACCTACACGAATTTCATGATTAGTTCTCTAAGCCGTCGCGCGCAAAGTTACTTTTTTGAGCTATATCTTAAAAACGGGAAGTCATATCAAACTGTTGTCACTCACAAGTTTTTGGTAGATACTCTCCTATTGAAATGTGTTACAAAAATTTTGATGGCAAAGAAATTTGTTTGTTTAGGGAGTGGTTATTGAAAACATCCACAATGCTGAGTTTTATATAGGCCAAATAAACACGTTTTCTAACAATACGCGTATATTAAAGGTCCGTAACCCGATCGACAGCATCATCCCCCCGATTTTTTTCATTGTTGATGAGGTTTTGGTATCACATAATAGATACTATTTTTCTCATTACTATCCTGAAATTTGACACTCCAAGTCGATGTATTTCGAGAAATCATGAATCACAGCGGTTTTACAGGTATACCAGTTTGTAAACAATGGTAAATACTTTGGAATTCTGGGAGGGAATTATGAGCGAAATATCAGTCACCGCAAGGCGGTGCGCCGTATATAGTTATGAAAACGGCAACGGTAAGTGTGGTGTGCTAAATAGCTCAATTGACTAGCGTTTGTTTTTTTTACCCGAGAGGTACCGGTTCAAAACCCGGTCTCGGAAGGGTTTTTTTTCCTCTCCATTTTACCCAAACTTTTTTTATATTCATTTGAAATGTACATATTGCAAGGGGAAATATATTTTGTTTCCTTTTTTTCTGAAGCGGTACGAAAATAAAACATTTTCCGTTCAATACGGGCCGGGCATTGTACAGCATGTCAGCATTCGTCATTGCCTGCCCAGAATGCAATTCACGTATACCAAGGTATTGGATTGCAAATTTGGCTATTTATTCACATTTACGCTGAAAATGCTCTCGTTTTTTCACAAAGCAGCATAAAGGAGGCGATATTTGATATTATTATGTAATTTTAAAGACAATCCATATCCAAAACCAATAGGGTTACCCCCTTTAACACGCTGTTGCATATTTCTTCTTAATTATCATAATTATTTTAGCACGAATTGCTGTATACGAATATTTGGTTGTCCTAATTCAACGCCTAATTATTGTTGAAAACAAATAATATAACAAAGTCAGGAATTGGTCATAAATCATTCATTACATAATTATGTATTAGTTATCTTCAGTAGACAGCATGATTCAATGCGTATACGTAACCGCGTAATAAGAACTTGAACTGTTAAATGTGCACATTATACGTTGACCTCATCTTGTTTTGTTCTTTCTTCATTTATTTCCATAAATGATTGTTAATATCATTCACCATTTTATCTTTAAATATATATATATTATAACTGTATTGATGAAAGAATAAAAGGTACAGTTTCCATCCATTTCAAACATGATGCACCGGTAATTTAAGTTATCAATAAGGAAACACCGGAAATATTATATATAAATAAAAAAAAAAGACAAATATATTAAATCAAAGAAAAAAAATAACAACATTGTCATTCAGATATGTTTGGCCAAATTAAAAATTAACAATTCCAATACAAGTAACCTTTTGAGTGGGAAACAAAAAAAAAAATCGCCAAGTTTTGAACCGTGGACCTCTCGATTCGGCGACCTGTGCTACCATTAAGCTACACGGATCGACGTGAAAATGGTCTTTCATTTTAAGTCATAATGATTGTCATCATAAAGTTGCAGGGTCATTCAAGCAAACGGTATACCAAAACAAATGCTATTGAATTCAATAGCAATTGCACGATAATCCATTATATCATTAGAAAAAAGAATAGACAAGTTTTTTTGGTGGATTATCGAGGCATATCGTCAGTTACTGAGCAACGCATTATATTTTGAGCTGTTTCTGTACACAATATGAATATATATCGTGGATTACCGAGTCAATTTGCAAAACTTCATGCAAAGTGCATAATTTATTCAGTTTACACAATAGTTACAGAAAAAAGTATTCAATACGCGTCATGGTTTAACATCTTTAACATATTAGTACAATGATTCAAAACTTTATCACCGTTGCACGTAATAGTCCAATGGTGTGGTATGTGGCCCATGATCTGGAGGTACGGGGTTCGAACCCCGGCAATTTTTTTTTTATCTCTTCTTGATAGAGTTCAACGCTATTCTCTCAATGATTAATACCATTAACAAAACCTTAGTATTTTGTTCGTAGTCATTTTTTCTGTGTTGTCAAACTCTTGTTTTGAGCTAAAATGTAAAATTTCACCATTATGCAGCTTATTTAAAAAATGGCCTTCGTCGTTTTCACATAGCTTTACATGGTGTGCTACATATTTGCATTGTGTTTCTCGTAATTGAGTAAATATCGTACTGTACATTTGATAGAAGTGGAAACATATCATCATAACAAAATGTGTAAAATTTCGTTGTAATACGTGCTTTTGTTTTAAAGATATGGACCAAAAACCAATTTTAGATGCAGTTTGCACCCATCACAAAATGTGGTTAATTTAGCATAGGGGAGGATTTCAATGACCACTAACTAAATAAACCAATTTCTTTATTTACTAATTTATTATAATTCAAAGGCCTATAATCCACTCCCAAATTGTGTGAAATATGAAGCTCATGCGACATTCCGTTTTTGAGTTATGAGACAAAAAGCGAAATTTATATGAAATATTTTACATTACGCCTCGGACAATCAAAGAAATTAATGTTGGTACACTCGGGCATACTAAATGTAAATCGCCACCCCTTTCCCCCAGTTCAATGTTGATGAAAGCACTTTTTCCATTGGGCTCTCCAGTCTCCCCAACATTGATTGAGGGGGAATGGGGGATGGAAGAGGAAAGGAGAAGGTATGTACTTCTCATCAAACATAGTTATACTAATTTCACTTAACTCTCAGAGCGGCAATGAAGAGTTCCAACATATTGTCAAGGTGTACCAACTATTAAATTCCTTGATTGCAGCAGATGGTTGTAACATGTACATTTGTACATTGGCAACGAATAACAAACACCGCGTGCAGTACATTTATTTGAATATGCCGCCCTGCACACCGACATCGCCTGGCTATTAATTATTTGATGCAGCAGAGATATTCAAATAAATACACGGGATCGATACACGTGAATTGCTATGCACGATTTTGATATCAGACGAAAATCTTCGGATACCGGGTTGGAAAATGATCAATATCTCCCGTAAATGATTTTTTCTCAAGAAACCAGATTTGGTCTCATACACTTGAAAATACGTGTTGAACAGATATGATAGTCGTTAGTTTGCGTTTTGAACTTTGAGCTTGCGTTTTGAGCTGAAAAAGTGACCAAAATTCAAGATTTTAAATAGCGCAGCGTAGAACCTCGTGGAGGTAGTCTCAGGCCAGACTATATGTGGCTATCACAAACATACAGGATCGACGAGTGTCAGACCGACTGATACAAACTGGCTGTGTAGGAGACTATCGAAGAGACAGTCTATAAGCATGACAATGGTGAATGTATGCTCGCTGACCGTACAGAGGTCAGTCACAGGCTATATGTCATTAGCCTTAGTCGGATGTCCTTCAGCCTACTCTGCATTTAAAAAGTATTAAACAGGTGGGAATACAATGGCCATCCGTGGCTGTGGATTCAACCTACCATGGCATTTTCTGCCATGAAGATATCGGGTCGATGACACTGTGCCCTGTCAAATTCGGCAGCATTTATCATTCCATATTTACTGCATGTGTTTATCATTGTTCTATGTAGAACAGATCAGGTCAGATCAGATCCGGGGGAGGGGGGGCACTTCAATATGAAATGGATATAGGTGTAGGGCTGGCACTTTCGCAATAAGGGGCATTCGGTGAGAGCAAAATGTAAAAAATAAAGGGTCATTGGGTGAGAGCATGATTTTTGGCATTCGGTGAGAGCAAAATGTAAAAAATATGGGGTCATTGGGTGAGAACATTACCTTTTTTTAAATGGGATCTTTGGGTGAGAGCCGAAAAAGCGCCACAGAAACCTCGAAAGTCGGATTTCTAGTTCTAAATGGCTTCAAATTTCATTGTTTTTTCAAAATAAGTAACAAAATCAGTGATAAATGAAAGTTGTTCAAATTGAACTTGTAAGGGTCTTTGGGTGACAGATCAAATGGAAAAATAGGTGGTCTTCGGGTGACAGAGCATGTGTTCGTAAAAAATATGGGGTCTTTGGGTGACAGCGATGCTGAAAAAAAGGGTCTTAACAGCCCTACATACGCGTCACCTCCAAAGTTGGAGTGCCCCACCCCGAGGATCAGATGCCTGGGGAAGGCACTTGTATTTCAAATTGACATGTATCAGGCACAGGTGTACTTTAACGCACAAATCACACATATTTACGAGTTCACAGCACTTTGTGCACCCCTTTATATCCAAAGTCCAACGCATACAAAATATTGAAAACGTTCGCGTTCATTTAAACATTGAATCTTTTGAGTGTTGTCAAAAAGATGAAGAATAAGTTTGATAATAGTATCATGCCATGTGATTCATGTACTTTATTCAGTGAAATTGATTCCATAAACGGTAACTCACACATGTCTTCCAAAATAAATATATACCCCTTTGGTAATGTTTTGGACCCCTTCAGAGGGAAAATTCACAATTGAAAAGGTCCAAAAAATACCATTTCAACAGAATGCTTAAAGAAAACCCTGATCAGGCACAAGACTGCGCTTTCCTAAAAAAAACTAGAGCGATAACCGCACCATAGCTGAACCATGTGGCTTCGGCAGTATATTGTGGTAGGCCTATACCACTGTCATCATTGCATTTAAATTTCAGCTCAATTGAAGCATTTTGAAAACTTGACATTTGACCCCTTTATGACCCCTTAATGATCTTAAATGAATCTTAAAATGTTTTTAAAATGTTTTTAAATGTTTAGAATGTCATAAGGATCATTGCATATAAATTTTAGCTCAATTGGAGCATTTCGAAAAACTTGACCTTTGACCCCTTTATGACCCCTTAATAACCTTAAATGAATTTTAAAATATTTTGTAAATGTTTACAATGTCATAAGGATCATTGCATTTAAATTTCAGCTCAATTGGAGCATTTTGAACACCTTGACCTATGACCCCTTAATGACCTTAAATAAATGTTTAAATGTTTTAAACATGTTTAGAATGTCATAAGGATCATTGCATTTAAATTTAAGCTCAATCGGAGCATTTTCGGTTAAAATGACCTTTTTTGACCCCTGTGACCCCAGGATGACCTCTGACATTTGGAAATATTTTTATGATATTCTTTATGTTTTCCTCTTTCATATGACACCACTCATGGGGTCATACCTTTGTGGCATTTAGAGATATGTCCATTTCAGACCAAATGGTTAGTCAGTTAGTAAGCTAGTAAGTAAGCTAGTAAGTAAGCTAGTAAGTAAGCTAGTAACATTCACTCATATAGGCTGATACCATTTCATGGTTCAGCAAAAACACCTGAAAATGCGCATGAAAAAACAGGCTGAAACTAAATAAAGTTTTGGAAATTTTGACTAAAAAAAAACTGAATTCAGTTTTAAAACTGAAAATTCTCATGTCTGATATATTAATTTTATTTATTTATTTAAAACATTCTGCCGAAGCCAGGCAAAGCCCAATTAGTGCTCAGAGGCTACTAAATTCAAGGGATCCCAACCGGACTTTACAGGACAGGGATATGGGAAGATGTCCGATTTTAGATACAGGATTAAAACTGGAGAACCTGGCGAAAAACCTGTGAGGAGGAGCTGGTGTACGTATACATATGATCTATAAATAATGGACGATATATATATTCGCTAAGGGGTGCACCATTTGATTTCGAGGGGGGGGGGGGTTAAAGAAAAAAAGTTTTTGTGCCCCACTGATAAGTAAACAAAAATATTCCCCATCCAGCAAAAAAAATCAGGCCTTCATTTCTGAAAATGGCAGGAGCTCAGTTAGTCACTGTCCTGTGTACTGAGGAGCTTGACATAGGATTTTCAAGAAGTGAGGAGCTCAATAAATTGAGCTCCTGAAATACTGTTCAGGAGAGCTGTAGGAGCTCCGGCTCAATTGAGCTCCTCAAAAATGAAGGTCTGAAAATTGCCAAATAAACCCAATGTTGCCGGCGGTGGCCATAAAAACAAATTCCGCTATACTCAAACTGGCACCCCCTCCCAAACGTCCCCGGTACTTCCCCCTATAAACCGGTTTTACATGGAGTTCCGTAGAGCTACCTTCCCGGGGGGGGCACTTCCATAGTGGATACGCATCATGTGCCTCGGGAATGACCCCCTTTTTCAAACCGGCTTGTACCCAATGACCCCCTTTTTTGTGTTATGGTCCTACCTATTACCCAATGACCCCCTTTAAAAAAATCCATGTACTCAATGACCCCCTTTTTCTATTTCCTGCTATACCCAATGACCCCCTTTTAATTCCCAAATTTAGGTGGTATTTGTGTTCTCCTCCAGAAATAATGAGATTTTTCACATTTCCAAGGTGGCCAAGTTGTTTTTACGCAGTTTGGCACTTATTTATGTGTACTTAATGATACTCTTTTGGCAATCCTGTACTCAATGACTCCCATTTTACTTTTTGTTACCCCAATGACCATCCTTTTTCAAAGTTTCATACCGAATGACCCCATTTGTAGTCAGGTTGTGTACTGAATGACCCCATATTTTTGTAATTGTACATTTGACCTGAATGCCCCCTACTTTTAACATGGCGAGGCACATCCCTGCCATTTCAGATAGGAGTGCCCCCCCAGGGCTACCTTATTCTTTGTGAGGTTGGCATGTTCCGATTTAAATGAAAGATGCTAGCCTATTAATCACTAAAATAGATATGAAGTTTACAAATCGATTTCACAATAAATGAAGGCCCTGTCTGAATTGCTGCCAAACAAGTTTTGGTTAACTAAGTTTACTAAAATTGAAGCCAGTGGTGAACTAGGGGGCATGGGGCAACATGCCCCAGGTGCCACCCTAAGGGGGGGGGGGCACCAAATTGAAAAATTCAGCATCGATTCTGCGCCCCTCCAAGCAATGAAAGTCAACATTTTTGCGCGCATTTCAGCACAAAATCAATTGAAAGAACATTTTAAGACCGACATTCAACTTCTAAACCAAAATTAATTAGTGGTAGGCCCTGTCTGAATTACTGCTAAACAAGTTTTGGTTAACTCAATTAACTAAAATTGAAGCCCAAGTGAAAATGATGTTGACATGCGGGTAGAAAACCAGGGACTGTCTTTTGGAATTTGCAGGAGAGCATCAAAAAGCTCTTCTAGAGCCTTCAAGGAGAGCTGTTTAGATCATTTACAATAGAATGTAAGGAGAGAATGGTCAACTAAGGAGAGCTAAAAATCACTCTCCCATATCAGATTTAAGGAGAGCAATAGAGAGCGATTGCTCTTGCTCTCCTCAAAAGGCAGTCCCTGGAAAACCTTGCATAGCTTTTCAACTGTGAAGTTATCTGGTGCTCTGCTGCAGTTGGCGAATAGCATGGGTCAAAAATTATGTTTTTTAAGGCCTCTGGTAGCAACGTTTGGACAGTACTTTTTGTGGAGTATGAGAGCACATCGGACATATCGAATTTCATTCTGAATACGAAGAATGGCCTAATCCTTCTCATATCAAATAATTTTGATTTTTTGAAATTTGTGATATAATACAAATTTTTAAAATGTATATTTTTGCTGAACCATGAAATGGTATCAGCCTATATTAGTCTATGTTACTTACTTGCTTACTTACTTACTTACTTACCAACCATTTGGTCTAAAATAGACATATCTTTAAATGCCACAAAGGTATGAACCCCCAAGTGGTGTCAAATGAAAGAGAAAGAAGTAAAGAATATGATAAAAATATTTCCAAACGTCAGAGGTCATCCAAGGGGTCACACACAGGGGTCAAAAAGGTCATTTTAACCAAAAATGCTCCAATTAAGCTGAAAATTATATGCAATGATCCTTATGACATTCTAAACATGTTTAAAATATTTTCATATTCATTTAAGGTCATTAAGGGGTCATAAAGGGGTCAAAGGTCAAGTTTTCAAAAATGCTCCAATTCAGCTGATATTTAAATGCAATGATCTTTAAGACATTCTAAACATGTTTAAAATAATTTAATATTCATTTAAGGTCATTAAGGGGTCATAAAGGGGTCAAAGGTCAAGTTTTCAAAATGCTCCAATTGAGCTGAAATTTAAATGCAATGATGACATTCTCAACATGTTTAAAATAATTTAATAAATTCATTTAAGGTCATTAAGGGGTCATAAAGGGGTCAAAGGTCAAGTTTCCGAAAATGCTCCAATTGAACTGAAATTTAAATGCAATGATCCTTATGACATTCTAAACATGTTTAAAATATTTTAAAATTCATTTAAGGTCATTAAGGGGTCATAAATGATATATACATGTATGCACCACAATATACTGCCAAAGCCCCATGGTTCAGCTATGGTGCGGTAATCGCTCTTGTTGATATTTAGCAGTCCTGGGATGAAAGCCGATGTTAATTGAAAAATTTGACCTTTTGTATAGAAGATACAGATTTTTCAGCCAAAACACACCCCCCCCCTAAAAATTAGCTACACTTTTTGATATTTTTGTCTCGTCTGAACTATGTTCAGGGAGAGACTTAGTAATCACTATGGTGTGTGGGTGGGGGGTGTGTGTGTGGGGGTGGGGCGACCGGTGTGTGTTCAGAAAAGCTTTGGCAAAAATTGCATTTATCAATCATAGTGAGTGTGTAGAAGAGATCAAATATCACATATACTTTTCAGTTAGCAACCTGGACAACCGATTCTTTTGTTCTGCAAGGCTCACTCAGTCATTTAATGAGGCAATACAAACGATCGAAATTGGTGTTGAAATGAGCAAAATTTTGAGTTACACCTTTTCAGTGTAAACATTTTTTTCTCGGCCAAATGAAAAGCAATAATTTTCATTTTTTCAGTAAATGGCTGGAAAAACTATAATGGTTGATAATGATTTTTTTTTAAATCCTGGTGTTAAACTTAGGCCTGAAATTCAGTCATTTAGTGTAAGATATTCGATTTTTATAGGCTTCAGCTCGGCCCTTGAGCTTTTTCTTGGATCAACCTAGACTACCCGTAGTCCACTTGCCCATTGTGCATACTCTGGATATTGTATTTAAGCTTAAAACTCTGATTTAATTAATGTGTGCACAATTGATAGATTTTCACATCTGATCAGTCACCCTACTCCCTCTGTTTGTTAGCTTCCCAAGTGGACTACTGACATTGCCTTGCGGTTAAGATTTTTAACACAGGACTCTATGGAGAGTTAGGCCAATTTCTGGCCTAACTAAAATTGTCCATGATGTAATGCATCTTTAAATGGATCTGCCTTGTGATTGGTCGCCCATACCTCGCTATGGTTTAAATCGTCTGGGCCCGCGCCATTACCATTAACAACTGTCTGTGGTATTTATGGCGCTTTTGTGTTGATGCGAAAGTTAATCTCTCATCAAACATCTAGCGCGTCCATGCTTAGTACTTGTGGTTAATGGACTCATAAACAAGTATGCTTGACAGTGTGTTTTTAGAGAGCAAAGTCCAGGGGGTAAAGTTCTGCTTACAATTCAAAGTTCATGGTCGAAATTTTGGGGTACGCCATCAATAAACTGGTAGATTCCAAAATCAGCATTGTTCAGTATTAAAGTGAGCCGTTATAATTATGCAAAAATAATGCAAGATAATGTTGCATTCAATTACTTTTATTGTCACTAATCGTCTGATATTTTTAACTCTTTATGACCATTTTACTATTGAATACTTTAATTTTAATAAACATCAGTATAATTTTGAGTTCAACGAAATGTGTTCATCATGACTAATAATAACATATTTTTAATAAAATTCGACTATGGCATAGTCTAGGATCAACCTTTTAGCTTTTCAAAGTAATATAGTTCGCTAATGAAGGATTTTCCCCAACTTTCTAAAGCACATCACCGTGAGCTATATATCATAGTTTTGTCAGAATTTCCGTTTTGATTTCACCATTTTTTACTTCCGCCTGAAAAATTTTCAAAATCAACGCGTGAAATCTAAGGCTAATACTAGCATTGTGGATCGATATCCCTGGGTTTAATAGGAATACCGGCATGGCTACAGTTTTGCCAGAACTTCAATATAGCAACGAAATTCCCAGGCCTAATAGCGCTCCTACTGATCACAGCCAGGCGTAGCTGGGATTTTTTTTCAAGGGGGGCAAGCCTGTATGGGGCGGGGGGGCCTAAATCCACCAAATTTCCCTGCACTTGGGGGGAGGCGGGGGCCCAAATAGACAATTTTGCCAGGCTTATTGAATATAATCGTATGGTATTGCATATCGTATGGATTCTCCATCTCTCTGCCCCTCTTCTCCCTCTCTCCCCTCTCTCCCCTCTCTTTTTCTTCTTTCTCCCTCCTTTTTCCTCTTTTTTCTTTGCACTAGGGGGCGGGGGCCCAAATAGGCAAATTTTGCCAGGGGAAATTGCCCCCTGCCCCCGGCAGCTCGCCACTGACTGATCATGTTTATAGCACGATGAGGATCTTTCATCACGTGAAATTGCATTGAAGTCATGGTTAAAGTGTGTTGAGTACCACCCCAAAGTTTCCCTACATACACCCCCACTACCCACCTCACACACCTCTGCACCCACCCCACCCTATAGGCCTATACATGTACATGATATTACATAATATTATATAGCATAGCTATACATTTAGGTATACGCCTACATGTCAAATTAAAAACAAACCCGAACACAAGTCTGAAGGGTGTAATGAAAATGGCAACCAGCGATGGGGGGCGGGGAGGTAGGTCATGCAAAATTCACCTGGAGATAGGAGGGACAGAAGATTAAAATCCCGTATAATAACACGCTAATTTTTCTAGGTTTGGACCGTGGATTTTCCCATGGACCTCAAGCGTGCGTCTCTTAATACGGACTAACCTAGGTAAACAAACAAACAGACAGACAAAATGGTTTCATAATCATGGAATCCATATAAATTGAAATTACAGGCTATCAAGGGAGCAAATATTTAAAATTCACCTCATTTACCAGAAAACCCAATTGGGGATTTGGGCTACTAAATCGCTGGTCAGGCAATATTTGCTTTTCAATGGAAAATTGCCCTGGATGACAACAATGAAAATATCGACTATTTCTGCTGGTTGCTCACGAGATAAAAGTACTGAGTTTGACATTTGAGCATGAAGGGAAAAAGGGTAAAATAAAAGCGGAAATTCTGACAAAACTATAATATATAGACCCACACGATGTGCTTTACAGAGGTGGGAAATATCTTTCTTTAGCAAACTATATTAGTTTGAGGCGCTAAAAATCAATTCCATAAAAAGCTCGCAGGCGAACTCAAGGCCTATAAAAATCAAAAATATCACACTAAAAGACACAATTTGATGCTTAATTTTAACACCAGGATTTTAAAAAAAAATGTATATTCAAGCACCAAGTTTTTAACTGACATTACTGAAGAAAAAAAAATATTGCATTATATTTGACCGAGAAAATTAATTTCATAGCAAAAAGGTGTATCTCTGAATTGTGCTGATTTTAACATGTATAGATCGACTTTTAGCGCGACTAAGCATTTCTAAAGAATCGGTTGTCCAGGTGGCTAACTGTTTTGTAGAACCCGTGGTTCTTGAGTTATGTTGTAAAGAGGGCTGAAATAACAAAACTTTTGTAAAGCGTACATAAGTCATCAACAGCAATAAATAAAGTTTTCAAAGTATGATTTGCAGAATGAACGTTTGCAAAACATCACAGTGTTATTTTTCAATAAATGTATGGATATCGATTTTTTGGCAGCTTCAACGAACAATACTTTGTCTAACCATGATCTAAAGTCCGGTTCCTACTCCACATCGCAGCGTGATACGATGCTATAAAAACTGAAATCTGAGCCAGGTTTTTACAAGCTTGGCAGTGAAAATTCTTATCGCGCGGTGGAAATTTCGGTCCGCGATGGAGTTGGATTTTGTTCAACTTTATAGCATCGCGCTGCGATATCGCAGCCGTGCACGCTTGTGATTGGCTGCTTGGAAATCATCGCGCGATGAAATTAAGGGATGGGGTATGAACGTTTGGACGGTATATATTGTGAGACATGAGAGCACATCAGACATATCGAATTGCATTTCTGAATACGAAGAATGTCCTTCTGATATCAAATAATTTTGATTTTTGCAATTTGCAATGTGATACACATTTTATGACAAATGATTAAAAATTGATATTTTTGATATTTAACAGTACTCGAAGTAAACTTTATAAATCTGATGATTTATACTTTTAATTTGCATAAAGAATAGATTCTTATTTAAATGTTTGTTTTCACTGATCACATCCCCTTTTAATTTCGAGCCAAACAAATGAGGTATAATGAAGAAAATTGCAATTCATTCCAACGCCTACAATTTGTGTACTACGCTCGCCAATCGTATTACATGTAACTGCATGGTACATCGCGCTCGACGTGTGTACATACAAGCTGACATCCACGGTAAATGTTAGCAAGTACTCGATCGTTGAACTCTGAATAAAACCGAGTCGACCCGGTTTTAATACAAAAAAGTTAAATTTTACTGTTATTAAAGCACTTCAGGCTTAGTCTTTTACGTGGTATTTTAGTATACCACTGGGCTTTATAATTATGCAAAAAGTAGAAATCCGAGTAAAATTGAGGGCGTCGCTGTGAAGCAAATCACACATGGCTTTAAAGTGTATGTAGGTGGGTTGAAAAGCCGACGATCAATTGAAAATTTTGACCTTTCTTATTGAAGATATGGATTTTTTTCCCCAAAACACCAATTAGGTCTTTTTGGGAAAAAAATCTGTATCTTTAATATGATAGGTCAAAATTTTCAATTGATCGTCGTCTTTTCCTCCCAGACCCAGCTACACACATTTTAAGAATATATCATCAGGGCTGTCAACTCTCACGCATTGGCTGTGAGTCTCACACATTTGGTCACTTTCTCACAGTCTCACGCCAAGGTAGTAAAATCTCACGCCCAGGTAATAAATCTCACGCAAAAAGATAAAAAATGAGTAAAATCTCACGCATCGTCATGAATAATGACTCAAATAATCATCGGTTAAAATGAACAGGAGTCGGCAAATCCCGGTACACTTCTGTCTCGCGCCAAGCAATTCCAAAAAGTTGACAGCCCTGTATCATTAGATTGATAAAATTTACTTCAAGGACTGTTTATATATCAAAAATGTGAAAAGTATCAAATTTTAATAATTTGTCATAAAATTTGTATTAATATATCGTGAATTTCAAAAAATGAAAATTATTTGATATCAGAAAGATATTCTTCGTATTCAGAATGCAATTCGATATGCCTGAGGTGCTCTCATGTCCCATAAAAAATACTGTCAATGAACATTTTAATTTCATCGCGCGATGCTGCGATGTTTTAAAAGCATCGCATCGCGCTGCGATGTGAATTAAGGATCGGACTCTCCTGGGGGTCACCACACAATCTTCCTTTCTTTCCCTTTTATATCCACCCTGCGAATGCAAAGGTGGCGAAAAATTATTTTCTATGTTTGTATCGGAGAAGTTTTCTTCAACACGGAGACTAGTGTAGTTAAAGCTTGTTGTAGTGTATGTGAAAAATTTAAATATATATTCAGTGGTGTCAATTTGCTCGGCGTGGTTAGAGTGACCTTTATTAACCTTTAGTATATAAGGCCACATAAAATAAAATAAATTGTTTCACGTCCGCAGGTGATATTATAAATCATGTGAATTCCGTTTTTTAAGGCTTTGGAACTTTTTTTTTTAATTTATACAATTTTATTTATTTTTTAAAATTTTATTATTATTATTTTTTTTTGCCAAAAAAAAAAGAAAAAAAAAAGGGTCAGGCCTAATTTTAGGGTAGGTCGGGTTACGCCAACCAAACAATTTTTAGGCCTAATTATGAAAATTTTTAGCAATGATTGCAATATACACAGTGATTTAAAATGAACTGCACCCAAATTCAGAAATAAAATACAAACATTGAAATAATTTCTTATTGAATAGGCCTATATTTTTTCAATTTACTTTTGAAGAAAACACCAAAAACGATGTTGCACACGGATGAGTATTTTATTCGCTATCTGTGCTACACATTTTAGGCCAAATAAAAAAATAAACATGTTTCACGTCCCCTCCCGCTTCCTTTTTAGAGGTTTCCTCAAATATATTTTTATTTTTTGAAATTCAGTTATAACTTTTCAAAAAATATGTCTAGGAAGTTGGGGTGCTTTCTATAGCCTTGTTAAGATACAAGAAACACTTTAGGAAGGTTTTGTGATCATTAGAGGGGGTGTAACTCTCAGAACAACAAATAAAAAAGGGCCTCCTCCTTTATCCAGGCATTATTGTAGGCCTACATGTATACGCTAAAACAGCTCTAAGTATGGGTATTTACACCAATTTTGCGATAAAAAATAGAAAATAAAAAGCCCCTCTTCCTTCTCTTTTTGAAAACCGGACGTGAAACATGTTTTATTTTTACTTGGCCTTATGCTCACTCAGCTGATGCCACACACAGTTTCATTCCAACCTAAATTGTATGAAAATAATATGAATTGATAAATAATTAAATTAAAAATGAAATACCGACTTTTAAATAATTTTCTTATTGCAAGCTGTAATAGTATAGTAGCGTAAGTAGGCTATGTCCGGGGAGGGGGGGGGGGGCTATGTTTCCTAGTTTGGTGAAAATCAGGTCTGGACCTCTTTACATGTGTATGGTTATTGCACCAGTATTATTTCTATTCAAATTCAAATTTCCCCCTCAAATCAATGGGTCATTGGTCATAACATGATACAGTAATCTTAGCAAACCTGGCATTGTAATAGTTTTTTCTGTAGTTTTTTGTAGTCTCACTAGTGGGTGATCCCCCCAAAAAAACACCTGCCACACCTGGAAAGCAAATGGTGCACCATTTTGAATTGTGATATAAATACAGTCACATACATACATACATACATACAATAGGCTTTTATATAGCGCCATTTCAAATGATCACAGCGCTCAAAACAACATAGCAAGATAAATATACAACAAAAACATGATAGAATATAAGCAAAAGTTCACAAGAACCAATAACAAGCAATTATGTTTCTGAAAACAGAAATGTTTTCAGCCCTTTTTTGAACACGGGCAAAGAGTTGGAGGAGCGGACTGAAACAGGTAACTGGTTCCACAACTTGGGAGCTATGAAAGCAAAAAGCCTTATCAGCGGCAGACTTAAATGAGCAGTAGTGGAGTTTGGGCACATGCAGGCGAGTGGCATCAGTGGCAGATCAAGTCCTTGCCTTCCAGGGATGTATAATGTCAAGGAGGATGCCATATAATCTGGCCCCAAGCCAGCAAGGCACTTGTAAACATACAACATGGCTTTGTAGTAGATTCTCTCCCTCACAGGCAGCCAGTGCAATTCGTGGAGCAATGGTGAAGCATGGTCTTTCTTGGCTGCAAGAAAAATAATCTTGGCTGCCCAATTCTCTAGTCTACGAGCAATTTCAGTGACATTCGAACCCAAAAGTAAGATCACAGAGAACCTATTCTTGAGAGGGCACTCTATTCACATGGTTTCTTTTTCAACGCTAAAAGATCACGAATTTTGGTGGTTTGCAAATGAAAAGTGTCCGCACTATCGATTGATAATACGTAACTGTTATGAATAATTTATTAGGTTTTTCAATGCAATCGCCTCGACCCATTAATACATATCTGTAATATCAAAGTACTTGGAATAGCAATACGGTGAGTTCACTGAACTACGCCCTATACTGATGGAGTTTTAATGGCGTTAATCCTCTCCATACACAGATGAACAAATACAATAGATGCAGGTCAACACGTATGACCTCCTATGTGACATGTTATATGTGATGTACAAAAACCTGAATATCATAAAGTTCAGTATTCGGTTGTGCATATGAACTGCACATTTACGTTGCTAAATATTACTCATTATATATAATGACAAATATTGGTATTATGACAATACGGTATATACATTGTATATAAAACGACTAATAGATCCTACTATCATGGCGTCAGCCGTCAGGTCAATGTTCATCATATCCCGTATGTTTCTTAAAATTCATTCATATTTGAGACAAATTGCTGTGCCCATTTTATAGGTGCACAGGTGGATCCGTGTTTTTTTAAATTTTCATTTCCTTTTAATGAAAAGAATTAAGGTTTTCCACTGCACGGGGCCACAAGGGTGATACTAATTTTAATGCTATATTTTCAAAACGAATACGTGTTCCCGGTTGGCTCTATAGCGATTTCACAGTGCAATGCAGCGTCGGACTCTAGCTGAGAGCGTAGCCTAAGTCATTACGGACTCCAAGAAGGGCTCTCCATACACAAATGAACAAACACAAAGGAGGTAGTCTCCTCCGTGACCAGCTTGATTTAGATGGAGCGGAACCAAATTGGCTGCGGAGGAGACGGGTTATTTTGCCATGCAAATTTTTCAGTGTCAGCCGCCTGGTAAGATGTTACCATAATCCAATCTGGACAGAATGAGTGAGCGAACCACATTTCACCATTTCCATATATCAAACTTCCCCAAGTCTAGACCGACCCATTTCTGAAAATTTTAATTTGTTTGGTTTACCAAAGCCGTCATAGTATTCCCTCATTATTCACCCTAACAATATGAATTAGGGTTGTTAAAAATTCTGCATTATTAACTAAATGCAAGTAAGATTAATCAAGATTGGACACCGATGTAGAGGAAACCCATTTATATTTATATATACATATATTCTGTGGTGTCGTTTTAAAAAGTCTGTTAACTGAGATTAGGCCAAGTAAAATAAGAAACATGTTTCATGTTCGGGTTTTTGAAAACAAGGAGGAAGAGGGGCTTTTTATTTTTTATCGCAAAATCGGTGTACATACATGTAGGCCTACTCATAAGGCCGAGTAAAAAAACAAACATGTTTCTCGTCCGCGCCCTCCTCATTTTTTGAAGATTTTTCAAATTTCTTTTTATTTTGTAAACTTTCAGTTATAACTGGTAGAAAAAGATGTTTCAGAAGTTGAAACTTATTTTACGGTTTTGTAAATGCATAATACATCATTTAAGAAGAGTTTTGTGATCACTAGAGGGGTCTACCTCTCAAAACAATAAAATAAAAAGGACCTCCTCCTTTTTCTCAGATGATCAATCTGTATGTCGAATACCCAAAAAATAGTGCCAAATACAGGTATTTAGCGTCGTTTTCCAATAAAAAATAAAAAATAAAAAGCCCCTCATTCTCCTAATTTTTAAAAACCCGGACGAGAAACATGTTTTTATTTTTACTTGGCCTAAATAGAGCTGTTTTACCGGGCTGTTTTAGCGTGTACAATAATCAATAAGGCCTCTTTTTATTTCTTGTTCTGAGAGATAGGCCCCCTCTATCACAAAACCTTATAAGTGTTTTTTGTATATTAGCAAGGCTATAGAAAGCATCTCTACGTCAAAAGTTAATATAAACTAAATTTCAAAAAATAAAAATAAAATTGAAGAAACTTTATTTAAAAAAAAGGAGGCGGGAGGGGACGTGAAACATGTTAATTTTTTTATTTGGCCTTACAGGATGACAGCTACAGCTACTAGTGCAACAGACATGTTAGGCTACTCTGCAATTTCATCCCAATGATCCGGGATTTAATTTTGAACCTGGGTATTATGGGGAAACTATCAGCTTTCACCTGATTCATGAACCATTTCATTTTTGACTTCAGAAAATATTACATAATATATTTTTGGGAAATCTGTAAACATACGATATTTTTCCTGTCACAGCTAGAATCTGCATTCATTTTATAATATTTTGAAATACACTACAGCAGGCTAAACTGCACAGCTGGAGGTGATAATCTGAAATGATAGATACACACAATCTTCATGACACCATAGAATGTATGTTTGCATAAATAAATTAATAAATACTGTTTTCTCTTACACGGTTGCATTTTGTTGTTGGGCCTCACAGCCCTCAGCTGGAATCTGCATACAATGCAGTACAATATTTGTAATACCCTACAGCAGGCCAAGAGAACTGCACAGGTAGGGGTGATAAGACTGAAATGATAGTAAGCTACTATGGCTTACCAGGGAATCTATTACTCGTAAGGCCGTATAAAATGAATGTTTTGGTTCTCGTCTCCTCCCTCCCATCTCAAATTTGTGGGATTAGTCAGATTTTTATATTTTTTTTTAGATTTTTATATTTTTTAAGACTTCGGAATGATTTATGAAATCTTCATACATATAAGTTTATGAGAGAACATTGATCACTACGAAGTCTTTTTGTGGTACTCATCCCTCGGAATCTCAGATTTGAAAAAAATAAAAATTTTACATTGTAAAAAAACACACACAAAAAAACAAACACCTCCCTCCCTCATCAATTCATGAAAATCCTGACATAAATTTTATACGGCCTTTCAAGGCATGATCACACGGGAGCTTACCCCCATGTTACCATAATACGGGGGTAGTGCAAGGTCATAACTTAACACGGATACTTGTCCACACAGTCCTTCCTCATGGTCTTTAACTCTAAGCACTCCGTGTTAGCTGCACGGCTCGGTCTTTGCTTTGTGGTAATAGTAGGAATTTCCTGGAAGTTGTAGGGCCATTTGCGATATACCTGACTGCAAGTATGCTGCGGAAGCCGATGTCTCTTAGTTTCAGGGCAAATGTCCAACACATGTTTTTTTTGTAGCTGTTGTTTCCTTCTCCACTCAATTTCTTTGTCTTTCCAGACACTTATCAGCGCTTCTGTTTCTTCTTTTGACCAGTTTATTTATTTTGTTTTTGTGGTGCTTCTTTCATCATGCTCATTCTCGGTGAGAAACAGAGATAATTTATTATGAATTTATTGCAAGAGAAAATTTAAAATACTGCAAAAAAGGTCAAAGTTACCACTGAATCTTGTTCACACGGAACGATCGCTTTGTGTTAGCACGCTACCACAGAGAAATCTTGAGTGTTAAGCTTTGTGTTAGTTAACACGATACTTGTTCAGACGGGCGCTAACATGAAGCTACTGGTAGCTTCATGTTAGCTTAATACGAACCATAGACTTATATAATTTCTAGGGTCTATGTACGAACTTACCTCTAAGCCCGTCTGAACACGGCTGTAGTATTACTAGTATTCTGTTTGGAAAATGCCTTTCACTCAAGGTCACACAAAGTTGGGGCCAGGGACTCAAGGTCACACAAAGTTGGGGCCAGGGTTTACTTTAACGCACAAAACACGCGTATTTACGCATTCATACACTTTGCAGACCCCTTCAAATCTAAAGTTCAAAGTCTAACGCGTACAAAATTTTGAAAACGTACGTGTTGAAATGTTACAAGATTTGAATATAAACACCCAATATTGTTAAAAACGTTTTATAAAATAAACAAATACCCCTTGGCCAATGCTTTGGACCCCTTCAGTGGAAAAATTCACAATTGAAAGGGTCCAAAAAAATTGCAAATAAATGCCCCTTCAGCAAAATGCTTAAAGAAAACTCTGGTTGGGGCTATTTGACATGTTTAACATGCAGTTCTATGGGAGAACATAAAGTCATAATAAAAATATTATTATGACTTTTATGTTGAAATTTGCTCTGTTGACCTACAAACACACAACAAATTTCGCTGATTCCATTTAGGTGCAAGTTTAGATGTGATTTCATTGCATACACATTTTTTGAGCCATTCACCATACCTTAGTAAGAGTATTCATTTTTGGAAAGCTGCTAGCTAGGAATCTAGAATTACCTGTATAAATAATATAATGTATCACAAAATAGGCCCTAATCTTTTAAAAATATTGGGCAAATTGTATACATTTCAATTAGGCCAAGTAAAATAAAAAAACATGTTTCACGTCCGGGTTTTTGAAAACAAAGGAGGAAGAGGGGACTTTTTATTTTTTATCGCAAAATCGGTGTAAATACTTATAATTATAGCTGTTTTAGCATACACAATAAATGCCTGGAAAAAGGAGGAGGCCTCTTTTTATTTGTTGTTCTGAGAGATAGGCCCCCTCTAACTATCACAAAACCTTATGAAAGTGTTTCTTGTATATTAGCAAGGCTATAGAAAGCATCTCTACTTTCTAGACATATTTTTTGAAAAGTTATAACTGAATTTCAAAAATAAAAATAAAATTGAAAAAACCTCAAAAAAGGAAGCGGGAGGGGATGTGAAACATGTTTATTTTTTTATTTGGCCTTATCATGCCTAGTTATTGACACGCTTCTGCATTGTATTACCAAGCAAGAACACTGGAATTACATTGTATCAAACATTTTGTAAGGGACAAGATATGTCTGAAGATCACTTACAATTGTGATCAATTTATGCTACGGAAATATCAAATCATGTTACACCCTATAAGTATTAAATACTCAGGATTTTTTTCTCGAAATACCATAAAAATACAAAGTCTGGAACTTCGCATTTGTTTCCAAACCACAAGTGAGATTTTTTTCCGGCTGTATATGAATTAAAGGATTAAAGGGGGGTAACCCGATTGGTTTTGTAAATGGAGTGTCTTTAAAATTACATAATAATATCAAATATCTCCCCTTTATGCTGCTTTGTGAAAAAAGCGAGAGCATTTTCAGCGTAAATGTGAATAAATAGCTAAATTTGCAATCCAATACCTTGTATACGTGAGTTGCATTCTGGGCAGGGAAGCAACAACAACAATTCCCGTTCAGTATGATTTAATGCTGACATGCTGTACAATGCCCGGCCCGTATTGAGCGGAAAATATTTGGGTTCTTTTTTTGTTTGTTTTTTTCGTACCGTTTCAGAAAAAAAGGAAAAAAATATATTCCCCTTGCAATATGTACATTTCAAATGAATATAAAAAGTTTGGGTTAAAAATGGAGAGGAAAAAAAACCTTCCGATACCGGGTTTTGAACCGGGTACCTTTCGGGTAAAAGAATGGCGCGCTAGCCAATTGAGCTATTTAACCAACTGAGATCACCAAGGAATTGTTTTAATTATATACGGCGGACCGTCTCCTCAGCACTTAGCGTGGTTAAGCTTTTTTCACAGAATGTGTATGACGCCTTGAAACAAAAGTAGCTGTTGAGGAGACTGAAGTTCCGCAATTAATTCCCTACCCATGATCCGAAGTAATTTTTATTATTTACAAACTGGTAACCTGTAAAAACCGCTGTGTTTCATGATTTCTCCGGAAATACATCGACTTGGAGCGTCAAATTTCAGGACAGTAATGAGAAAAATAGTATCTATTATGTGATACTAAAACCTCATCAACAATGAAAAAAATCGGGGGGATGATGCTGTCGATCGGGTTACGGACCTTTAACTTTTTGTTTTAGTAAATTAACCCCGTCTTTGAAAGACAGGGTGTTAAAAATTATTTCATATATAATTTCGACGAACTAGATGTCTTCATCTGACAAACTTGCACATTGGTGTAACGAATAACATGACTTAATATAACAATATATATTCCATGGTGTCGACTTGTATCCTGACCATAGTCTATATTAAGATAGCGTGATTCAGGGCGTAGACCACCAAATAACTTCTCCATTGAAAAGCACGTTAAAATCAACTTTTTTACCCAGCGTTTTCTACCCGGCGTGATAATATTTTTCACTTCTTTATGTCATCCCTATGTTAATTAAGGATTGAATTTTCATTCAAGCTTCAATTTTGGGGAACTTTACAGATTTTTTATCAAAAAATGTTGAAAAGCGGTGCCACTATTTCAACACCAAAACTAGCATTAAAACCTGTTCTGTTAGTAGTAATTCGGACAGGGCTTACTTTTCTTGTGAAATCGATTTGTATATAAATTTCATTCTATTAGTCATTAATAGGCTAACTTCACTGTGATAGAGATGATATTGTTCCAGAATACTGGGCTGAGACTAATGGCCGTGAGGGTATTTTAAAAATACGAAATGATGACGAAGAATACACAATATAAACTTGAAGAAGATTCTGTAGAGTCAGTTGATAAAACAGGTTTTATTTGTAGACACACAAGTTACAACCAACAAAGAGGAACAATACAATTAAGTATTTTAGTTTTATGCACATTTTTTGTTATGCAAAATAAACTTGCCGAATCAGATGGACAATTGAGTATATAAGAGCTGAGGTGAGGCCAGCATGGTCTTGACTTGATTTATTTGGCCGTTGAATTGGATACACATGTCAGACGGTCACTGAATAAATGAATAATTCTCCACTTTACCTTAAAAAAAATAGGCCTATTATATGCAATAATTTAGGATTGTGGAGACAATGAAGATACATATATAAAGGCATTGCTAATTCATTTATTCCTATCCACGGTGCTAGCAGACTTTTACCAATCATTAACATTGTGATATACACGGCGTTTCCCAGCAAAATATGTACTTTTTCATTGTCACCGGCACAAAACATGATTAGCTACAATTGATTGCGACCCGATTATGTCTCAAATATTTTATTTTCATGAATAGTAAAATATATACCCTTTACACGCATTCAAGCTGTTGTAAAAGTATACCCTTTTTTCCCGAATTTTGGCAATTCTGGCACCCTTTGCACTGTACGCGCGTACATCGCCCGTCCGTGAAAAACTACCCTTTTTACGCGTTTTTGTACACGAGCATGGTGTCCACCTTGTGCAGTGCCCCCCCCCCCCAGGGAAGGTGCCAAATGTCAAACTAAGAAAGCTTGTGGTGTGGTGTGTTTTGTGGCCTTAAGGGATCTAAAATGAGCGTTTATTGGGTTTCGACAGTATTTTTTGTGGGACATGAGAGCACCTCAGACCTGTCGAATTGCATTCTGAATACAAAGCATGTCTTTCTGATATCAAATAATTTTCATTTTTTGAAAATCACAATATAATACAAATTTTATGACAAATTATAAAAATTTGATATTTTTCAAATTTTTGATATATAACAGTCCTCGAAGTAAATTATATAAATGTAATGATATACTCTTAAAGTGTATGTAGCAGGGAGAAAAAGCCGACGGTCAATCGAAAATTTTGACCTTTCATATTGAAGATATGGATTTTTTTCCCAAAAAGACCTAATTTTTTGTGGTGTTTTGGGAAAAAAATCCATATCTTCAATACGAAATGTCAAAATTTTCAATTGATCGTCGGCTTTTCATCCCACCTACATACACTATAAGTATAAATCATCAGATTTATAAAGTTTACTTCAAGTACTGGTAAATATCAAAAATATCAATTTTTAATGATTTGCCATAAAATGTGTATTAAATTGCAAATTTCAAAAAATCAAAATTATTTGATATCAGAATGACATTCTTCGTATTCAGAATGCAATTCGATATGTCTGATGTGCTCTAATGTCCCAAAATAAATATTGTCCAAACGTTCATACCCCAGCCCTTAAGTATATTCCTGAAATGGGGTATTTCACAGCCCGTTGCGCATGAAGTTTATTATCTACATTTGTGTAATTAACTAACCCCATCATTATGATCATTAAGAGATAGGGTATAAAAAATTTCTTTTCCGAAGAACGGAATAAGAATATATTACATCATCGGTTAAGGTGTAACGAATAACATGATTCATACAAGTATATATATATATTCTGTGGTGTCGACCCTGACCATAATGATTTACTTTTCCACATGTGCTGGCAATACTCTTTTGATGAAGGACCAAATGTCAAACTATGGAAGCTGTGGTGTGTTTTGTGGAAGGATGGAGCTGGGATGAATTATTGTTCAAAAAGGGACTGAAAAGTAGGCTATCACCAGGCTGTACCAGTGTGTTTTGCACAATCCATCCCCTGATCACACACATTAAAAAAACCAAACACCCCCCCACACACACACACAAAACAGACCAGGGCCGTAACAAGGTTGAAAAATGTGGGGAGGCCATCACAAATGTGGGCCGGCCAAATTACAAATACATGCCCAAATTGAAATAAAGATATAAAGAAAAACATAACAAATTTCTCAAAAAGTGGGGCGGCCAATTGGGATCCCCGGCCGCCCCGCTTGCTACGGCCCTGAAACAGACACAGAAAATAAACAGATGGCTAAAGTCTATAATACATTGCATTACCATTGTATTAGTTGGCCCATCATTGCAAGACTATAATCCAAGCCTTCACTCATATTACAGTCTGGCCATGGACTGGTGAGAAAGGCGCAGGATTGGTTGTTTTGGTAGATTTCCCATACTTAAGGGGGTACTACTACACCCCTGCCCAATATTTTGCCTATTTTTGCATTTTTCTCAAAAATTACAGTGCATTAATATTGGTGACAAGTAAGATATGGCAAGGACTACAACTACTGCACTAGAAATTTTATTTCAGCACAGACAACAGTTGTGGAGTTACAGTCAAAAATGAGGAAAACCAATATTTGATCGATAAATCAATAACTACTTGCCTTGAGTTGCTGAATTTTCAGTGCAGTAGTTGTAGTCCTTGCCCCTATAATATACATATATCTTGCTTGTCCCTTATGCGCTATAATTTTTGAGAAAAATGCAAAAATAGGCGCAAAATTGGCCAGGGGTGTAGTACCCCGTAAGGTATGGGGAAATTTTACATTTTGCCACACTTATAAATTGCACAAATAACATAAAATAGCTAGAAGTATATGCAATTGACAAGGGTTAAGGGCTTTAACGTACCAGCTATAGCAATTATGACAAATTGCAACACCTGTGGCTATTTATACAATTTGTAAAAATTGCTTACATACATGGCTATTTGTGCTATTTGTACAAATTGCACACTTTCTTGCAACTGTAGGCTATTTGTGCAATTGACTGGCATAATTCCACACAAATTGCAACACATGTGGCTATTTATACAATTTGTCCAACATAGATTGCATCAATTGCAACTATCTGTGGCTATTTATGCAATTTGTAAAAATCGCTTGGGCACCCCACCTGGCTATATTGTGCTATTTGTACAAATTGCACACTTTCTTGCAATTGTAGGCTATTGTGCAAGGACCAATCCTGCGCCTTTATGGGACTGGTCTGCTGTTTTCCTGTGAAATGCAGGTGGTGGCCGCATTGCATTCTCTAAATTCAGTAAGTTTTCATCGTCAACCGTGTAATTGAATAGGATTATTTTTAAATTTTAAAACGCTTGAAATATCACAAACAAATAGGCCTATGTTGATAAATAATATAAATACAAGCTAAAACCGTTGGGGTTCGATAATGAACCCCACAAAACTAACCGACTATATTGGAAAATGCCATACGGCCGGGCGGTTTCACAAGTTGCCGGCTCGATCATGTCATCCGCCGCCTGGTGAAATGGTGATTTTGCTGGTTCTCTATTTGCAACAATTTTTTTTTTGATTTTTGAAACAAATTTTGGTTAATATAAGTCCATATTAATTTTTTGGGCAGGATCATATTAATGGAGAAATAGCCAAAAATCTGCCTCAGGGGTGATTTTTTCACAATTTGGGTTTGTTACGAATGATATCTGTGGTCTGATAGTTTCAGACCGGATATAAAACTGGCATCTTGTATATTTTGAGACATTTTTCAAGGTAATTCCTACTCTCAACATTGTCAATAATATTTTTAAAGGCCGATATCTCAATTTCCAATTTTATAATACCATATTAACTTACAAACTCAATATCTTCACTTAGGAATGTCCGATTGCAATGGAGAAAACAGCCTTGTGGGGCAATATAGTAGGCTACTGTCTACCACAATAGGTGTGATTAGACTGTAGTCTACTTTCAAATGTAACTTACAAGCAAGCCAGCAATTAAAATACACTAGAAGCGAGTGTGTGTCCACATGGGACTTACTAGTAAGTTGTATTTAGCCAACTCACAAGGAAGCGTGACCTTTACTGGTAAATTATGCCATGAATATACATCATGATTGGATCATCAAGGTCATGCTTACATGCGAGTTACATGCAAGTCTTGTTCACACTGGCCTTACATTAGAATGTAGCTCGCTACATGTAAGATATCTTACACGTAAAATCGTGGGGTAAACCATGGTATAAATTTAGCATTCTTCTGATTTATTAGCCATTTTCATGTTAGACATTTTTATTTTCTATTTTGGGGGTCTTCGATGGATCAAATTGTTAAAATGACACCATAGAATATATGTTTGCATAAATACATAGATTTGTGTTTCAAATTTTCATGGTTTTGGAACCTGATTCAGCATTCATTTGAATGCTTTTGACAGAATATTTGTAATACCCTACAGCAGGCCAAGTGAACTGCACAGCTAGGGGTGATAAACCTGAAATGATAGATAGCCAGAAAACCTACTACCAAGGGGTGACACTATAGACCACTTGACATCAATGTTTATCAACGAAGGCGAGGGACTCCTCTATTGATATGCTCGAACGAGCCACTACACTGATCAATGGCTTTCTTGTACTGTATGAAATGTGGCAGGCGATTTAAAATGCACGTGCCCTAAGCAGACTATGATGCGTATGCACACTGCAGGGCAAAGAACAATGTAAATTGTCATAATGCGCACGCATACTGCCGGGCAATGACGTCACATGCCAAGTGGTCTATATTCCTGGTTGTTCTATTAGAACGCAAACATGACAAATCCCATTCGCCTTCGGCGGCAAAAAAATATACTTTCTGCCTGACCCAAACTCCCTAGCCCCCCTATAATATCTATTATGGTGCGTCCCTAACAACCCATTATGAATAATTCATATTAGACCTAAGGCTGGCATTTTTTAAATTTTTTTTAATTTTTTTTTTTTTTTTTGGTTTGTAGTGTCCCTGGACCTAGACTAGAGTGGCAAGTTTTCCATGATTTAAAACACTAAATTCTGCGATTTTTCGTGCGTGGTATACTAAATTTTCCCATCATGTAATTTCAATTTCGTGTTCATACATAGTCATACGCGTTATATAACAGCATATGTGATTGGTCGATAGTTTATGCCCTGTTTTCTGGTCGTAAAACAAGCCGCGTCAGAACCGATGAATGCTTGCGAGTAGGATATCTTGTGCGTATGCTTTCATGAGCTATTTACATAAGCGCAAATGATGTACCACGATGTTATGCGGCGTCCAAACCACGGTGGACTGAGCAAGTAAACGTTTTCTTACAATTAGCAATGGAAAAATTGTTTCTAAATTTTGAGATTGATGGGGGGGGGGCACATGCCCCCGTGCCATAATGACGCTACGCCACTGAATTTTATTGATCAATATCAAAGATCCTTAATACAAAAGTGGATACTTTTTTGTATCCACTCCTGCATTTAGTGTCCACAATATTGATCAATAACATTGATCGTGAATGGGCTGTATTAGGCTAATGAAAGTCGATTCCTAATTTCCCGTTAACTACCCTACTCCGCTCCAAACCAATTGCTGGCCAAATATTTCATTATTTTGAATAAAATGTTGATATAAATAATTGTGGTTTTAAATATATCATAAATCTCTTTCTGTTAATTTTCATTATGGTTAATAGTGAATACCTACTCACTTCTCTGTCCCGCACTTTTTGATCTGCTCTGATCTCATCCCGTAAAAAATATTGTGAAACTTTTGATAATAGTTTGAAAAATGAAATGGTCACCTACACAGTCATGAAAATTTTTGTAACAGTAAACTAAGAATTGACTTTCATTGGCCTTAGCTGCTTTTTATCCACCTATTGGCTGATGGCCATTCACATCAGGACAGCGCAACATGTTAGGCTACTGTGCAATTTCATTAAATTTTACTGGGGCGGGGTAAACCATGGTAATTTGAAAAATATTAGCATTCTTCTAATTCATTAACCATTTTCATGTTAGACATTTTTATTTTCTATTTTTGGGGGTCTTCGATGGATCAAATTGTTAAAATGACACCATAGAATATATGTTTGCATAAATATATAGATTTGTGTTTCAAATTGTCATGGTTCCGACGCTGTATTGTACCTGATTCAGCATTCATTTGAATGCTTTTGACAGAATATTTGTAATACCCTACAGCAGGCCAAGTGAACTGCACAGCTAGGGGTGATAAACCTGAAATGATAGATAGCCAGAAAACCTACTACCAAGAGGTGACACTACAGACCACTTGACATCAATGTTTATCAACGAAGGCGAGGGCAGGGGGATGACACTCACCTCATTTGCATGGCAAATTACCCGTCTCCTCTGCAGCCAATTTGTTTTCGCTCCATCGAAATCAAGCTGGTCACGGAGGAGACTACCTTCCTTTGTGTTTGTTCATTTGTGTATGGAGAGCCCTTCTTGGAGTCCGTTTGGACTTAGGCTACGCTCTCAGCTAGAGTCCGGCGCTGTATTGTACTAGAAACACCTTCTCTGTGAATTCGCTAGAGCAAGGAAAATAAAAACTGGTTTCATTACTATCTGTTTTTGAGCTTTTTTGCATGTCTGCGACCATGGTGTTACCACAACTGTCTTTGTGTCATTAACATGTGCTGGAGTCTAGCACAGGTCAACCAAAGTCCCGTTTTGCCGTCAACATGACATCGATCTGATCACACATGCGGACACATGATGCGATCGGTGAGGTAAGTCGTGTGCTGCATGTTCAGATTTATTCCAAAAATTATAATAACTAGCGGGAGACCCGCGCTTCGCGCGGGTCCCCGCTAGTTGAGTAAACGGGAGCGGTTAGTACACGGGAGTGGTTAGTAAACATGGTAAGCGGTGATGATGATAATCATGGTGTCTTGGTGTAGATTATTCATCCAGTATAGTAATGACCATGTTAGCTTGATAATCATATGTTAGCTCCTAGAAAGCGTTTCAATTTCGGTTATAATGGTATAAAACATGTAAGCAACATGTTTAAAAGTCGCAGCAAAACATTTTAAGCGAGCCCGTGTTAATAGCTAGGCCTACATTATAGCCAGGATTTATTTGCGGGGGTCCAGAATTTCCAAAATGTGGACTTTCAAGTTCCACTAAAGTGGGCTCACCCACCCTCTATCATTTAATCTTTTCGGGCTATACTGAATAGTTGAACGACTCTGTTGGCTATATTTCAACATTCCATCTGAAAAGTGGATTTTTTTTGTGCAAATCTATCACCCAATAACCCCCCCCCCCCCTTTCATCAGCTTACACCCAATGATCCCCCCTGAAATGGCTTCAAGGCCTTTGCTTTGACCCAGTTTCCAATTCTGAGGGGACACAGCCGGCTGCATGGCGCGCGACACAGTGGTGCTACGTGGCCATTCAAAAAAGTGGCGGCAAAAAGCTTCCGAGTGTGCCACCCTGGAGTGTGCCCTCCCCCCTTCCGAAATTCCTGGATCCGCCACTGTCTCAGAGAAGCAGTCAGTCACGTACACACCCAGACAAACATCATTGAGGCCTCACGCGGTAAGCCAACATTAAATGCGTCCATACCATGCGCCGCAATGCGCGTGAAACCATGGTGCCGAGTACGCGCAGGCAGGGGCGTAACCAGACCTGATCTTCCGGGGGGCAAGATTGAAACATTTCCCAATTTTTGATCAAACGTTGTACCGTAGCGAGCAGCTGGCCGCGAACGGGCGGGGTCCGGGGGCCCGCCTTAGGGCCCCTGGTGGGGTCAGAGGCAAAGCCCGGCGGGAAGTCAAGGGCGGAGCCCCTGAAGCTCATGGTTTTTGGCATAGTGTTCAGAGTACAAAATTTCACAATGAAAGTAGTATAGATCTTCTTCCTCTTTCTTTCCTTTTCTCTTCTCCCTTCCCTCTTTTTCTTTTCTTCTTTCCCCTTTCTCTTCTTCCCTCTTTTTCCCTTTTTTTCTCTTCTCCTTCCCTTTTTTCTTCCCTCTTTTTTTCTCCTTCCCGCCTTTTTCCCTTCCCAATTTTTTGCTCTTCTTCCCAGTTTTTTTTTTGTGTCCGGGGCAGCTTGCCCCCCCGCCCCCCCCCTGGTTACGCCACTACGCGCAGGTGCGTGACTCGCCACTTACCGCGCGTGTTGGACACCACTTGCATTTGACGCGTTTGCTGTCATGACCTGACCCATAAGGTTATTGACCTCAACGGCCTAGCAACCTAACATTTTTTTGTTATTTCCATAGTGACTGAATAGTTTTGCAAAAATGAGCGTCAGATGGTTTAATGGCAATATGTACCCGATCAATGTACGAATAAATCAGAGCTGAAAGTGAAAGCATCTCGGAGACTGCTTCTGGACAAGATTTAGCGACTTCCTTTTATTTATATAGATTTGGGCTGATTCGGTAGTAACAGTATCGAGTATGAGCTGTAAGAGTGTCTCAATAATTGCAGAGTCATCTGATTTATTTACTACTTGTTTGTATGTGTGTAAAATCGCAGCTGCTTTTCATACCGTGAGTCGCGTGTCGTGTTGTCAATTATCGTTACTTGTGTCCATGGATATGACCCTATGTATAAGTAGTCTTCATAGAATTCACACAGTCTATGCCATGTCATTTACGGATACAAAGAGGATAATAATGTTGAGGGCGCCCACAAAATCTTACACAATGTTCCAAGGCAAAGTTCAGTTTAATATTTACTCCGCGTACAAATACAGACGTTTTATTATGTTATGATGTTGTCTGGATGGGTGGACAGTTGTCACACTGTGGAAAAACAACAACCGGGAATCCGCATTCATTTACAAATAGCATTAAATTAGTATCACATAGTGGCCTCCGTGCAGTGGAAAACCTTAATTCTTTCATCAAAAAGAAATGAAAATGACCAAAAAAACCGGATCCACCTGTACGCCTATAAAATGGGCACAGAAATTTGTCTCAAATATGAATGAATTTTAAGAAACATACGGGATATGATGAACCAATGACCTGACGCCATGATAGCAGGATCTATTAGTTGTTTTATATACAATGCATATACCGTGTTGTCATAATACCAATATTTGGCATAATATATAACGACTAATATTTAGTATTGTAAATATGCAGTTCATATGCACAAACGAACACTGATCTTTATGATATTCAGGTTGTTGTACATCTCATATAACATGTCATATAGGAGGTCATATGTGTTGACCTTCTCCTATTGTATTTGTTCATCTGTGTATGGAGAGGATTAGCGCCATTAAACGCCATTAAAACTCCATCAGTATTAGGGCGTAGTTCAGTGAACTCACCAGATTGCTATTCCAAGTACTTTGATAAATACAGATAATATGTATTGATGGGTCGAGGCGATTGCATTGAAAACCTAATACATTATTCATAACAGTTACGTAATCAATCGATAGTGCGGACACTTTTCATTTGCAAACCACCAAAATTAAGTGATCTTTTAGCGTTGGAAAAGAAACCACGTGAATAGAGTGCCCTCTCAAGAATATCAACTCTCTGGCGAGGGACTCGTCTATCGATATGCTCGGAACGAGCCACTACACTGATCAATGGCTTTCTTGTACTGTATGAAATGTGGCGGGCGATTTAAAATGCACGTGCCTAAGCAGACTATGATGCGTATGCACACTGCAGGGCAAAGAACAATGTAAATTGTCATAATGCGCACGCATACTGCCGGGCAATGACGTCACATGCCAAGTGGTCTATATTCCTGGTTGTTCTATTAGAACGCAAACATGACAAATCCCATTCGCCTTCGGCGGCAAAAAAATATACTTTCTGCCTGACCCAAACTCCCTAGCCCCCCCTATAATATCTATTATGGTGCGTCCCTAACAACCCATTATGAATAATTCATATTCGACCTAAGGCTGGCATTTTTTTATTTTTTTTATTTCTTTTTTTTTTGGTTTGTAGTGTCCCTGGACCTAGACTAGAGTGGCAAGTTTTCCATGATTTAAAACACTAAATTCCGCGATTTTTCGTGCATGGTTTTAAATACTAAATTTTCCCGTCATGTAATTTCAATTTCGTGTTCATACATACGTGTTATATAACAGCATATGTGATTGGTCGATAGGCGGGGCATAAACAACGTTTATGCCCTGTTTTCTGGTCGTAAACAAGCCGCGTCAGAACCGATGAACGCTCGCGAGTAGGATATGCGCGCGTATGCTCGCGAGCTATTTACGCAAAGCGCAAATGATGTACGCGATGTTCGCGCACGTCCAAACACGGTGGACTGAGCAAGTAAACGTTTTCTTACAATTAGCAATGGAAATTTTTTTTCTAAATTTTGAGATTGATGGGGGGGGGGCACATGCCCCCGTGCCATATTGACGCTACGCCACTGAATTTTATTGATCAATATCAAAGATCCTTAATACAAAAGTGGATACAAAATCTACTGCTGTACAGCCTGTACATTCAATGATAGATTTTGTATCCACTCCTGCATTTAGTGTCCACAATATTGATCAATAACATTGATCGTGAATGGGCTGTATTAGGCTAATGAAAGTCGATTCCTTGTTTCCCGTTAACTACCCTACTCCGCTCCAAACCAATTGCTGGCCAAATATTTCATTATTTTGAATAAAATGTTGTTATAAATAATTGTGGTTTTAAATATATCATAAATCTCTTTCTGTTAATTTTCATTATGGTTAATAGTGAATACCTACTCACTTCTCTGTCCCACACTTTTTGATCTGCTCTGATCTCATCCCGTAAAAAATATTGTGAAACTTTTGATAATAGTTTGAAAAATGAAATGGTCACCTACACAGTCATGAAAATTTTTGTAACAGTAAACTAAGAATTGACTTTCATTGGCCTTAGCTGCTTTTTATCCACCTATTGGCTGATGGCCATTCACATCAGGACAGCGCAACATGTTAGGCTACTGTGCAATTTCATTAAATTTTACTGGGGTGGGGTAAACCATGGTAATATGAAAAATATTAGCATTCTTCTGATTCATTTAATAACCATTTTCATGTTAGACATTTTTATTTTCTATTTTTGGGGGTCTTCGATGGATCAAATTGTTAAAATGACACCATAGAATATATGTTTGCATAAATACATAAACGCATAAATACATTTCTTTGAGTTTCAATTTGCAATGATTCAGCATTTGAATAAAATGCTTTGAATTGAATTTTTGTAACACCTTATAGCAGGCCAAGTGTACTGCACAGTTAGGGGTGATAAACCTGAAATGATAGCTGGGAAAACTACCAGGGCCGCGGCACTTGTTGGAAGACATGAAGTACAGCAGACAGTTACATGTACAATGTGATTTTCTCATTTATAATTAGGATTACGTCATTGCCAGAATGCCAGAGCTTGTTTCATTTGTTCATTAGAATGATTGACAGCGGTGGGCGGACTTATACTCTAAAAATGTGATTCTCTAATAAATTATAGGTCACTAGGTCAATTCGGACCGTCTCTTCCTCAGATCTCTATGTAGGACTCTATGGTATCTTCTCATTACACGTTAGTAGTAAGACTTGGCGGCGACGACGCTTGCAATTGCATGTCTTCAACTGCTGTATAGCATGGTATAGGCAGTTTGTACAGAGTGTCGCTTCTCTATCTCTTTTTCTCGGAAACTACTACCAAGGGGGTGACACTATATTCCGGTTGTTCTATTAGCAACGCAAACGTGACAAATCCCATTCGCCTTCGGCGGCAAAGAAAATAATTTCTGCCTGACCCAAACTCCCTAGGGTCAAAAACCACTAAAAACGAGCAATTCGGATTTCCAAAAATGTGATTCTAAGGCAAAAAAAAAAAAAAAAGGTTCGTCTCAAAGCTTGCTATGAGTTTGTAAAATCCACGATTTGACAAAAACAAATGGGAATTTTTTTTATTTCAAAATTTTTTATAGTTTTTCCAGAAAAAATCGGTGAAAATCTTTTTTTTTCTCAAAATACCATGAAAAAAAAGTCGAATAAAAAATCAAAAAAAAAAAAAATACGCATTTCGCATTTGTTTTAAATTTCTTGTGAGCTTTGAGACAAACCTTTTTTTTTCTTGGCCTAATCATGTTTACACATATAAAATCAAATATAACACTTTGAATTTTGACCCAGACAAATATGAGCACGTAATATTGTGAACTTTTTTATTTATGGCACTTACAAGAAAACTAGCGAAATTACACAGCCGTGACGTTAGTGTCACATTAAACTCGTGGGGTCAAAGGTCACGTTGGGGTCATAGGGTTCAAAAACGTGATTTCAACACAAAATGCTTCTTCTCCTACAGATTTAGATGACGATGACCCCACTTGCACACATGCATTGCTATTACCCAGTGTCTATGGGGTCCTCACAGATTTGGGGTCAAAGGTCATTAAGGGGTCACTTCCGGTATAAAACGAAAAACCTTCAACATTTTTTATTTGCTAAGAAAAACAGGACAGTAACGGTATGTTCACACATAAATTGTACTTACCCTGTGTATATGTGGTATTTTTTTATTTAGGGTCAAAGGTCATTAAGGGGCCACTTCCGGTATAAAACGAAATACCTTTAAAATGCTTCTTCTCCCACAAATTACGTAGGACAGTGACAACACTTGCACACATGCATTGTTATTACCCAGTGTCCATGGGGTCCTCACAGATTTGGGGTCAAAGGTTATTAAGGGGTCACTTCCGGTATAAAACAAAAAACCTTCAAAATTGTTTATTTGCTAAGAAAAACATAGGAGAGTAACGGTGTGTTCACACGTGAATTGTGGTTACCCAATTCATATGTGGTATTTTTTTATTTGGGGTCAAAGGTCATTAAGGGGTCACTTCCGGTCTGAGACGAAAAATGCCCCTTCTGTCACAAATAACATAGCAAAGTGGTGCCACGTGCACCCATATATTGACATTAGCAAATGTCTATGGGCGTTTTATATATTTTGGGTCAAAGGTCATTAAGGGGTCACAACACGGCTGTGTTCGTGGTCTTAGACCACAGCTAAGTCTAGTTTACTGCTGTAACGTACGTTACTATGGTTTGTAAGACTCAGCATTGTTTTTGTCAGGGGTGGAAGCGCATTACTAATGATCGGTTTTCACTATTTGAAATGGATGTTTGAACTTGCTTCTTTCAACCCAAAAGACTTATTTCACCCTTACCATTGGTATCATACGACACTTACAAGTAAACTAGCGAAATTTACTGCTGTAACATACGTTACTACTGGTTCGTAAAATACAGCAGTGTTTTTGTCAGGGAGGGAAGCGCATTACTAATGATTGGTTTTCACTATTTGAAATAATGTTTGAAGTTGCTTCTTTCAACCCAAAAGACTTATTTCACCCTTACCATTAGTATCCTGGAGTGAGTGTGAATTTGAACATAGGAGATGTGGAATAAGTAATCTAATATCCATCTTTCATAATTTAGACTATTATCTGGTACTTTAGAGAATCTTATGCAAGTATTGGATCAAAAAGTTTCTTGTTTAATGTGTTTGACATATACCACCAAATAATTTCCATAACGGTTCCTCATATTATATTGTGTCACTGTTAAGAATGGTAACGTATGTTACAAATCGTTTACATACTCATAGAACTCAAAAAACTAAAAATGCTGTACATTGCTAGACGTGCAAGGGGGCGCTAGACTAACTAAAAATTACATGCAGGCAGAGTCTGATGTGATACTGGTAAGGTATGTTTCAGTAACGGATGTTTCAGTTAAACTTCTAAAATTTCCACATGTTCTGTTAATGATAGCAGTGCAACAAAATTATTTCACTCTTATCAGGGTATCACATGCTAATGTTTACTACCTGCCAGGTATGTATTCTACCGTTTGATTTTCAGAAAATTAGTAACGTAGGTTACTTTCCTTAACCATACAGTCATAGATCATGGTACTTTGTCTTGTTTTTCTCTAAAATGGATACCCACATTACGTTTTCAGTCATGAATTTTATTTCCACGCTATTAATTTGACATTATAAAGGCAAAATATGATGTCTAAATTGATAAAAAGGTTATCAAGGGATAGAAAACATGTCAATGTAACGTAGGTTACACAGACTATTGCGACAAATTTCAATTGTAAGTAAATCATCTTTTACAATTTAGGGATGGTTTTTTCCTTTTTTCTAGTAGGAATACACTATAAATTATATTTTAATACTATTTCAAGGCATATTCATTGTGTTCCTTTTAAGCACATTACACAAATAAAGTGAAGTTCATGATTTGCGACATAGGGGTTTTGACCACTCAGCCAACTTTGAAACATCGCTACTTCCAAAATAATACGATTTGAATGATCAAATTTTCAGATATTATAGCCTGTTATGTGTTAAAGATATTCCAAGATCATTTCCTTATATTACGATCCACATTGGTACCCCCTTGCACCCCGATAATATCTATAATGGTGCGTCCCTAACGACCCATTATGAGTAATTCATATTCAACCTAAGGCTGGCATTTTCGGGCGGTACCTGCCCAGTGTTCGAAATATGCCTCAAAAAGTTACAGGCCAGCCGGGCGTGACCTTAAAAAGTTACCGGCCAGCCAGGCCGGCAACTATAGATGCCAGTCAGAAAAGTTACCGGCCAGGCCAAAAAGTTACAGGCCAATGGCCGGCTGACCAGCCCTATTTCGAACGCTGTAAATTTAAACCTGCCCGGGTGCCCGAAATTTAAAAAAAAAGATTTAAAAAAAAAAGGGGTTTGTAGTGCCCCTGGACCTAGACTAGAGTGTCAAGTTTTCCATGATTTAAAACACCAAATTCCGTGATTTTCTGTGCATGGTTTTAAATGCTAAATTTTCCCGTCATGTACCGTAATTTCAATTCCGTGTTCATATTCGGGAAAAAAGAAGTTACTTGCATTATCTTTTTAGTTGTTTTGAGCCTGATATCTTTGAAGATGGACTTCATGTTCATTATTTTAACCTCACACCTCATTATTTTTTCTTCATTTTAATTTTTCTCAAGGAAAAAACATGTTTCCCGCGAATTTCTGTGTTTTCCGTTTTTTTTCTTAAATTCTGTGAATTTGTCCGTTTTTCCGTGACACAGAAAACTTGCCACTCTAACCTAGACCTAAATGCTAGGATCATTCATGGTTGACCTTGAAAAAAAATTGCCTCCAAAGGAGGAAAAAAAAAAATTCTCCCTAGCCCCCGATAATATCTAATGGTGTGTCCCTAACGATCCATTATGAATAATTCATATTCGACCTGAGGCTGGCATTTTCGGGCAGGCTTTTAAAGTTATTATTTTTAGGGGGGTTTGTAGTGTGCCTGGACCTAGACCTAAATGCTAGGATCATTCATGTTGACCTAAAAAAAATTGAATTTTGCACGAAGTTTTGTGTTTTTAATGTAAAATTGATACTTTGTTTTCATGTCATACTCTATTAATGATATCAAAATGCATTCAAAATCAAATTCAATGCATACAGGCATGGTGATATGTTTTTCAAAGAAAGTCCACTAAATTAATTTGGAAATGACTTTTTGCAATTAAATGTCGAAATTAGGACTTGCTGTCAATAATACGAAGGAAATGTGTGACAGGTGTATGGTATGAAATACTCGTAGTATTTAAAGTATAGAAAATAGCCAGCTTCCCCCTTTCGCAGTCGATTTCAAGGACAAATCATGAAATGTTACCCCATTTTTTACTCCTAAACAAGGACAAAATGGTACTCTGAAACACCCCTATTTTTTAGATTCCGAGGACACATTTGCTATTTGGCCCGATTTCAACATTTCAAGAACGAGGCGTTTATGAATGGTTTTTTTTCAGTAATTAACAGGGCATCACAGATTTCAAGTACATGTAGTACCTCTTGCATACAAGGGGGTATCAAAAAGTTTTTGAAATCATCACAAAAATCATTTGACACCTCACGTGACCTTCCAAAATGGCGCCCGCGACAATAGTATTTGCCATGTGCTTCCTCCCTGTGGAAAAGTATCCCGAAAAATATCAATCTGCACTATGGTGTAGCCTGCCAGTATGAATTATTGTTGAAAAGTAGAATAGCACCGTAATTTTGACATTTAATTGTATACCGCCACTAATAATCCAAAAATCCGATCTTTATTCATCATGTCTATTGGCTCATTTTCTTACATTGAACTATTATAGCCACTTCAACATCGATGATAACCAGCGTACACCACAAGACCCCAGAAAAAAAATCATAGGCTCACGTCAAGCCATCTGTTCACCTGTCTTCAATCATAATAGAATGAATACAATAGTGAATACCGCTCTTTTCAAAGAGTTCATACCGCTCTTTTCAAAGAGACTAATCTTACAGGTGCAAGTGATTAGCATTTCTTTGACATCTACGGTTCAATGCATCGGTAGGTCCTACCGCATGGACGTTGTAGTGCGGGCGATATAGTCAAAATTGTATTCATCTATTGTTATGGTAGTTAATCCGATTTAAGTACATCACTTCGCTAGCGTATAAACGTATTCTGACGGGGAGTAGCCTACATTAAACAATTACAATTTCAAACTTTGTGAATGGCAAATAGGCCCCTATTATACCGGTAGGCCTACATTAAAAAAGTATGCATGGGTGACACCCAAGGGCGATTATAGTAGCTACATGACATATGTTGATTGTTTCTGTTTGCCATAATTTAACACGGAATAAAAGCAAAACTGAAAAATAACATTTGCTGAAAAATCAACTAATTTTGGGGAGTGTTCAGAAATACTTTGGTGGGGGGAGGGACAATATATTGTTTCATTTTACAATTTTTTTTAACCCCCTCCCCCTCTTCGTGAACCCAAAACTTTGTTGACCCCCGGTCTCACAAGTTAATGGACCTAAAACTGTTATGACCCCCAACCTCATCTTAAGTAAAAAACTACCCCCCCCCCCCCACCTGTACCATTGTACATCAAACGATAGAGGAAATATATTATTAAATAATACTAAAACTTGTATTCATGTCACAATGTTGTGAGTCGGTAAATTAGGTGATGTTTATAGGTGGAAAAGCATGGAAAAGTGTAAATACTAGTAGGGGATGCATGTTTAGTAGGGGTAACAATAGTGGTCCCGTGACCAAATCATGGGTAATAATAAGATTTGAAACTTTGAAGCATGGGGAATCATTTAAAAAGTATGCAGCCTTGTCAAATGGTGGGCGCTTTTCAAAATGTCTAAAAATGGTCAAAAAATGCCACAAATTGTGTGCTTTCATAATGCTATAAAAACAATATCTTACATGACACAGTGTATAATTGTTGGTTGGGGAAGTAGTCATATCAGACCTTATTTATAAAGCCACAATTTCTCCGCGGTACGGAAAAACAGAAAAATTCACAGAATTCGGAGTTTGCTCCCAGAAATTTGAAAATGCAACAAAATAGTGAAAACTTCACCTTCATGTGGTTGTTAACTACATCTGTAAACTACAAACTGTGATTTATCACATTTATACATGGGTAGTTTAAACCTGTAACAGATGCAATAATGAAATGGTATGAAATATAAAATGCATAAATGAAAAATAAAAAATGAAATGGTCACCTACACAGTCATGAAAAATTTTGTAACAGTAAACTAGGAATTGACTTTGATTGGCCTTAGGCTGCTTTTAATCCATCTATTGGCTAATGGCCATTCACATCAGGACAGCTCAACATGTTAGCTACTGTGCAATTTCATGAAAGTTAACTGGGGTAAACCATGGTAATATGAAAAATATTAGCATACTTCTGATTCATTAACCATTTTCATGTTAGACATTTTTATTTTCTATTTTTGGGGGTCTTCGATCATATACTACTGTCTATGCTTTGATGGATCAAATAATAATGACACCATAGAATGTATGTTTGCATAAATACATACGTTTGTGTTTCAATTTGCTATGGGGCTGGAACCTGATTCAGCATTCATTTGAATGCTTTTGACAGAATATTTGTAATACCCTACAAGCAGGCCAAGTGAACTGCACAGTTAGGGGTGATAAACCTGAAATGATAGCTGGGAAACCTACTACCAATGGGGTGGGTGAGTGTGACACTATAATTTCGGTTGTGCTATTAGCACGCGTGACAAATCCCAATGGCCTTCGGCGGCAAAAAAAAAAAAAAATTTCTGCCTGACCCAAACTCCCTATAATATCAATAATGGTGCGTCCCTAACGACCCATTATGAATAATTCATATTCGACCTAAGGCTGGCATTTTCGGGCGGGCTCGCAGGTACCCGCCATACCCTGCCCGGTGCCCGAAATTATATTTAAAAAAAAAAAAAGAAATTGGAGGGGGGGGTTTGTAGTGTCCCTGGACCTAGACTAGAGTGGCAAGTTTTCCATGATTTAAAACACCAAATTCCGTGATTTTCCGTGCGTGTTTTTAAATACTAAATTTTCCCGTCATGTAATTTCAATTCCGTGTTCATATTCGGGAAAAAAGAAGTTAACTTACATTATCTTTTTAGTTGTTTTAAGCCTGATATCTTTGAAGATGGACTTCATGTTCATTATTTTAACCTCACATCTCATTATTTTTTCTTCATTTTTCCAAGTCTGCTTTCTGAAAATGACTGGAATTTCAGTTGCCAATGTTACTGGAAAAAGCTTGGAAATCCAACCAAATGAAGGAAAAATCACGGAAATGTTAAAAATGAGCTCTCAAATTGAGGATTTCTGATTTTGAACTGTTGTTCTGCCGGATCTTTTTGCCTTTGGGCACTTTAAAAGTCTGGATTTCCAACAGTCACGACTGGACAAAAAGTCCGGATATCCGAACCATTAGATGGAGTGAACTTAAAGTCTGACTCGGGCAGTTGAAACTCTGGTGATAACACGTTTGCAGTGCATGATGGGGCTTCCTTAAATCATCCTCTGGTCTTTACGGGTGTGACAAACTTTGTGGCATATCAAATATAGTTGGAAAAGCATGGAAAAGTGTAAATACTTGGGGAATTGGGGGATGTATGTATAGTAGGGGTAAAAATAGTGGTTGTGTGACAAAATCACGGATAATAATAAGATTTGAAACTTTGAAGCATGGGGAATCATTTGAAAAGTATGCAACCTTGTCAAATGGTGGGCGCTTTTCAAAATGGCCGCCAAAATGTCTAAAAATTGTCAAAATTGCCACAAATTGTGTGATTTAGATAGGCCTATAATAATGCTAAAACAATATATCTTACATGACACAGGTGTATAATTTCATCATGTTTTTGTTCTTCTCAATCTCCGCACAAATTGTTTGTCCCCAAGCAATGGCAAACTCTGTGATTTGACACCAAGGAAAGTATATTATGCAATGCATTATTAATGCTGCATACATTCAGAAGGTACCACCATGAAGCAATTCCTGGAGAGGGCAATCCCTCATTTGCATGTGACGCTTTCTTATTTAAATTAGCCATTGTGTTATTGCTTAATATTCATATGTTATGGGGAGCACTTTACACCACCAGGTTGGGCAAGTCATGAATAATTTAGCGTTGTGAAGCCAAATAAACTTATTATTTCCCAGGCTTGAAAAAAAATTACAG
Organism: Amphiura filiformis; assembly: GCF_039555335.1. Lineage (NCBI taxonomy): Eukaryota > Metazoa > Echinodermata > Ophiuroidea > Amphilepidida > Amphiuridae > Amphiura > Amphiura filiformis. Next base: position 49,364,808 of record NC_092629.1, on the reverse strand, counting down.
GCAGAGGTGGGAATCGATCTCGGTACCTCCCGGTTAAAAAGCACAGTGCAAGACCGCTAAGCCAGCTAAATATCTGTTGTGAGACGTGTAACATTAAATCAGTAATAAAAGACGTAGATTCTTATTTTGGGCTCAAATTGTAGAAAAGGGGAAATATTTGTCTCTACTCTGAAGAAAATAAAAATTGTGATCTTCAAAACAAAATGTTACGGCCCTATTGATAAAAAAGATTGATATCAAAATAACTTTAAATTCATTTCACGAGGCGGCATTGTCACAGAGCGAACACTGTATAAGCTAAAAACTAGGTCATCCCCACTAGACGGCGTCGTAGCACAGTGGTAGAGCATCAGACTGGTGATGCAAAGGTTGTTGGTTCGAGTCCTCCTGTCAGCAATGTTTGTTTGTTTTGTGAATGCAATGCTACGATACCATTTGTTCAAATTTTTCTTATTTATTTCTTTTTTTTATTTATTTATTTATTTATTTGTTTATTTATGTAAATAATTATGCTTGTATTTATTTTGTTTAATCACTCACTCACACTCTTTAGAAAAAAAGGGCTCTTGGTCGATCAGTTCATTTATTCATTGTTTGATAGTTTGATATGATATGTCTATTGATTGAAATTGAATATCATATAATTTATTCATATTCATTGTTAGTGAATTGATTCACTAATTAACTGATTTAACTGATTGATTGATTTGTTGAGCGGTGCAAGTGAGTGCGTGAAATGTTAGAGGTGAGTTACTTGAACAAGCCTTAATAATTATAATAAATAAATAAATAAATAAATAAATAAATAAATAAATACATAAATAAATATAACAAGTATTGTAAATAAATAAATAAATAAATAAATAAATAAATAAATAAATAAATAAATAAATAAATAAATAAATCGCTTTCCCCCTCTCAGCCTGCAAAAAATATTGTGACCACCCCTTGTTGCACATTCAAATTATTGGGATCCCAAATAATGATTAAATACATCAGATTTGTAGATGTAGGCCTACAGTAAAAAACCTTTTTTTTAAACTAAACCGATATTTTACTCATTATTGACCATGGTAGGCTAAACCGTCAATAGTGATTAAAGAATTTTTGTTCAAAATAAAATTTCCATATCATAAGCCCGGACCTTTACTATTATCCTCCCCTCCCGGGGTACTCACGTATAAGGTTTTCCACGAAAAATCCATAGACATGGGTCTCCCTTTTAGATTGTCGGTGCTATGTGTAGAAAACATGCCGGCAAACATGTTGCTTTTACTATTTTCAAGCTCAAATCCTTAGATATGGGTCCTTACTTTCCTGACAATCCTTAGATATGGGTAGGGGGCCTACCTATTTTCGATAAAATCGTGACCCTTAGAAATGGTTATGGGTTCGGAAGCTCGGGCCGCACATCTCCGTCGAAAAATAATCCAAGTACCCGCCCCTGGTTATCCTAAGCCTTTTAAAGCGTTTTAAGGCCAAAATCGCACCCCTCTCACCCCAATTTTACCCTCCCCAGGACTCATAATTATTCACAGCCCTGATAATCTCCTAAATTATTCAATTGTTTTTTCGATGGACCTATAAAGCTCCTGTAATATGCATGCACATATTGAATACAGCAAGCTACATTCAAATTATACATGCACGATGCAAGTGCTATTCCAGAAACGCTGCACATCAGTGACATCACTTAATTAATATTACTACCGGTAGTGAATGGCAAGCTTGAAGGTTGAAAGTCGCCCGCTTTACTACCTGAGAGCAATCCGTAGTGGCGTTTCAATTTATTACGTGTTGGGAAATCCACAAGATCAAATAGAACGGTGAGTGATGATTATTTACTTATTTTAAAACAAACTTCTTAGGCCAGTTATAAACTACGTTCACGGCCGACAACTATAGTTTGAATGATATTTATTATCACACGAGGAAATAAAAACAAACGAATATGGCGCCTCACGTGCTTCAGGTCAGGTCAGTGGTCAAAGGTTTTTTTATCGCTAAATCGCTGGCTGAATATCGTATCAAATTCAAGTGATACACTACCGTCGTATTATTGACACCAATTCCTAATTTCGACATTACTATTGCGAAAGGTTATTCCATTATCAAATTAGTAGACTTTCTGTAAAAACAAATCACTGGTGCCTGATGGGAAATACTAGTGCGCCATCACGGATTGCTCCCTGCTCTGCTAGCTGGCGCACTTTCAAGCTTGCTACTGCATTGAACAGGCAGAGTTCGCAAAACTAACGGCGTCGTTATTTGCCAACCCTAAAAGGGACCGAAATTAATTATTCATAACCGATCGATAACTGGCCTCATTTTCTAACTAGCAAACCAGCGGGATTTGTCATAGGTTTGCGTTGATAATAGAACAACCGTGAAGTTAGTGTCACCCCCTTGGTACCACTATCTGACACCATGTTATAAGATTCATAACATGAATATTTGGCATCCCTGTGTTTAGTTTTAATGTGGGGATGAATATTAATTTTTTCAACAGCAATTATCTTGACGAAGTAGTCACATCAGACCTTATTTATAAAGCCATAGTTTCTCTGCGGTACGGAAAAACAGAAAAATTCACAGAAATTTGAAAATGCCACAAAATAGGGAAAACTGTGTAAATTTGTGTTGTGTTCATTTGCACAATTAAACAAAAAAAAGTGATTCTTTAGCAGTAATCAACCATTAAACAATCCATTCTAGCATTTATTCTCGGCCTACGATGCAAGATTCTGGCAATTACAGTAAAAGGTCAGACAAAATACACTCTTTAAAGTTGTAACTTTTTAGTGCTTTATAGTGGAAAACAGAATATCACAGAAATCGTCCAATTTGTAACACAGATTTTAAATTTTGTAACACAGACAGATCGTGGCTTAACCCTATGCCATTGCATTGAGGAGTTCTTGCATTAAACTTCCATTTCCTGAACTCTTTTTGAGGAGGGCATCTTCCACACACTAATGATAAGACAATCTGCTCATTCAAATATGGTACAAATGTATTAATCATGATGAGCGCATTCAGTTGAACTTGAAATTATACACATTTTTATCATAAGTATTCAATAAATGGTCATAAAAATGGTTTCTATAAATGTGGCAGTAAAAGCAAAGAAGTGGATGTAACTGAATGCAATATTATCTTGTCATAAGGTTAAAAAAAATTGTGTTGCCCTCAACCGACCGACCCTAAATCCTGAAAAATCAGGGTCAGCATTTAAAAAAAAAAATTTTGAATGATGATATTTACAGATTTGTTCAAAAAAATCAATGTATTTCACTTAAAATTAATATTTGAAAAATGAATTTGCCGTTTCAGCTAACATGGACGGGCTAAGAAAAAACGAATGTGCGCGTGGGATTTGAGACATAACAATTTTTTAGCATTATGCACAATCTAAATAAACAATTTAAAACCTAATTTTTTGGCACATTTGTAATGTTTACACATGTCCCAACTTGCACCCAAATGGAATCCGCCAAGTTTGTTGCATTTGTAGGTCAACAAAGCAAAGTTCAACATAAAGTCATAATTCATGAATTTATGACTTTATGTCCTCCTATAGAAGCCCCCCCGCACTTTGTTAAAAATCATGTAAAATCAGCCGTTTTTTGGCGATTTTAGCCATTAAGCCCCCCGCACAACTCTGAAAGTCCCTCTGAGCCCCCCGCAGGAACAGATCCTGGACACGCCGGTGTTGTTATAGCTCAAAATGGGCAGAAACCATTCCTGACAATTGAATACCTGAGTGGAAGAAGGGCCCAACTCCAATTTTTTACAAAATGAGTTAGACCCAGCGTTTTATTGCCAGCAGACTGTTCTTCCTTGTGTGTGAAAGATGAGCCAAAATTCACTCTCTAAATAGTCTTTCACGTACACTTAATCATGGTTTTCATGTCCACAAATATTGGATTAAAGAGGAATTTTGTTCATCCATGAAAAAAAAACTTTTCGAAATATTAAGTTTTTTCTTAATATCTCAAAACCAGTTTTGATGGAGTTGGGCCCTTCTTCCACTCAGGTATTCAATTATTACTAGTAGTATTTCAGCCAGGGTAATAGCTAGGCAAATTTTAGTGCCAGGTGAAATTTATATGAAATGGTAACAAAATTGAAATTTTGATCAGAATTGCTCGAAACATTTGATACTTATGTTATTGTTACATTGTATTATGTTTCAGTATAAAACTTATTTGTTTCCTGTTTTTATTTTGTATCTACAGGATGGATCGTATCTGGCAGAATTTCTAATAGACAAAGGCTACATGGTAAGTCTAACTCAGTGCTTTGTGTGTTGGCCATTATAGGCATCAACATAAAAAGTCCCTAGTTTTAGATATTTCCTCAAAATATCAAGAGCTATCTTAAGAACCACTGAACCAATACCAGTCTTGTTTGTACTCATTTTAATGTATTTTTCATGCTGATTCCAAATATAGGCATAAAAATGTACATCATGAGCATCTCTCAGATGGACACTGGCACAATAAGTTTTCACTATTGTTATTACCGTATTTCCTCGAATAGTCCCCCAACCCCCGGCGTTGCATTTTCCAAATGGGGTCATTTATAAGAGGTCATTTTTCGACCGACAATTTCAGTTAAAACATTAGGGAAGCTTAAAACTCACTCTGAAATGACTAACTATCCCAGAGGGGTCACTCATTACTTGACTTGTTACGCATCCGCTTCCAAGAAAAATGTCTAAACAGGTATGTTTTTCACCACACAGCGTCGTCAGCGTCTTTTTGAAAAGCATCGTCATTTAGGGATCCTTTTTCACCCAAATCCTTAGACGTTTAGGGTTAGTAACCGGGGGTCACTCCCATTGTGGCCTGTACACCATCCGCGATAATGAAAACGCGTAAAAGGGTCGTTTTTTAGGTGGGTAGGCGACGATACTGTGCGCCAGTATCGCGTTTAGGGTGTCAAAAACATGAAAAATTGGAAAAAAGGGTAGCAAAATTGCAATTTCTAAATGCGCGGAAATGAAATTTAGGGTATGAAATTTGATGTTAGGGATGAAATCCCTGTTTAGGGTGTCGTTTAGCCAAGGGTTAAATCCTTGTTTAGGTGCTTTTCAAAAGTTGATTATCGCGGATGGTGTACAGGCCACAATGGGAGTGACCCCGGGTTAGTAATATTAATGTTTGAGTGAGTTTGCACTAATTTCATAAAAATGACTTTTTAATTGATTCTTGTTACCTTTGTACATGTTTTCTTTAATATTTATAGGTCTGTAACATCAAAAAGACACCTTGGGTATCAAATTTTAGCTCATTTTCCTGTTTAGGGTATAAATTAGATATTTCTCAGTTGGCATCATTTAGGGTATGGTTTTTGTATGTGCTACGCCATTTAGAGTAGGATTTTGCATGTGTTTCGCCATTAAGGATACGATACATTATTTACCGACAAGTGACTCATATCGGAATGCGATCATGGCACAGGCTTTGTTGGGATTCGAACCAGCGATTCAAAACTTCATTCGATTACGCGTCTAGCGCTTTACCGTTCGGCCACGGTGGCAGTTGAGTGGAGGAGTGTAATGATAAATGATAAATCTCATAATGCCAACTTTAGCCTTTTGTTTACTAAAAAAAGATGCGTTTTGTAAAGATAGATTAGCCGTTTTATGCATAAAGAGCACGAACGTTTGAGAAAGGTTACAAACAAATAATAAAGACACTGATGTGATGATGAAATTGCGTAAGTCGGGAAATATCTGCGTCGCAATGTTTTGTTTTGGTTTTAGGAATTTGACCTTAAAATTTATGACTTCATGACATTATCATTCGAAATCAACAAAAGATATTTCAACAGTATATGGCATCATTCTTTCTCTAGAATGTTTTATACATGTATGTGAAATAGCTTCAACAATGGTTCGCTGCATAATGGTAAAAACAGCCTTGACCTAAAAAGGGGCGAGAGGTACCATATTTACGGATTTAGGCTAAATTTAAAATTGATATAAAACGTTTGTTTTTTGATCGATTACAAAAATGAATTTTTGTCATATAAAGAAATTGAGTCTGGCGTGAATTACACTTCAGTTTTTATTCTTAGGGCTCTTTGACTTCTTCAAATGATTTTTTAATGATAGAGTGAATCCCCTGGCCCTCTATAATTACGCACAAAAGATTGAGTCCCCTTAAGGGGTGCGATTTGGTTATGTGAAAATTAGCCATTAAGGGTGCATTTCAGAGGTGGTCGGACGCGGGTGGGTAGCACTTTTGTGTGAGAGTGACCCCCCAGGCTAAGATGAACTTAGGATTGATAACTTGCTGTTCACTTCCGTGTTTCCGACCAGATTTTTGTCAATTATTGAAGCCATTATCGACCATGTACACGTACGTGCACCTTGGTAAGATTACTGCACAAGATAGCATGGAAAGGGGTGACTATTCAAGGAAATACGGTAAATGAACACATAGATACTAAAATTAGTATCTATGATGAACATTACCACACTTGTGTGAAACAAAATCAGAATGATCAAGAATTTTTTTCTTTGAAAAAAAATCAAGCAACTTTTTTTCCACTTAACCTGTAAGTTGAAATGACAAACAGGCCGTTTCTTTTGTTAGGCCATGTAGCTCCTTCAATTTGGACACCATAGATTTTATAAATGTACCATAGGTATTTAATTTTGCTTGAACTGTAGGAATTTAACTACAATTTTATCGAAAGAGTTCAAAGAAGAACTTTCATTTTTCTAACCCTCTAGCCCGGTGCATTCGCCACTTGCACGGTTCCACCATTATGCACTATGTGCGGGAGAGCCTCGAACTGGCAGCATACATGAATGGGAATTGAACCAGTCATATAACATTCTGTGTAAGGTTACGTAATTCTTCCTTTCATGTATGCTGCCAGTTCGAGGCTCTCCCGCATATAGTGCATAATGGCGAACTGCAAGTGGCTAATTGAGGTGATATCAAGTCAAGAAAAGTCTGCCAATTAAAGGGGCATTTCGTGATCCACAGCCTCATCACCCCACTTTTCTCAAAAAAAGTTAAGATTTTTATATCACTGGAAACCTCTGGCTACATAATGTTTATGTACAAAATATTTCTTGCAGATTAATTTGTTTTGCAAAGATATCGTGAAATTTGAATTTCGTTCTGGTGCACCAGAACGAAATTACAACGCATTGTCTATGGAGCAGTGTAATACACATAATCATGCATAACTCATAAAATCGGAATCAACTGAAATTTTGGGAATAGGCTTTTTCGTGGATATGTACTGAAAAATGTCATAAAAAGAGGATGCTTGGATCACGAAATACTCCTTTAAGCATACATTACTTAATTCTGCCATCCCATGTTTAATTGATCAGCAAGAGCTTTCAAAAATGAAATGAAGCGACTTGAGTCAGGTCAAGGGGGTGACACTAAACTCACGGTTGTTCTATTAAACACGCAAAGCAATGACAAATCCCGCTGGTTTGCTTGGTAGAAAATGAGTCCAGTTATTGATCGGTTATGAATATTCAGGTTCGACCCCTTGATCATGTTGATTACGGTTGACAATTAATAAAGCCGCCATTCAGTATGCGAACTTTGTCTGTTCAATGCGAGTACCAAGCTTGAAAGTGCGCCCGCTATGAGAGCTGAGACCACTGACCTCTGCACCCGTAATGGCGGTCTGGTATTTCCATTAGGCACCAGAGATATGTTTTTTATTGAAAGTCTGCTAATTTGAGAAGAGAATGACTTTTTACAATAGCAATGTCGAAATTAGGACTTACTGTCAATAATGCGATGGGAAATTCGAGAAGGTATGAAATACAAGTAGTATTTCAAGTCAAAATCTTTTACACCACATCTGACCGATCAGAAATGAAGACCACTTCATCCCTATTCATAGGTCTATCACCAAACGCCGTTGTGGAAATTACGTAACCAATGTCCTTGAACATTTTAAGATCTCGGCTGTTTTGACATAATATAATGACATTGTGATACTCGAATATATATCTTTGGTAATTAACATTTCTTTTCAAAAGCAGACCAATGGTGTTTGCTTGAAATGAATCTGATATAATTCAATATTATTGGAATTGAATTCTACATGCAGCCAGGGACGGCCACGCTGGCACCATCTATAGCTTCAAGCTGCTTCAGGGCGGAGCTTTGTACTACAGACAATAAAAAGGCACGTAAATGTCACATCTTATAAACTTAAAGGAAGGTGACCTGATATATTTGGAAAATCAAATTCTTTAAAACTTTTGTATAACATAAACTGTTGTCCCTTTCAAGCATTCATGCAAAAAGATCATGTAAATGTTCATTGTAAATGTGACTAATTCTTCATGGAATTACTGACATTTAATACAGCGTAAAACTCGTAGTCTACAGTGTTTTTATTAATGATAATCATCATGATCATGTAATAAATAGATATCAAATGAAAGATCCTGTTTTCCTCAATAACATACTGAAATTAGGAGTTCCAAAATATCTGTGAATTTCCGAAGATATCATCATAAAAGTGTTGAATTAGTCTTGATATGGTATACCACATTTGAGACTAATTCAACAGTTTTTTGATGATTTCTTCGGAACTATACCGATATGGAACGTCTAATTTCAATATGTTAATGAGAAAAATATGAGCTTTCGCCTGATACCATAATCTTTATTTTGATAGGGTAAAGTTGGGGATGAGGCTGTCAATCAGGTCACACACCTTTAATACATTTAATATCACCCCCATTGTTGTATAAAGAAATCGTGTACACAATATACCAGCTTATACCTATATACAGAACGGTGATTTATGCATTAACTAAACATGCCAGTACACTTCCACTGGTTCGAACAGGCGCCGTCTGCATGCCGTGACTAGCGCCATCTATACGAGCTGAGGCCAAATTTAAATAACAATACGCTATTTAAATAACAGTGCAGCTCATGCTAATGAGATAGTGCCTTTTCCTATCAATTATTCCATGGTCAGGTGGGTGATAAGTAGGCCTTGTGTTTGAAGGCCTATGATGATAAAGATGCACATTGACAGCTGAGGGATGCACCATTAGAATTCAAAGGGGAGTGGGGTAGGAAGTTCCCTCACTACATCAGCAAAACAAAAAAAACCTGCCCACCAACACTAAAAAAAAATCTTTCCCCACCTAACTGTATAAATGCATGAAAAAAAATCTTCGGCAAAAAAAACCCTCATTTTTGTACAACACAACCAAACTGCCATTTATATACCCAATAATGAGGGTTTTTGTAGAATAACGCCGTAGCGACGGGTCATAGATAGCACAAACTATACATTTTTGAAATCCTTGTGATCAGACAAATAATTTGGTGTATCTGTTGAAAAGATTGGAACATTTTCAAATTTTTTATACCCTTGTGTGACCTTTCATGACCTAGAGGTCACTAAGGGTAAAATCTGAAATGGCTAAAATTAACTTTGGACTATGTACTTCATGTGTGGACACTTTCATGCTTTTTATCACAAAGTGCACTATCAGTGCTTTTAAAAGATATTTCTATACAATGACCCTCTTTAAGGACCCACCATTAGATATTATCGGGGGCTAGGGAGTTTTTGAAGAAAAAATTGCCTCACTGATGAGCCAAAAAAAAAAATTTCCCCTACCCAGTTCTGTATAAAGGTATTCATTAAAATTGAAAAAAGAATTTGCCTTCTAAGGCAGCGAAAAAACACAAAAAAATTGCCGCCTTCGGCAGCAAAAAAAAAAATTCTGCCTGACCCAAACTCCCTAGCCCCGATAATATCTAATGGTGCGTCCCTATATACACACAATGGAGGGGTCATTCTGCCATTCAAATGATTGAGTGTCACCCAAAGGGTGACCCTAAAAATTAGCGTTTTTATTTAAAAACAAATATATCGATGGATATTAGTGGCAGCAAACAAAAATAAATATAAGGCATATTTACACAATCTATGGTGTCTTAATGGAAGGGGGTTTTAATGGCCTAACAAAAGAAACGGCTTGTTTGTCATTTCAAGGAGAACAAAAGTTGCTTGAAAACAAACAATAAATTTATTCGCTGTCTAAGTTATGTAATAATCGGATAACTGCTATTGCTATTGCTATGGTAATAATCCTGTTACATCATCACTTTGACGGCAAATAGTACCAAACTGTGTCAACATATCTTCTGTGCTGGCTGTAAAGTCGCAGTATATTAATATTTTGACATTTCTTTCTCAGCAGTACTGCACAAAATAATTGGATATATCAACAATAATTTATGGACACACCATTGACTTCCAGGGGGATGGGCTGGAAGTTTTTAAAAAAAACACTACAAGGGAAAAAAAAGACTCCCCACTATCACTTTAAAAAAATCCCTGAAAATGTCACTAAAAATCCCTACCCAACTTTTGTAGGCTTATACAATTATTTTGAGTTTCCCATCATCTACCCTGACTTCATTATATATTTTTGGGGCCATTACACAGTGGGCTACTGAATAAATATGACTTTAATAAATTAATCAATCCCTCTTTCGCTTTACTACCCTCTATATTGATGTATCAAATTGATGTAGAAGCAAATATTACAGCAGTGCATTACTTTCTAAATACTGCCCTCTATATTAATGTAAGACATTTGGCATTGAAGCAAACATTTGCTGGAATTGATTAAATATTACTCCTTTATAGTCCGCTGGCAGCACAAGGTTGGATCTGCCAGTTCAAGTGTGTGTTTTCTTTGGTTCAGTTTTGTTCTGTGCATGGACTCAGTCTGCCGCCTGGACAACCAATTCTTTAGAAATGCTTAGTCGCGCTAAAAGTCGATCGATACATGTAAAAATCAGCACAATTCAGAGATACACCTTTTTGCTATGAAATTAATTTTCTCGGTCAAATATAAAGCAATATTTTTTTTCTTCAGTAATGTCAGTGTAAAACTTGGTGCTTGGATATACATTTTTTAAAATCCTGGTGTTAAAATTAAGCATCAAATTGTGTCTTTTAGTGTGATATTTTTGATTTTTATAGGCCTTGAATTAAGCCTCTGCGAGCTTTTTACGGAATTCATGTTTTAGCGTCTCAAACTAACATAGTTTGCTAAAGAAAGATATTTCCCACCTCTGTAAAGCACATGGTGTGGGTCTATATGTTATAGTTTTGTCAGAATTTCCGTTTTTTTTTTACCCTTTTTCCATTCATGATCCGAAAATGTCAAACTAAGTAAAAGTAGGCAATGGTGAGTACTTTTATCTCGAGAGCAACCAGCATAAATAGTCGATATTTCCTTTGTTGTTATCCAGGTCAATTTTTCATTGAAAGCAAATTGCCCGACCAGCGATTAAATCCCCAATTGGGTGTTCTGGTTAAACATGATCAGTAGGGCGCTATAGGTCTGGGAATTTCTTTGCTATATTGAAGTTCTGGCAACACTATAGCCATGCCGGTATTCCTATTAAACCCAGGGATATCGATCCACAATGCTAGTACTAGCCTTTAGATTTCACGTGTTGATTTAGAAATTTTTTCAGCCGACAGTGAAAGATGGTGAAATCAAAACGGAAATTCTGACAAAACTATGATATATAGCTCACGGTGATGTGCTTTAGAAAGTTGGGGAAAATCCTTCATTAGCGAATTATATTACTTTGAAAAGCTAAAAGGTTGATCCAAGAAAAAGCTCGCAACCCGAGCTGAAGCCTACAAAAATCGAATATCTTACACTAAATGACTGAATTTCAGGCCTAAGTTTAACACCAGGATTTAAAAAAAAATCAGTATCAAGCATTATAGTTTTTCCAGCCATTTACTGAAAAAATGAAAATTATTGCTTTTCATTTGGCTGAGAAAAAAAAAATTTTACACTGAAAAGGTGTAACTCAAAATTGTGCTCATTTCAACACCAATTTCGATCGTTTGTATTGCCTCATTAAATGACTGAGTGAGCCTTGCAGAACAAAAGAATCTGTTGTGCAGGTAGCTGACTGGACTGTAGGTACAAAATGAGATTCCTGGGGTGTACAATTTTCACCCTTGGGCAAATATTTGAGGTATCCAAAGTCAAAGTACAAGCAGTGGGTCAAGATTAGAAACTGGGCCCATTTATAATGATGTCCAAACATTATATTATGGACCCATGAAATGGCAGTAACTACCAATCTATGGAACTTGATATCCACTCAAACTATAAGGCCTACTTATAGGGTTTCAAGGACTTATTTATTACCAACACAAACATGATGAAAAATATTAAATTACATTTTGCTATTAACGAGGAAATGAGAAATTGGTCATAGGGGCCATCAAACTTTTTAATGCCCTGACAATGTGCTAATTAATATGCAAATTAATTGACAGTTCATTAACTTTGAATGTAAACCACTTGCATGTTAAAATTTTGGTAGGTATACTTAGTGCTCAAACGTGACAGCAATTTATCTTCAAAAAGATAAGAGCCTTTTGACATCAACTGTTGTACATGTATACGATAGAAATAAGCAATTTTTGAAACAATTTTTTTGGCTCACATAGGCTTCAATTTTGCTTAATTTTCCTCATGAATATTCATAGCCTATGACACTGCAGTGAGTCTGATGATGATGCATGTCCAGGCCCGTACGCAGGGGGGGGTGCGGGGGGTACGACCGCACCTCCCCAAATTTGCCAAAGTATACAAAAAGTCCCAAAATTTAAGAATTTATGGCGTGGCGATCAAAAAAATCGTTTTTTTACGTTTTTTGGTCAAAAAGGTCCAAATTTGAGAGGAAAAGTCCACTTTCCACAAAATCGCCCCGTTTGGAAAAAAGTCCACTTTTTCAAGATCAGCCCCCCCCCCCAAAAAATCCTGCGTACGGGCCTGTGCATGTCTAAAATATTTTCAATTGAAGAAATACTTTTTGAAATATAGAAACAAATCCAAATGGGTCAGTTAAATTTGTTTTCTCTTTTTAATATTCCGCCCTCTACAATCTACATTGATGAAGGACAGTTGGTGTTGAAGCAAACATTGAAGGTCACTTCAAGGGTGCATGACACCAAATCACTACGCGAAAGGTGCAATGGTGATGAGTTCCGGTTAAAAGTATGATGCTACTGGAGACAATACTACTGTATACTGTACTATACTGTAGGTCTACTATTAGTCTACTGTAGTAGACCATTTTAATTTATCATCCCTCTAATCCCTCTGATCATGGAAAATCCACCAATGACCAGTTCTGATCCAACAGCTAGCCATCCATGAGAAAAATGCCCTTTTTCCTGGGCAGGGCAGTCACTGGAGATGTTTTTATGTTTTATGCATGGAATGGTATAAATTGTTTATCAAAATGGGAATTCAGAGCAGTCTAATCTACTATATACTATACCTTGACTTGACATGACATGATGATGTGTCACCATAGTTCAGGGATGTAAGTTTTCAGGATTACCCTGGAATTCCAGATATTTTGTCCAAATTTCTGCACTGGTATCATTTATTTTCAGCCGGTTTTGGGGCTTTTAGCCCAAATTCATACGCTTTTTCCAGATTGTCAGGTGATTTTTTTTTCAGGCCTACTTTTAAGTCCCTATTATTTATTATACCTTCCAGCTATCAGGGATTTAAAAATCATGTATTATTCTAATGCTTAAGATTTGCTTCAATACCAATTAGGTACATCAATATAGAGGGCAGTATTTAGAACAAGAGGCATATGAAGGAAGTGTAATGCACAATCATGCATAAAACTCACAAATGCAAAATCAGAATCAACTGAAATTTTGGGAATAAGCTTTTTTCGTAGGTATCTGTTGAAAAATGTCATAAAAAGAAGATGCTAAGATCACAAAATACTCCTTTAAACATTATCATACGGCATTCTATCTCCTCATTCAATACAGGCCGTATACAGCATCTATATGATAAACTAAATATTATGTTTGTCTTTTATGTTTTTTTTTTTTTTTACAGGTGCACGATATTATAAGGCATTCTAGCTCATTCGATACAGGCCGTATACAGCTAGACTGATATTATGTTTGTCTTTTATGTTTGTTTGTTTACAGGTGCACGGTATTATAAGACGTTCTAGTTCATTCAATACAGGCCGTATACAGCATCTATATGCCAACCCTCAGACACATCAAGCAGGAGGTAAGTACTGCCCACACAAGTAAACCCGCCGTATCTTCTTTCTCATATTTCAGAAAAATACAGCACCAATATTTTTGGATTAAAATATTACCAAATTCTGCAAAATGAGACTTGTCTTTTCAAAAGTGAAATGACTCGACTCGGATTTTCAAATTTCCCCATAGAGATTGTACAGTGACTCAAGTCATTTGACACGACTTGACTCGAGATATTGCAAGAAATGACTCGACTCGACCATGAAATGACTTGACTCGTTATAACTCTTGTAGCGTGCAATCTAAATACGGCAGCCAGTGTGCGCGCAGTTTGTTTGACATACAACACAGCAAATTTCTGTTATGGAAAATAAATCAAAATGATTTAATCGCATGTATCGCGTTTAATTTACAAGGTTATGAATTAACTGTATTACTTGGTGAAAAAATAATTTGACAAAAATACACACCGAGATATTGGTGCCTCTAATGGACGAGCTACAGTCTTTTGCCTCGCGAGCTTGTCGAGCATGTTGTACAAGAATGGAGTGCGAAGCGATACATTTACAAGCTTGAAGCGTAAGTCGGTTACTGCGTTGATGCAAAGTATACTAAAAGCAACAGAGCCCAAAAGTAGTGCTAAAGTGTACACATGCACCCTTAAGGGGGGCGGGGGGTACTACACCCCTGCCCAATTTTGTGCCTATTTTTGCATTTTTCTCAAAAATTATAGCGCATTGGGAAAAGTAAGATATGTATATTATAGGGGCAAGGACTACAACTACTGTACTGGAAATTCAGCAACTCAAGGCAAGTAGTTATTGATTTATTTATCAAATATTGGTTTTCCCTCATTTTTGACTGTAACTCCACAACTGTTGTCTGTGCTGAAATAAAAATTTCCAGTGTAGCAGTTGTAGTCCTTGCCCCTATAATATGCATATCTTACTTGTCACCAATGCTCTATAATTTTCGAGAAAAATGCAAAAATAGGCACAAAATTGGGCAGGGGTGTAGTACCCCCTTAATGCTAATACTAACCTTAACTTTTGGGATGTGCTAGATTGTGCGATTACACTAAATACGGTACATGTTGCTATACGATTGGGAGAGTACACCCCGTCAGTCCAAAACCCTGTCAGTCCGAACCACAGCTAGTCCGAATTTTAAGCTTACCTAACGCTAACCCTAACCCTAAATGTAACCCTAAACCTAACCCTAAACCTAACCCTAAACCTAACCCTAAACCTAACCCTAGCCCTAAACCTAACACTCAAAATTCGGACTAGCGGTGGTTCGGACTGACGGTGTTTCGGAAGGGCAGATACTGGGACAAATTTAGCTGAAACTGCATTATACATCTTTTAATAACCCTAACCCCGTGATGGCTTTTTGGTGACTGGAAGGAAAGAAGGAGAAATAAAGAAAGAAAACGAACAAAGAAGTTGTTGGCTCTGGGTGGGATTCAAACCCGAGACCCCTCGCATGCCAAGCAGTAGGCCGTCGACACTTAGCTACGGGTCCAGCCAGCGAAATTGGTGCCCATTATATCACTTAGGGCGATTGCGTCATCACATCCTGTGGGATGCACGCACGCGCCGTGAAGTTTGTATTGTTTTGTAGTACTCAGGCTTGTTAGGGTAAAGTTCATTTTCATTATGGGCCAATTATAACTGAGAAACTACAACCAAGCTTCATATGAAACCTTATATATAGTTTATTATATACCTCATAGATTCCTGTCATCTGATTGGTTGAATGTGCAGTCATTGAATTAACTATGCCCTCAAAATGAACTATGGACCGGTCACATGCGTTCCGATCAAACATCCACGTATCCATTTGGTATATAAAACAAATATTGACTGCTTTATTCGGGGCATGGTTAAGATTATAGGCCCGCGGTGTTAACATTCTAAATTTGGGTAAAACCGCCCAAATATCCAGTATTGGGCACTTTAATATTTGGAATCTTTAAAAATTGGACTCACTTGAGAGTCATTTGCCGTGGCGTAGCGTGCCAATTTGCCAAACCTTGGTACTGAAAGTTTTGCAACAAAGCCAAGAATCAAGAAGGGAATGGCCTATCAAGTGAATTTTAACACACGTTCCGTTACCATTTTTATTTCATTAGGAACAGGAGATAAGCCATGTAAGTCTGCAAAAGTGCAAACAAAATGTTTACCATTATCTTTTATGATTATGAAGCATGCAGAAACCCTGATAAAATCACATTCTCTGGGCTACGCACTTGTACTGCAAAATCGTTGACTGCGCTAACTCACACCTCTGCAGTTAGCTTTGAATCTCTGATACGCTAAATCAGAATCCCTGATACAATCACCTTCTATGGGCTATACACATTTTCTACAGCAAAATCACTGACTGCGCTAACTCACACCTCTGGAGTTAACTTTGAATCTCTGATACGCTAAATCAGAATCCCTGATAAAATCACCTTCTCTGGGCAACACACTTTTGTACTGCAAAATGCAGAGACTGCGCTAACTCACACCTCTGGAGTTAGCTCAGAATCTCTGATACGCTAAATCAGAATCCCTGATACAATCACCTTCTCTGGGCAACACACTTTTCTACTGCAAAATCGCTGACTGCGCTAACTCACACCTCTAGAGGTAGCTCAGAATCTCTGATATTCTAAATCAGAATCCCTGATACAATCACCGTCCTCTGGGCTACACACTTTTCTACAACAAAATCACTGACTGCGCTAACTCACTCTGATATGGGGTTGACATCCTTTTAGTATTGTTATGTCGGTACAGATCGGTAGGGGAGGTACACTTTATGTACGCCTATATAATAATACTCTGCAACAATAAGGAGGCGGAAACTGCATTTACTATTGCTATACATGTACCTTGGTAATTTATAAGGGGATATTTTACAGACTGGTGAACTATGGGGAAACTTTTATATGGCTAGAAGTATAATGGACGTATACCACTTTATCTGCCCCGTATCTTTCCCAGGAAAACCTCTGTAATACTAGCCTAATAGGCCTTTCGGTTTAAGTTCTCCTGTTCAAGGGACTGGATATTGTATATACTGCGATATTAAACTGCCTCCGAAGCCGTGGTTTGACTGTATGAGTTCAAGAATGTGAATGCATGCTAGTTAGTCATTTCTGCCCCTTTATATACACTTTTATGGACCTATTGCGCAAGCGCAGAATGACACACTTTACTTATTATCCCAAACTACCAGATATGTTGCTCTTGTGATTGGTCTACTTACCGTACGGTAGTATTTCTCTGGTAGTTAGTAATAATAAGAAGGTCATGTTTCTGCGAGTTGCCATAGGAACAATTTAGTTAACTAATTATAATTATGCATTGCACTTAACAAGGGATGAAAACACGAACTGGTAAAAAAAAATCAGAAATTGTTCTGTAAAATAAACCAAGCTGAGACTACCATACACTTTGACAGCCACAATAACTCCTTATTTATCTCTACTGTAGTCCACAAATATTCTAACTTTCATGCTACACAATTTTAATTAATTATTCTCCAACGGATCATCGCTCGCTACACAGCGTTCGATGATGCCATTGTTTCCTTTTATTCGAGAAGCACCGGTAAATCAGCATGCAGTAAGACGGGGTTGAATTATTTACGTTACACTTTCGTTTAAAACAATTTGTGTAACGTAAGAGAAACTACACTGTACACAGGATAATTCATGCCTACACTTGACCGTGGATTATGCTTAAGGGATCTAAAATGAGCGTTTATTGCATTTCGACAGTATTTTTTTGTGGGACATGAGAGCACATCAGACCTGTCGAATTGCATTCTGAATCTGAAGCATGTCTTTCTGATATCAAATAATTTTCATTTTTGAAAATCACAATATAATACAAATTTTATGACAAATTATAAAAATTTGATATTTTTCAAATTTTTGATATATAACAGTCCTCGAAGTAAATTATATAAATCTAATGATATATTCTTAAAGTGTATGTAGCAGGGAGGAAAAGCCGACGGTCAATTGAAAATTTTGACCTTTCATATTGAAGATATAGATTTTTTTCCCAAAAAGACCTAATTTTTTTTGGTGTTTTGGGAAAAAAATCTATATCTTCAATACGAAAGGTCAAAATTTTCAATTGATCGTCGGCATTTCATCCCACCTACATACAAGTTAAGTATAAATCATCAGATTTATAAAGTTTACTTCGAGTACTGTTAAATATCAAAAATATCAATTTTTAATGATTTGCCATAAAATGTGTATTAAATTGCGAATTTCAAAAAACCAAAATTATTTGATATCAGAATGACATTCTTCGTATTCAGAATGCAATTCGATATGTCTGATGTGCTCTAATGTCCCAAAATAAATACTGTCCAAACGTTCATACCCCAGCCCTTAAGCCTGTATTATATGTATGCGGAATTTATGTGAAGTGTATTTTTAAATTGTTTTGCGTCTGCTCATCCACTCACAATATTCTCAAAATTAAACTTTCAATGAAAATAACAACGTATAGACAATAACATGAAACATTTAAAATACACTTCACATAAATTTACAAAGTTAGCAACTTAAAATTCTGTCACAAAAATAGCAGCGAACAGAGTACACATAATTGTGACATGATCAAGAGGAATGAGTCGGATGTCATTGATTTTGAGATATTGGTAAAAACAGTGTTCAAATTCTTTTGTTTCATATTGTTTTCAGCCATTGACAAATTGCTCATAACTCGGTAACCAGATGTCCGATTTTGATGGGATTTGCATCAAAATGTAGCATTCATAAACGGCCAGAAAATGGTGTAAAAAACTTGTAATTGAAAATTGCCGACATGTGACTCATTCCCCTTGATCATGTCACAATTAAGAGCCTGTGATGATATTTGGTATCTGTAATGTTATTTTTGGAGCAGATCAGAAGGGCATCTCCATCCCACATCACCCACATAACATATTTTCAGGAGTGCTTCAGGTATCTGTATGCCCCTCCGCCATGTACGGGCTAAGATTGATTTTACTGTCATTTATTTCATGTCCCATGCAGCTATGCAGCTCCATTATGGTGACCTTACTGATAGTACTTGTCTAGTGAAGATTATCAACAAGGTGAAACCAACGGAAATCTATAATCTGGGTGCTCAGAGTCACGTTAAGGTAAGTACACAATAAATGATATGAAATTGAACCAGATTGTATCAAAATAAAATACCTTTTATTCTAAATTGTTTCTGTATTACACTTCCTTACATTTTTTCCAAAAGGGGGAGGGGGGCGTTTATTGGAAGTGAATTGTCATGTCATTGAAAAAAACTTTAAAAATCAGGTTCAATTTCCTGATGGTGCTTCTGTAGAAAGGAGGGATTTACAAATATACTGACGCTATTTCCATGGCGCCGCCCACAGAAATCATTCAGTGATGATGATCGTCTATTCAAGGCGCTGTTGAAATTGGCTCCGAATGGTTTTTTTGTGCCTAATAACTTGATAAATATGTCACCACTACTGGCCGCTAATTGGGTAATTTAAAAGAACTATCGGTACCCTAAGCGAGGATCGTTCTTTAAAAAATACTCCTTCTTCCAGTAAAATTAGTGTTTTGATACCCTAATCGCGGATCCTCCTTTTGCTTTTCAAAACCATCCTAAATCAGCATTTTCTTTCATGTGGATGCTTACAAAAATAATTCTGAGTGCCACCCCTCCCGGGTTGTTTCTTAATCAATTTTCCCAAATGGGATGTCAAATTAAAGAAGACATTTTCCATAACAAAATGTTTATTTTTGAATAGTTGTTTATTTGCTAGGTGTATAGCAACATTTGACATGAGTGGACAAGGAAACATCTTCCAGTGAACCGGTGCAAAGCATCTGTAACACTATGGACCACAATGGTCTCATCCCAGTGGCATAGTTCAATAACCTCAATTAAACAATCATAGTGCAAAATTTGACCTCAAGTTGAAGAGTGAGTTTTTTTACTCAAATTTTCAAAGGTCATTCAATGAATGTACTAATGCATTGGGGTTAAAGAACTTTGTCCTGATAGATGAGCATGTTGTGGATCCTAGACCATACTGACATGGCAAATTGCACTTTTGTGGCATTTCAATTTAAGATATGTATGACTGGAATGTATACTTCTTTTAAGGTTGGTCAATTTCCAAAAATTCAGTGGGAGTCCCAGTCGGACATTTCACATTTTTACACACTACACCTCCCAAAAGGTTAGTCAGTTAGTAAGTAAGCAAGTAGCATACACTTCTATGGTGTACCTGCGGTCCACCAAAAAATCCAATTTTTAGCCACAAGTTGCCATTTTTAGCCACAAGTTGCCATTTTAAGCCAAAAACAAGCATTTTATGCTGACCTTTGATTTTCAAGAGGTCATAGGTCAAAAACCTTTGATTTTAGGAAGTTGCTATGATTGACTTTTGGATGTACACATTTATATTTATATCAATAAACTCCAGTATACCAGTATTATACTATATATACACAACCCGTATAATAATATAGATAACACAACCGGAAGACATTAGAGTTTGGTGAGGATACAAGCCATATCCAGAAGAAGGACCACACTATCAATAATAACCGCTTCTTTAAAGTTTTTCCTTTTCCAATTATAAATAATAACAACAACAAGAACATGGGAATCGCAAAACGGTATGCGTAGATGATGTTTTTTATGCCACAAATTGGTACATTAGTAAAAAAGGTGTTTGCTATGCGAAAGGGTTCTATACTTTCTTGGTATTGGTTAAGCTTTTCTTGATAGAGAAAGCCTATAATAAGTGCTATGCTTACTATATTAGGGTCATATTCATATTTCATCTGTTCGTGATGGTCAGCATAATGTGCATGTAGTCGAATTGCCAAGGCCTCATTTAGAGCATGCACAGAATCTGTATATTTCTGCAGATTTAAGGACATGAAACCGATTTTCTCATATATGTCAGCTATCATTCCTTGCTGATCATCCCGTAGTACGCTCTTATATATCGCAAGTGTGAAATTGTAGAAATCTATGCTTAATGTTAAGTTAGTTTTGCTGTTTTGTTGTGCAGCTATTAATGCAAGGGATGCCAGTCCCATAAGTTCTTCTCTCTGTTTCTGATCGTCTGTAAAGTCTATACATAGCGGATATTTTTGCGATTTCAGTACAGTTGTAATGCTTGTGAGCAGTTCATATAATGCTAGTTGCAGATCCTCCTGATCTTCCTTTGGTGCAGAAGAGGACATCAAGGATAACATATGATTTTCCAATATGTCTGTATGTGGGCAATTTATTTGAATTTGCCTGAGAGCTTCAAGGAACTGAATAATTTTCAATCCATTTTTATGTTCTCTTATCTTGAAACAATCTGCTTCTGTAGCTGGTACCAAATGCTGCCCTGCTACTCGATCATAGTGAAAGAAAGCAAAAGAACTATTACATTGCATGTAAGACCACTGTGTCTTCTCTTTGGCAAGCAACCTGCTAAACTGACGAAAAACAGGGTGCATTTCATACAGAGTCTCTCCAGCAGCTGAATGGAATTTCTTTAATAGGTTGTATTTTACAAGTTGGTGTAAATTGACTCTCTCACCAAGGCTGAATTTAACTACCACATTGGCAGTGACCTGATCGAAAGTCATAGGAATTGTTCCCAGTGCAATAAAAGTATTTTGGAGATCTTGATCAAGATCAGCAAAGAAAGTCTTCAGCATCTTGAAGTAGTTGCTGGACTCAGTGAGGTCTGTGATGTCATTAACAATTTCTAAGACTGGCAATTGTTGAAGCTTAGTTAATAACTCATCTTCTTCATAAAACGCTTCTTGTAAAAGATGTCCAATTAATTCTAAAAGCAGAGGAACTCCACCAGTCTTCTTTGAAATTTCCAGCACTAACTCTTCATTTAGACCTGGGCACATTTTATGCAGTGCTTCTGCTGACAGTGGTTCAGATAAGGGTTCCAATTTAATCTGATGAATTGACATTCCAATGATATTGAAGTCTTTACGGGAAGTAGCAATGAGTTTGATATTGTTACTCAAACATTGTTTTGTTACTTCAAAGAACTTTGACTTTGATTTAGAGTCTAATATAGTTTCTATACCGTCAAAAATCAGAAGTGTTTGGTTCAATTTCATTGTTCGCATCTGTGTTTGAAATTCTTGCTTTGGATCAACATCAGTTCCTGGTACAAAACCAGTGCCAAGGGAGAAAAGTATTTCCTGAAATATGTCTTTTTCAATTTGATTAGAGGTTACATTCAGTTGTTCAAAGTCCACAAAAGCCACTTTGAAAGAGTGCCATTTTACAAGTTCTTGTCCTATTGTGATCGCTGTTGCAGTTTTGCCAATTGCTGGTGGGCCAGTTATGGTGACTATTTGATATGTTCCATTAGCTAGAAGGCTAACAGCTCTGTCTATTTCCCTGTCATGACCAACATAATAATTGGGCTTCATTGATTCAGGAAAGTAAGTTCCAAAGCTGTTACCTATTCTTGTGACAGGAATATCCATATTGACACAGTTAGTTCGGACTGACTCATGGGAGGACATTGTAGATTGCATAAAGCTTGAAACAAAACTAAAACATACCAGAGCAGATAATGGTACCAAGAAGAACAATATAAGTTTTTGTAAGAAATGCAACTTCGTAAGAAGCTTGTTGTTATCAGCTTGTAATGCCACAACTGTTCTCATTTCGGCTACAACTTTTTTCACTTCAGCTTCAATGTTCCTCATATAATCATCAGGTATTTTCATAACACCAGTTCTGATGTCGTCCATTTCTTGTTTGAACCTGGCAGAATAATTTAAACCATCCATACATACTTCAATATCTTTGTAGACGGCTTGAAACTTTGCATCACTAAGAGATGCCGTCGAAGGATGGCCAAAGTATTCATTTCTTATTTGTCGTAGTTTGTCTATGTGTTGTTTTAACACTGCAGGGAGGTTTAAAGCCCCAGAGTACAGTAACATGAAGAATAATGCAGTCGGATCCCAGTCATTGCGATTACCTGACTTTGGAACTTTAGATTTGTTTTTCTTCCAGGTACCATCATTTTTCAAAATCTGTATGAAGTGCTGAAGACTGTTGTTGTCATCTTCCCAGGGATCACTGGGGTGATGTCTGTCCCATTCATGTTTGAATACACTCCGCAGTTGTTCAGTGACAGTTTCAAGAAGGATAAATGCAAGCTTGAAAAAGTTCTTGTTTTCAGATGTGTCCATTTTGACTAGGTTTTCTGTAGGAAATTTGAAAAAGAAAAGAAAATAGACAAAGTAACTTTTAAAATATGTATAAATAATCATGAAAGGAGTCAGATGTTGCTAATATTGATTTTGCGATATTGGCAAAGAAATTGTTCAAATTCTTTTGTTTTATATTGTTTTCAGCGATTGATAAATTGACATAACTTTGCAAAGAAAAGTGGTATCAACATGGGGTTTCTGAAAGCTCTAAATGTACTCTTTATTAGCATATGTAAAACTCATTTTCGACCAGGGTCGACATGTGACTCACTCCCGTGATCGTGTCATATATGAGAGGATCAGACGTAAATGATTTAGATGACTATATTGAGTGATGACTGGGGTTCAATCCCGGTTGATATTCAGGCGCAGCGCCGGTGGATTTTGTAATGTCAGAGAGGGGTTGTCATGGTCCCATACAGGCACTGAACAAGTGCTAAGTAGCATACCTTATTCCACAAACTTTTTGACCGCCCCTCGTATATTTTTTTGATCTGAATTTAGGATGGGGAATATTCGTAACATACCCTACAGAGGCCCCAGAAGATTTTTAATATGGGGAACATCAATATGTGACACAATCAAGGGAAATGAGTCGGATGTTGCTAATATTGATTTTGAGATATTGGCAAAGAAACATATCAATATAGGATATGTCAGTTTGCGTAAGCTTCATAAAGTTATTCAAAAATGTTTACAGTCTAAATTTCTGCCCATCAAAAATGACCAACAAACATTGTTGATCATATAACTCAAGCTGGGTGTTGGGGTTTAATGATTAAATTCAGTCACACCATCCAATTGTTTGAAAGAAGTGGCACAGCTACTGAAAAATTTAAGTTTTCATAATGTGGACAATCTCGGAAGCAAACATACATGTAGGAGGGTGGTCATGTCAATAAGTTTGTAGAACAAGGTATTTGAAAGAGAACTGGCTGAATTCTTTTTATCTCACTCTTGAACATAATCACTGCATTCCTTAATGCACCTGTCGTAATTTTCCTTGAAACCTTCTACCATATGTCAACAAAATTGAAGTCTTCCGACTGCTTCATGAGCCATTCTTCAGTGAAGGCTCACCATGCAGCATTGATCACCAGCAAACCTGATATTATGAAGGTAGGACTTAAAATTTAAAATAGGTTTCACTAACTGGAGGCTATGCCTGGACCACAATATGGTTGCTTTAGTTAACTGACTCCTCTGTCATGAATGGCAGCTTGACAAACTGAGAATAGGGTACAGGGCACAATCCGAGAACAGTCCCGTTCCTACCATCAACCTTCTTCACATGATGGCTTGCCTCAATATTGCTATCAAAATTGTATGATATATGCCTATGATTGTACTTTCATTTGGTAAATGATCTGTCATCAAGACTCCCAGAGGATGATTTAAGGAAGCCCCATCATGCACTGCAAACGTGTTATCACTAGAGTTTCAACTGCCACTTAACTTTTCAAATCCCATTGAATTCTGTGCAAAAGATGTTGTTTAAGAATTGTGCGTGTGTCATTATTACTTGGTCGATTTCAGAACAAAAGTGATGTATGCATAAAGGATAATTCACACCTTCTGTAGGTAACATAAAATGTGAAATCGACTAGCATTTTGAATGCGTTTTTATTGTAAATATATCAGTCCAAATTCAAATTTAACCATGCCCGTCAATGCAATGTGCGAGCAGTGGTGTCATGTTCACTCACACAGCTGTGCTAACCGCAAGTCAACACAGTGGCGTGGTGGGAAGTGCTTAAATCATCCTGAGACTCTCCCATGAATCTCAGAAAACAGCGATGAAGACCTTCCACTATGGTAACCGAGTGATGATCCAGGTGTATCCAGTGGTGTAGCTGGGATTTTTTCCAGGGGGGGCTAGTATTAGGCGGGCCCAAATCCACCAAACAAAAATTTTGCCGCTCCTTCCTCAAAAAGGTTGACCCCTTTTTTTTTTGGTGGTTTGAAAAAGTGAAGAGCAAAAATACAAGGGATAGCGACTTCATTTTGATATAATATAGTTCCATTTTTAACAAAATTTTAAATTGTTCCAATTCTATCCGCACCTTATATCGTTGGCCTATGGATTCTCTCTTTCTCTTTCTTTTCCTCTTTTTTCCATCTCTCTCACTCCTTTATTATTTTGTCCTGCGCTAGGGGGAGGGCGGGGCCCAAATAGGCATTGCCAGGGGGCAATTTCCCCCCGGCAGCTACGCCACTGGGTGTATCCACTGAATCGATTCATAATTCCAGTGTATGTCTTATCACCTTTAGATGAAACTTGTCTCGGCCGGTCGGGAGAAATTTCCATGATGACCCTGCGTTCACTTCTAGTAGAACTTGTAAATTCAAGGAGGTAGGTTTCCTCTGCAGAATGTCCTGCCCATATACATTGATGCAAAAATTGAATACTTTTGCAGTAATGTTTTGAAGGAACAAGCCAAATTCATTACCATGCGACAAAGTAGCATACCATGTTCTACAAACTTTTTGACCGCCCCTCGTATATTTCTTGATCTGAATTTAGGACAGGGAATATTCGTAACATACCCTACAGAGGCCCCAGAAGATTCTTAATATGGGGAACATCGATATGTGACACAATCAAGGGAAATGAGTCGGATGTTACTAATATTGATTTTGAGATATTGGCAAAGAAAGTGTTAAAATTCTTTTGTTTTATATTCTTTTCAGCGATTGATAAATTGATTAAATTGGCGTAACTTCACAAAGAAAAGTCATATCAACATGGGGTTTTCAGTTTCTAAAAGCTCTAAATGTCCTCTTTAGAAACATGTGTAAAACTCACTTTCGACCTGTGAGGGCCAACATGTGACTCATTCCCCTTGATCATGTCACATATGAGGTGTATTCCTACATGTAGGCGCGAAACGCTGAGGGGAGGGGTGGGAAGTTTTTGAAATGCATACATTTTACATGAACTGTATGCCAATGTTTCTATAAAACTACTTGCTTCTGTTGGAAATGTTTCTATTGGAGTAAAAACCTGGTGTAAACCAGCTAACAGATTAAACAAGGATGTTGGAAGTGCATGACCTTCTCCAGCAATTGGGCTATTCCATTTAAAATCCACACTACCCCTGTGGAAGATTTAGCTGAAGTCTTCCACAGAGGGAGTATGAATTTTAAATAGAACAGACAATTGGGTAACTTCCATTTGAAATACTACGCCAGTTGTGGAACATATAGGTAAAGCCATTATACAAGGGGAGTATGGGTTTCAAAATGATTAACCCTAACCAATTTGAAAAACATACTCCCTCTGTGGAAGACAGTTTCCAAAATCTTCCACATGGGTAGTGTGGATTTCAACTGCAAATAGCCCATTGCATTGCAGTAGAAGAAGCTTAAAATGGTGCCAGGCAAATAGAAACATGGTAATTGTATGTCGATGCTAGAGAATTAAAACAAGAAATTACCTCTTACCTTTTTTGTGTAAAATATCTATTGAAAACAACACAATTCAATACAAAAAGTCAGATTGTTTAGTGATTTGTATCATGAGTATGTCCTTCAGGTATCAATCACATGATGAAAATTGAAATGGCTTGTGATGTTGGTCACAGTGTTTCTATACCATTTTGAATTCAATTTTATTTTGGGAACCTTTTATATACACACCAGATTTGCGATGACTTTAATAGTATCTTTTAGCTAAGAATTTTTTAACCATTACTTTTTCTTTATCAGGAATAAGATAATAATTACATTTAATTCAGGGTTTTTAGCTTGCACTAGCAATTGGAGGCAAAATGTTTAAACCTGACTCATCGCCTATTGTTATTATAATTTCAAGTGGGGTTATTTTTCCTTGATGGCAGGAACCTTGTGTCAATAGATTGTGGCCAACTGACTTTCCCATAGATCAATATATTGACAGTGATGCCAACACCGCGCCTTAGGCGCACAATTGGGCTACTTGGCGATCACTTGCCGCTACTCAAAAAAGCATGCCGCTACTTGTCTAAAATTGGGCTACTTTTGCCAGTCTCAGGCCGCGGCATTAATTTGATGTATTTTCTTTTCAATTTAGCCGATTTATAAAGGTTTTGAGTCTTTGAAGCTCCAAATTGAAATTATAATGGGTTTTGTGACCATTTATTGATCGGTCAGTAACTTTCCAGTAAGTACCGGAAGTTTCAAAGTCAAGTGCTTTTCCGCCCAATTGGGTGTTTTGCTTTCTAAATTCGGGTAAATCCGCCCAAATATCCGGTATTGTGCGCTTTTTGGAAGCTTAAAAATTGGGCTACTTGAGAATCCTTTACCGCGGCCTGGCGAGTCAATGCGCCGCGCCTTGACGCTGAAAAAGTTTTGGCAACACTGTATATTGATCGTCTCTGTCAAAATGATTTAGTGTAATATCATTGTGGTTTGTTTACACTCATGTTTAGTCCATGTTTACAGTATTATTATTTATTAGCACAATATCATGCAGTAAACAACATCCCATCAAGTATGGGACAAGTAAAACTAAATCAAATTCCGGGATCAAATTAAGTATAAGTTTATACAAAATAAAATGACAAGGCCTAGGTCTATATTAAAATAAATTTATAAATAAACAAATAACTAGGACTAAATATATAAAAATTTAAATAAATTTATAATTAAATTAAGTATGTAAATAAAATAAATTTATACACAAATAAATTTATACATGAATAAATTAATAAATAAATAAATTTTAAATAAGTAAATGTATAAATAAACAGATTTAAGTAAAAAAAATGCAGTTACATTCAGATTCAGTTCTAAGATTTATTCACATAATGATCTCATCTTCAATTTATGTATAAAATGATAGATTACAATGATTGCACAGATGATTAAATTTATTGGACAATAATTGTCTCGAGACAGCAGGAAAACACACAACACAAAAAATTTAGACTCCGCATTGTCCCACGATCATGAGGACCATTTAATACATGCAAGATAATTATAACAATTCCACATTTTCATAAGACTATATTGAAATTATTAACAATCAATTTCATATGGTCATTTTCACAGTAAAGGGTGTAACTTTTGATTTTTAGGGTCAAAATTTCAAACCACTTAAATATGTTTCTGTTTACTGAAATCATGCATAGAAGCAACTTAAATTCCAGTAAAATAATGTTTCAAGGCTTAAACCTTTCGATTTCTAATAAAAAATTTGACATTTCCATAACATTTTGGTTAAAATCTAAGAAAAAATGTATTTTACATAACCTCAGAAAATTATGACATGAAAGCTGGAATACATGTGAAATCCCATTCCATAGTAAATCAACAGATATAAGTTAAATTTTATACCATGTTTTGCTATGTTTGTAATTGCAGTTTTGAAAATTTTTAACATCAAGTGTCATTTACAATGGAAATTTCCAAACCTTAAACATATTTTTAAAGTTTTAATTAGGTTCCTAAAATAATTTGAATGTCTAACTTCATGTACAAATACCGTACTGACGCGAGTATAGTCCCACCCTTTTTTTGGGTGAAAAATTACCAAAAATGGGGGGTGGGACTTTACACGAGGATTTGCTAGTTAACAAGGTGCATTTTTAATCTTTCATAACAGTGAATTCACGCCAAGGTCTCCGATATTCGCAATCGACCTTCCCAAAAAGCTTTAAAAAGTAGTCTCACTTGAGTTGTAAAAAACTTCTATTTTCTCCTATTTTTCACTAAATAGAATTTTGGGAATATTGTTGATACAAATGTCAATTTCTCTGAAAGAAATGACATGCAAACTATTTTATTTTTAATTTATTTTACGCCTACGGTACTCTGTCTGAATCTCGATCGCCATGTGTTATTTATGTAGGCGGCCATCTTGGATTTGTCCATGGTCGTAAAGTTTATTTTTTTTACTGAATTGGACTTTATTTTCTCACATCATAATCCTTCAAAAATTCCAAAATAATGTTTTCATGGATTCATGATTTATGTAGAGCATTTTAAATATTTAGAATTGATTTTGACAACAAATATGAGACAGAAAGTAAATAAAATTAGTGAAAGTGGTTGTTTACACGGTGCATAGGAAATAATGACAACTGATTAATTTTCCATTTTTCAAGTGAGAATATTATGAAAGCTTCATGTTTTGTTAAATTTATAACATCTTTAAAATAATGTGTGAACTATATTGACGATGTTTCAAGGTAAATAAATAATCTAGCAATGAAAATTAAGCTCCGTAGTCACAAAAATAATTTTGAGGTGATTTTGCAAATGAAGTTGCATGATTTGGGTTGCCAAATTCGGAACCATTTCCATTAAAAATTAGCAGTGGGACTTTACTCGGGGA
The DNA here is from genome assembly GCF_039555335.1 of Amphiura filiformis. Lineage (NCBI taxonomy): Eukaryota > Metazoa > Echinodermata > Ophiuroidea > Amphilepidida > Amphiuridae > Amphiura > Amphiura filiformis. Next base: position 49,335,148 of record NC_092629.1, on the reverse strand, counting down.
AATAACAATTTCTGAAATTTTCCCAAATATTAGGGTGGGACTATACTCGAAGGTGGGCTTATACTCGCGTCAGTACGGTACTACTTGATGAAAGGAACCTCCCAGCCAAGTTTCACAGAAATTGGAGTTATTTTTTAGAATTGGCAATTCAAGCGAGTTGTGTTTCGGAGGCTTCAGTTAACAACACAGGTGATCATAAAAGTAAAATATTTTGCTAACTACTACAAGTTGACATAAAAAAATAGGTAAAAAATATCACAATTATCAATTTTCATGCTTTGCTTCTAAGTATTGAATTTCAGTTGTGACAAAAATTAAATTATCACAGCAAGTCATTTGTTTTGTTTCGGAGGCTTCATGTTAACAATTGTTAAACATTGCAGAAGTAGTTTTTTTGAAAACAACAGTGTTGGGATCATCTAAGCTGTTATTTTCTTGTGTGTATTGAATCAATGATTCTATGCGGCAGATATTGTAGATTTATCACATGTTAATTTTTTCACCCATTTGTTAGGTATGGTGTTTTTTGCATGTGAAGCCTCCGAAACAGGCTTTTTGGGTATCAGTATATTTTTCAAACATTAACCATAATGTCAATTTTTTTTAAATTTATGACATTCTGCACATATCAAGTAATAATTACAATGCAGATATCAGTATGAAACACACCAATTTAAATATGCATAGATGATAATTAATCTTATTGTTGTTTCGGAGGCTTCATTTGTTTCGGAGGCTTCAATTGTTAACGGAAAGTTTGTATTGGGTCCCATTTTCAAACGGTGATATATATCTCCACGATTTAAAAACATGTGACTTGAGGATCTACTTTGCTACATTTTGATAAATAGATTGGATGAGCTTTTTTATTTATATTTGCACAAGCTTGCTGAACAGTTTGTTTCGGAGGCTTCAAAAAAGTTAACGGAAAAACGGCTCTTTGAAGTCAAGATTTTATAAAAATTTTAAAAGCTTGCAAATCGACTAATTTTTGTTACCCATTTCAAGTTAAGATAACAACTGTTATGAATCAAGAAGAAGTGAAGAAATAACCAAGAATTATGAACCAAAGCTACACCCACAAAGTTTGTTAACAATTGTTAACGGAAAATGAAGCCTCGAAACGACAAATATCGAAGTCCGGTTCTCAAAAATACAGGGCTGTTCACAATTAAATCTAATGTGGCAGTGTTTACTGAACATATGACTGTACTTTCAGGATAAGAACTAACTGAAGAAAACACAGGGTTTTACAAAAATGTGACTGTTTTTTGTAGTTTTTCAAAATGGCAAGGTAGCTGCTAACTAGATGACTTATGTGGCCAAAAATCATGGAATTCTGTGGCTTTATTAGAACACTACGGATTAAAATGTTAAAAATCCAAAGTTACACCCTTTACCGTGAAAATGACCATATACAATGTAAATTAATACAAATATATAAATTGAAATCAATAATTGGAGCAAGCATTTTAAATTATTTATCTTCATATAAATAAATAAATACAAGAATTATTGGAAAAATGTGTACAACCATACAGGACACAAAAGTTGACTTCTGAATCACATTTAACCAAATTTCCTCTTAAGGGCTGTGGTATGAACGTTTGGACGGTATTTATTTTGGGACATTAGAGCACATCAGACATATCGAATTGCATTCTGAATACGAAGAATGTCATTCTGATATCAAATAATTTTGATTTTTTGAAATTCAAAGCAAATCATTAAAATTGATATTTTTGATATTTAACAGTACTTGAAGTAAACTTTATAAATCTGATGATTTATACTTAAAGTGTATGTAGGTGGGATGAAAAGCCGACGATCAGTTGAAAATTTTGACCTATTGTATTTAAGATATGGATTTTTTCCCTAAAACACCAAAAAAAATAGGTCTTTTGGGAAAAAATCCATATCTTCAATATGAAAGGTCAAAATTTTCAATTGACCGTCGGCTTTTCCTCCTGCTACATACACTTTAAGAATATATCATTAGATTTATATAATTTACTTCGAGGACTGTTATATATCAAAAATTTGAAAAATATCAAATTTTTATAATTTGTCATAAAATTTGTATTATATATTGTGATTTAAAAAAAATGAAAATTATTTGATATCAGAAAGACATGCTTCGTATTCAGAATGCAATTCGATAGGTTTGAGGTGCTCTCATATCCCACAAAAAATACTGTCGAAACGCAATAAACGCTCATTTTGGATCCCTTAAGCAAAACGGATACATCTTTGGATGAAACAGAGGATTGGATTGGAAACAACATTTTATACCCGCAATTAAATAATTAGAAATCTCCAAAAGAAGAAAAAAATGCCAGCAATTAAAATTTTGTATCCAACAAGAGCCGGCATTTACGTATACACTATTAATGATATATAGATATTATTAAAACCACTGATATGTATAGTCAATTAACTAAAGATACTCCAAACAAGCAATTAGTAGCTACATAAAGCATTCAAACACGCTCTATAAAACGCAGTAGAAACAATCTACTGACGAGATTCTTCAGGTTTTGAAGAAACTCCTTAACACCATAAAACGCAGTAGAAAGTGGAAGAAACTCCATAGGCCACTATAAAACAAATCAGTGTTGACATTTACAATGCATTGTGGGACAGTTTTTGCAGTTTGGGGACACTTTGCCCTCTGACCTATTGGGAAAATTGGTTTTTGTGCATACAAAATATTATGTAAAATGTTTTACTAGAATACAAATTGTTTAAAAGATATGAATATTACATCAATTTTATTTAAAATATTGGTTATGATTTCAATGATAAATGAATGAATAATAATTAGAGCAATTTCTCCGATATGTCAGAGGTCAAAGTGTCCCAAAACTGCTCTAAAAAACCGGAAGGTACAATGGTATTAAGTTGGGTTTATTAGCAGATATGATTGATTGTGCTAGATATTTTGTTCCAAATATTGTACGCATCCAATTAATTTTGATATCTGGGGGAAAAGGCTGATTTATCAATGACAAAGGATCGGAGGAGAATCGAAATCGGATCGAACCCCTATTGTACGGGCATGAAACTTGGTGGGTACAGTCAACATTTAGAGCCAAATTTTTTGAAGGTCATTTTGGGGTCATCAGAGTCACCAAGGGGTCATCTGAGGTCAAATTACTAAAAATTGTCATATGGGCTTGAAACTTGGTGGGTACAGTCAACATTTAGAGCCAAATTTTTGGAAGGTCATTTTGGGGTCATCCAGGGTCACCAAGGGGTCATCTGAGGTCAAATTAATAAAATTGGTCGTATGGGCTTGAAACTTGGTGGGTACAGTCAACATTTAGAGCCAAATTTTTGGAAGGTCATTTTGGGATCATCCGGGGTCACCAAGGGGTCATTGCAAGGTCATCAGGGTGGAGGCATGCCATTTGACGCCTTGCGTCGAAAACCGTGACGTTTCTAGTTTTTTTTAAATCAACCATGAATGATCCTAGCGAAACTTTCTGCTGTTGGGACAGTCCAAACTTAAATCAAAATCAGATCAAACCGGATCACATCAAATTAAATCAGCTTTTATTCCAAATCATCTACATGTATCACATAAGTTAACATTTATATATTATCCAGTCTGTTTAAATATTAAAGGAAGGTGACCTGATATATTTGGAAAATCAAATTCTTTAAAACTTACGTATAACATAAAATGTCATCCCTTTCAAGCACTCATGCAAAAAGAACATGTAAATGGTTTTTTTTTGTGTAAATTTGACTAATTCCTAATGGAATTACCGACATTTGTACAGTGTGAAATTGGTAGTCTTTCTAGTCTACAATGTAATATATTGATTTCAAGTGAAAGGCCCTATTTTTCTCATAAACATATTGAAATTAGAAGTTCCAACTCAGTGTATTTCCGAAGATATCATCAAAAAACTGCCTAATTAGTCTCAAATGTGGTATACTATATTTGAGACTAATTCGGCAGTTTTTTGATGATTTCTTCGGAAATATACCCATTTGGAATGCCAAATTTCAATATGTTTATGAGAAAAATATGAGCTTTCATCTGATACCAGCATTTTGATGAGGTAAAGTGGGAAATGAGATTGTCAATCAGGTTACCCACCTTTAATGTCTAATTGTCCAAGTTTAAAAAACTGTATATTGTTTATTGCCATTATTGGGAAATAAAGTATGTATATCCCAAACATCATCATTACACATAATAACAATACAAGAGATATTGTATGGAAAAGAATTGATATAATGATCCAATTAATTTTGATGATGTGTGACCTAGATTTTATGTCCATTTTGTATGAAATTCGCAAAAGAAATGTTATCACAGATAGAAGTATTAATGTGAAGTACCATGATGGAAATAATGTGGAGTCTAGAATAATGATGAGCAGTGTGATCAAAATTTGGTGAAAGCAAGATTCTTTCCTGAACAAGTAAACAAACTCCATCACTAGAGCTGGTATCCCATATGTCATGCCTGTGTAAAACCCTACTTGTAAAGAATTCAAGTAACCCAGTGCATATTTTATACAGAGTCCCCTCCCAGTAATGTGGTAGATTAATTCCTTGTAACACCAAAAACCTGTTGAATATTCTGACGTTTTATATGATGCTTTTATACCAAGAAAAAGAAGTTCTCCATAAAAGTTTTGATAATTTTTATGAAATACATTTGGATTCTTTAGGCACATTTGTATTGTTTGGTAGCAGGCTTCATAGTTTTCCGTCCAATTATATGCTCTACTAAGGTATATTAACACATGTAGCTGATGGTCATGCATCTGAAGTTGATCATATATTTGACTTGCTATATGTAAAGGTTTTATACTCTCATTGTATTGGCCAAGATGTTGGTAGGCCATCCCAAGATAATGTGCGGTAATTGCTTTGTCATAATTATCTTGTGCTTGAATATTCAGGGCTTCCTTTAGAGCATTAGCAGAATCTCTATATTTCTGAAGGTTGTAATGTAACCAGCCAATCTGCTTGTAGATGTCCGCAATCTGTACTGGCTGATCTTTATATACAGTTTTGTATATCCAAAGAGTGATATTGAAATACCTGATGCTCAGTGTTGAATTATGTTCACTTTGTGAAAACTCCTGTGCAACTTGTAATGAAAGTAATGCCAAATCTGCAAGTCCATTTTTGTTTGTCTCATCCCCAGCAAAGTCTCTTTGTAGGTGATAATTTAGTGATCTCAATTCATTTGCAATACCAGTGAGCATTACATGTAATGCCAACTTCTTGTGTCCTTGCGCTTTAAGTACAGAGGAAAAATTAGATACCATTGAACTTGTCTTCATATATTGGCACTTATTTTTAATCTGCTTATATATATTTGGGCACTTGATCTTAATCTGGTTATCAACTTGTAGTAATAACTTACTAAGTTGAACTGCTTTCTCATGAATTCCTATCTTGAAATACCCTTCTGCTGCTTCAGTAGAGATCGATTTAATGACATGCAATGTCTCACATGAAATGCTATCTTGGTCCAGAAGCATTGTAATCATTGTAGTAGCTTGTTCGGCATGTAATACATAGTTGTCTTTTTCTCCCATTAATAGGTAACTGTGTGTAATAGTTCTCAAAGTTACTACAGCACGTACACTTTCACCTAAGAAATGCTTATGTATCAAAAGCGAATGGTTTAGTGGAATCAAACTGTCATTGTATAAACCGCTTCTCTGCCAGGTCTCGCCAAGCTCTTGAGCCCAAGCAGCGGTTAAATTCATGTTAAATAAATATTTTGGTGTATGTACATCCTTACACATATCATTTACTTGTGCTTTCTGAATATCATCTGCTGCCTTAACAAACATATCAGCCATCTTTGCCTCATATAGATGGCCTTTCAGTAGAGTAACAATTTCCTTGAAATTATCAAGCTCAGTAAGTTTATTGCGGGTTTTATATAAATGATTATAGATAATGCCACCACAGCATTTATGAATTGGATCTGTTTTATTCATTATTTCCGCTGTGATATGACTTTCCGGCACGCAACATATACCTATCTTTTCTCTGAGTAAAAAGTAAATTTTCGATATACTGTATTGAAACAATAATGGTTCACAGTTGTGGCTGTAATGTGATGTTTTACTGATTTCTTTGGCCGTTTCAAGTAGCTGGGTGCCATGTTCAACCAATCCCAGTTCTAAGGCAATGAGGCCAAATGCATGTGCTTGCCTTGCTTCATGCTTTCTCTGCTCATTGGAAGAAAGAAAAACCTTCAGGTATGTGGACAACTGCCAGTAATTATTGCTTGTCATGATTGCATCATTAAATAGTAATCCAGCAGGTGCAGCCTCTTCAAATCCATGCTTCTTGTGATCTTTTTTTGCATTTGCAATAGCTATTAATATTTGACTGACCTCTAGGTCATTACCTAATGCCTTATGATGTTGTAATGCCTTATTTAAAGATGTTATTGAAACATTTTCCATGTGGGGATGTGTTCCATAAAGTAAAATACTACTTATTAGAAATTCTTGTAAACTTTCTGGCCCTGCCTTTCTGCCAGGCTGCTTCCTAGGTTTTTTCAATATACCAGCTTTGATGTCAAGCTTTGTGAGTATTTCAAAGGCTTCTCGAAATAAATGTAAACTGGTTCTATGGTCATTTTGTGCCTCATATAAGTGTGCCAGCATGAATTTTAAAATACTGGTCGTTACACCGTCCCCATCTGAATTTTGAATACTAAGTATGAACTTGGCTATATCATTGTTGTATTTACTGTAAAAAGAATCGCCTGTGTTAGCTGTATCTTTAGGAAATTTAGATTTTCTATGCGAGATAAATTTGTTCATTTCGGTATCATCCATTTGGCACCTGAAAGCATCTGTGTGTATTTCTGATATGTCCGCATTGCGTGAGTGCGTATATGAAGGTAGTAAAGAGATGTTCAGCATTTCTACAGGAATATGTACAACACTATCACCAGCTTCTGGTGGTCTGAAAACAAGATCAAAGCTACTGGCCCAAACTTTAGGTTGATCTAGTATTGAATGGTCTAATTGGTATAACATTTGATGGGGTTTAAAAGAAGACATCCCACTAGTATCCTGTTTATCATACCAAGTAAGAGTTCTATTTACATCCTCAGCGTGGTCATTTGCACATAGCGTTTCTTCTAAATGAGTACTACTGTTCTGCGGATGCTGGTTTGGGAGATGGAGGTTAAACACTCCTTTCATGTCAACTGCTTTGCCATCGTTTGTCATTTTATACTGCAGTGCTTGTTTTATATCTCCTATTTTAACATACAGGTTGGCAATATGTGTGCGACCTAAAATTGTCTTAAGATGGTTTCCCAAAAGTTTGTTATCAATGTCCTGAGCTGTTTCCAACATTTGAATGCTCCTATGATATAAATGCATATTTTCCAGTAGTACCCCTGCAAATAGAGCTGCATTTGAAGTCAGCGCACAGTCATAGATTTCATTTGTCAAATCCACCTGGTTCTCGTTGATAATGTTCTTGGAAGAATGAATATTCCGACATGCGTTCAGTACTCCTGATTGTATACGTATTTGGACAGCTTGACACAGACTCTCAGCTGCTTCGTTCATTGCTTGCATCCTATACTGGGTATATCCAATGTGGATAATGATATGGCTGGATCTGTAGGGATCTTGTTTGACTAACTTGAAAGCGACGTCCAGCGTATCCAAACTCATTTGATAGAAGCCATGCTGGTACAACAGCAATCCAAGTGTATGCATCATATTTGCTGTTCGTATTTCAAACTGTGATAACTCGCCATCGACTTCAGGTTGAATTTGTTTCACAGATGTAGAACCCAGGTGGCTCTGTGGTAGTTTTTCAATGTATTCCTCAACTGTAGATACTGCTTGTGTATTGTCTTTTAAGGTTTCTTGTGCAAGTTGTAACACAAGCTTTGCAATGTTTTTATGATCAGTGTAAAAGTACAAGTCATTTTGCTGCTTTTGGAAGAAAATGGATGATGCGCAGAGAAGGACATTTGTGACCCTGTGATACCAGTTTAATTCATTTTCCTGATCTAAGTTGCTACTATAGATCAAACTATTTGCATAATGACTGCCATGAAGATTTGAGTATATTTCAAAGGATTTTTGGTAGGGACTCAGAGCTTTCTCAAACTGTTCTGTGTTCTGGTAAAGGGCTCCAATGTAGCGATATATCTCGGCTGTAAGTTCATCTTTGCCAAAAAAATCAAAAGAACTTAGTGAATTTTCAAACACTTGTAATAGTATATCACCATCTTTGGTTTGAAGATTTGGAGCTGCTATGATATTTTCTATATGTGTCCAAAACATGCTAAGCACTGCATTATGATGTTTATTGTAATCAAAGAAAACAATAGAGCTAGTCGTTTGTATGAGGGCCCACCATGGTTTCTCTTTGGCAATCAACTTGCTGAACTCTTGAAGAATTGGGTGCATTTCATACCGCTTCTGTCCACTTGCCAGGTGAAATTTCTTTAAAAGATTGTAGTCTACAAGTGGATATAGAGCAACCTTATCTTTTAGGGTCAATTTTACTATGACATTGGCGGTCATTTGATCAAACGATGTTGGTATTGTTCCTAATGCAATAAAGGTTTCTTGAATATCTGGATCAAGACCATCAAACAAAGTTTTGAGGAATTTGAAATAGTTCTTGTAGTCTTCAGTGTCATTAACAATTACCAAGATTGACAATTCTTCAAGCTTTCCTAGTAATTCATCTTCTTCATAGACCCCTCTTTGTAAAAGACTTCCAGTTAACGCGCTGTGTACTCTAGCCATTGTTTCTTTCTCAAAATTGAGTATTTATGATCTGCTTGTACCTTGTTATGTTTTTTATAAATACAAGGAATGAAAATCCAGATTTGTAAACTCCAACTGCAATATTTTAAGGATTTTATTTCACTATTCCACTCGTGTTTGAAATTGAAAAGGAAAGAAAATCTTTGTTGTACCAGCAAGGTACACGCGGCGAACAACTCATCGCGTATGCGTGTCGCGCAATTTGTTAACGCTACAAATACGCCGACGCTTATCTGCATGCGCGGCGCATCTTATGGAAACACCACGGAAGCACTGATTTCACAAAAACCTAGTGGTCAAATGGCTCCGCTTTAGCTGATAAAATGTGGGTTTTTCAAGTTCTTTCCCCGATTTAAATGTCAAGTTATGAATGGATTTCGCTCAAACTTCTCAAGGGGCTGTGGATTTACACGATGTTCACGTAATATAAGTTACAAAAACGAAAACTGTCGCATTCTCCTGTGAGATTCGATGAAAGTGCAAAATGTGACCACTTTAAACTTCAACGGCCATTATTTCAATGTTCATTTTCTCGGTAAAATGACGATTTAGGTACACGATAACTCAATAAATACAGTATCTATAGGTAAGCAAATATGATCATCGTAAAAGCATGATCGACTCAAGAAACGGTTTTCTCATTTTTTTATATTTTGGTCTATTTCCGATTTTGGGCATCATTTTGTGCAAATAGGCGTTTTGAATTTTAATAAGTTCATTTTGATGCCTTATATGGTCAATATCTCAAAAAATAAGGCCAATATCAAAAAATAAAAAAACCGTTAGTGGAATGGAGCCTCAAGATTGAGCTAAAAACAAAATAAAATATTTTGGAAAGAGTGTTTTTTTGTTATGATGTACCTAACAAATATTGCCAAAAACTCACTTTTTTGTGATTTTCTTCAAAATTATTGTTTTTACCCCAAATCTGTATTTATATTAAGATTTATTGATGTCTTGCCTTCATAAATATGTATACTTTTATATGTTTTGCGCGAATAATTACAAAGTTATTGCACTTTTACTACATGCATGTCTGAGAGTACACAGCCACCTTAACTCCAACAATAAAGGAACTCCCCTGATTTTCTTGCATATTTCTAACACAGAGCTTGTTCTTGGTGAAAGTTTCTGCAAAAGCTGTGCTGACTGTGCTTCTGTCAAGGGTTCCAACTTCACTGGATATATTGACGCCCCAATGATATTCAAATCTTTTCGCGAAGTAGCGAGGATGTTGATGTTGTTGATGGCCAGACACAGTTTTGTTACTTCAATGAATTCTGACTTTAATATAGAGTCTAAAATTTGTTCTGTGTTGTCAAAAATAAGAAGTGTCGGGCATGTTGTCATTTTTCTTACGTGTGTTTTAAATTCTTGCAATGAAGCAACATCAATTTCTGATTCAAAATCAAGGGCTAAAGTTATTTCCTTGTACATATCTTCTCTAAGATGAGTAGAATTCACACTAAGCTGTTTAAAGTCTACAAAAGCCACTTGAAAATTGTATCGTTTCATTAGCACTTGGCCAATTGCGATCGCTGTTGCAGTTTTGCCAATTGCTGGTGGACCAGTTATGGTGGCCATTTGATAAGTTCCATTACTTAGAAGACTAACAGCTGTGTCTATTTCCCAGTCATGACCAACATAATAATTTGGCTTCAGTGATTCAGGAAAGAAAGTACTCAACCTGTTACATGTTCTTGTGACAGGAAAATTCTCTGTGTGATAATATTGTTGAATTGACTTATATAATACCATCACACATATTGGTGCTAAAAAGAAAACCAGTAGCAGAAGAAGCTTGTGGTTATACCTCTCTATGTTAAACAACTTCTCTTCCACTATCTTCATATAATCTCCAGGTACTTTCATAACACCTGTTCTAATATCGTCCATCAGATTTTTCACACTGGGAGGACAATTCAAACCACACATACATACTTCAATATCTTTGTAGACGGCTTGAAACTTTGCGTTACTAAGAGACGCTGTCGAAGGATGGCCAAAGTATTCATTTCTTATTTGTCGTAGTTTGTCGATGTGTTGTTTTACCATTGGAGAGAGGTTTAAAGCCCCGGAATACAGTAACATGAAGAACAATGCAGTCGGATCCCAGTCATTGCGATTTCCTGACTTTGGTACTTTTGATTTGTTATTCTTCCAGGTACCACTATTTTTCAAAATATTTTTGAAGTACTGGAGACTGTTGTTGTCATCTCTCCATGGATCGTTGGGGTGCTGCTTGTCCCATTCCTGTTTGAAATTGTTTCGCAGTTGTTCTGTGACAATTTCAAGAAGGATGAATGCAAGTTTGAAAAAGTTCTTATTTTCAGGTGTATCCATGGTAACTGGTTATCTGTTGAAAGTAAAAGCGGAGTTGTGATTAAACAAAATCTCTACGCAAAGTGCATAATGAGTTCTGGTTAAAAGTATATGAAGAAAATGTGGTGTCTTTAGAGACATTGGGACCACTTTATATTTTAACACAGTATGTAATCATTGATAAACTTCAGCAGAAGATGTGAGAGTAGTGTAAAACTACCTGCTATCAGCAGTAGATGTGAGCATTGATAAACTACCTGCTATCAGTAGTAGATGTGAGCATTGATAAACTACCTAATGTCAGCAGTAGATGTGAGCATTGGATAAACTAACTGATATCAGCAGTAAATTTTAGTATTGATAAACTATCTGATATCAGCAGTAGATGTAAGCATTGATAAACTACCTGTTATCAGTAGTAGATTTGAGCATAAAACTACCTGATATCAGCAAGTAGATATCAACAGTAGATGTGAGCATGCTAACTGATATCAGCAGTAAATTTTAGTATTGATAAACTACCTGATATCAGCAGTAGATGTAAGCATTGATAAACAACTTAAAATCAGCAGTATATGTTGTCATTGATTAAAGCAATAATGTGTGATTTGCATTAAGAATAGATTCTTATTTAAATGTTTGTTTTCACTGATCACATTATCCCCTTTTAATTTCGAGCCAAACAAATGAGGTATAACAAAGAAAATTGCGATTCATTCCAATGCCTACAATGCGTGTACTATGCTCGCCGATCGTATTACATGCACAGAGCATCTCGCTCGACGTGTGTACATACAAGCTACATGTTAGCAAGTACTCGATCGTTGAACTCTGAATAAAACCGGGTCGACCTGGTTTTAATACAAAAAGTTAAATGTTACTGTTATTAAAGCACTTCAGGCTTAGTCTTTTGCGTGATAATTTAGTATACCACTGGGCATTATAATTATGCAAAAAGTAGAAATCCGAGTAAAATTGAGGGCGTCGCTGTGAAGCCAATCACACATTATGGCTTTAACTACCTGATATCGGCAGTAGACATGAACATTGATAAATTACCTGTTATCAGCAGTAGATGTTAGCATTGATAAACTACCTGATATCAACAATAGATGTGAGCATTGATAAACTACTTGATATCAGCACTAGATGTGGGCATTGATAAACTACCTCATATCAGCAGTAGATGTGGGCATTGATAAACTACCTGATATCAGTAGTAGATGTGACCATTGATAAACTACCTGATATCAACAGTAGATGTGGGCATTGATAAACTACCTGATATCAGCAGTAGACGTGAGCATTGATAATCTACCTGATATCATCAACAGATGTGAGCATTTATAAACTACCTGATATCAGCAGTAGATGTGAGCATTGATACACTACCTGATATCAACAGTAGATGTGGGCATTGATAAACTACCTGATATCAGCAGTAGACGTGAGCATTGATAATCTACCTGATATCAACAACAGATGTGAGCATTTATAAACTACCTGATATCAGCAGTAGATCGGATCATTGATAAACTACCTGATATCAGCAGATTATGTGATGACCATGTTGACCTGCCATGGGCCTGCACGTTTCACAACTACCTGATATCGGCAGTAGACATGAACATTGATAAACTACCTGTTATCAGCAGTAGATGTGAGCATTGATAAACTACCTGATATCAACAGTAGATGTGAGCATTGATAAACTACCTGATATCAACAGTAGATGTGTGCATTGATAAACTACCTGTTATCAGCAGTAGATGTTAGCTTTGATAAACTACCTGATATCAACAGTAGATGTGAGCATTGATAAACTACCTGATATCAACAGTAGATGTGAGCATTGATAAACTACCTGTTATCAGCAGTAGATGTTAGCTTTGATAAACTACCTGATATCAACAGTAGATGTGAGCATTGATAAACTACCTGATATCAACAGTAGATGTGAGCATTGATAAACTACCTGTTATCAGCAGTAGATGAGAGCATTGATAAACTACCTGATATCAACAGTAGATGTGATCATTGATAAACTACCTGATATCAACAGTAGATGTGAGCATTGATAAACTACCTGTTATCAGCAGTAGATGTGAGCATTGATAAACTACCTGATATCAACAGTAGATGTGAGCATTGATAAACTACCTGATATCAACAGTAGATGTGATCATTGATAAACTACCTGATATCAACAGTAGATGTGAGCATTGATAAACTACCTGTTATCAGCAGTAGATGTGAGCATTGATAAACTACCTGATATCAACAGTAGATGTGAGCATTGATAAACTACCTGATATCAACAGTAGATGTGAGCATTGATAATCTACCTGATATCAACAGTAGATGTGAGCATTGATAAACTACCTGATATCAACAGTAGATGTGGGCATTGATAAACTACCTGATATCAGCAGTAGATGTGAGCATTGATAATCTACCTGATATCAACAACAGATGTGAGCATTTATAAACTACCTGATATCAGCAGTAGATCGGATAATTGATAAACTACCTGATAACAGCAGATTAAGTGATGACCATGTTGACCTGCCATGGGCCTGCACTTTTCACAAATCTACTGCTATTGGTTCATTGCCTCGTGAATATTAATACATTAATATCATATCAACCGTATGAGCATTGAAACATGTAAACTACTTCAGATCAGCACTTGTAGATGTTAGCATTGATAAACTACCTGATATCAACAGTAGATGTAAGCATTGATAAACTACCTGATATCAGCAATAGATGTGAGCATTGATAAACTACTTGATATCAGCAGTAGATGTGGGCATTGATAAACTACCTGATATCAGCAATAGATGTGAGCATTGATAAACTGCCTGATATCAGCAGTAGATGTAAGCATTGATAAACTACCTGATATCAGCAATAGATGTGAGCATTGATAAACTGCCTGATATCAGCAGTAGATGTAAGCATTGATAATGTACCTGATATCAGCAGTAGATGTGAGCTTTCATAAACTACCTGATATCAGCAGTAGATGTGAGCATTGATGAACTACCTGATATCAGAAGTAGATAAACTTTCTGATACCAGAGACAGATGTGAGCATTGATAAACTACCTGATATCTGCAGTAGATGTTAGCATTGATAAACTACCTGATATCAGCAGTATATGTGAGCTTTGATAAACTACCTGATATCAGCAGTAGATGTTAGCATTGATAAATTACCTGATATCAGCAGTAGATGTGATCATTGATAAACTACCTGATAAACCACCTGATATCAACAGTAGATGTGAGCATTGATGAACTACCCGATATCAACAGTAGATGTGAGCATTGATGAACTACCTGATATCAACAGTAGATGTTAGCATTGATAAACTACCTGATATCAACAGTAGATGTGAGCATTGATGAACTACCTGATATCAGCAGTAGATGTGAGCATTGATAAACTACCTGATATCAGCAGAAGATGGGAGCATTGATAAACGACCTGATATCAGTAGTAAATGTGAGCATTGATAAGCTACCTGATAGCATTGATAAACTACCTGATATCACTAGTAGATGTGAGCATTGGTAAACTACCTGATATCAGTGGTAGATGTGGGCATTGGTAAACTACCTGATATAAAAAATAATAAATAAATGTAGTTATTTATATAGCGCTTTATGCCGTAAACAGCCTCAAAGCGCATTACATTTATTCCGCCATCATTATAATATGTCGGAACCACGTTTGCTGCCTATAAATGGCGCAGGGTTCATCAGTACAATGACTGTGACTACCCCTAACAGCTTCCCATTGCACCTGGGTGGGGGAAGGCAAGCGAGGCAAAGCGCCTTGCCCAAGGGCGCAACACGGTGGTGGGACAGGGACTCGAACCCACGCACGTCGAGCAAGCTCTCAAATTATGATTCCAAGGTCGTAGCCACTGAGCCACCCGTGTCCTCATATCAGTAGTTAATGTGAGCATTGATAAACTACTTGATATCAGCAATTGATGTGGTGTCTAGCCTGGAGAAACTTTGTAGTCGCCTGCTCAACAGTCAAATGAAATGAATGAAAAATCAGCAGTAGATGTAAGAATTGATCAACTTCCTGATATCAGTAGTGTATTTGATGATCATGTAGGCCTACTAAAAATATGGGCCTAGGCTATTAGTATACAAGAACAATGAGTTTTTACAAGAACAATGACATTTTGTCCAGTACTGGTATGCCTTTGCATGAGGCACCATGTCTGTGGACAAACCCTTTCTATTTAAGTATAAATCTAATTTTAGTTTCATTATATTTCACTTATTAACCATTTTAATTTAGAGTTTGGAACCTATTGAACTATGAATTGGATGAAACATTACCGAAATGCATAATATCATGGTATTATGCTTTAAATTATCCCTGCCCATGTTGAATTATATTATATCATATCAGGATCATTAAAGATTTGCTAATAGAAAAAAGTTAACATTGCGTAAGATTTATACTCACCTTTATTTGTAGATAAATTATGTTATCACATAACCATGCACTGCTGGTTACTACCAAAGATTGATTGATGTCAGGTGATTGTTAAAAAACCAAAATGGTGGTGACGGCACTTGTCCAAATAAGTACAGGTATAATGATTATCACTACCAGTCATCCATAATGACATTGAATTGAATGATCTTTGTCAATCAAAAGATATACGATGATCACTGTTAATCGTCTAGAACTAAAAATATTACGGTTTGCTGATTGCTGCTATTTTTCCGAAAAAGTAACATAACATCCAAAAGCAAGTTGCATATTATGTTTAATTAAAACTGCAATGGTAAAGCGGTGTCACTGCACGTAATGCGGACAAAGTGCAAAGACTATGTAAGCAGAGCAGATAATAACAAGATAAATTTCATACTAATAGCATATAGCCTACAACTTATTATGAAAACAACTGATTCCTGATGATAGTCAGCAACAAACTTTTTCAACTTTATCTATTTGCTTAACCAGCGATAAGAATATTATAAACAGTTTTTGGAGCACTTGTACAATGTAGGACACCCCTCTTGGCAGATACCCCCTGATTATTTTTAGAACAATGCATCATACATAGAGAGCGTGGCACAATGGTTAGGGTACTTGCCTTTAGTGCATGAGGTCCCGGGTTCAATTCCCGGCGGTGGCGATTTGCTGGGATATTGACTTGGGAAAAAAAAGTCTGAAATTAATTGGCAACATCTGTAGATTAAATTCAGACTTCCGCTCTCCCCATGGTTCATTTAGAATTGGGTAAATGAATCATGAAAGTACTCCGCCCTTCGGAGGGGACGTTAAGCCGTCGGTCCCGTGTGCAGAGAGACATACCTGTACATGTATTTCGCAGCCAGTTTCGAAAAGAGTAGGGTGTTAACCCCTGACTGTTCCCAACCCGCCCGGTGTTCAAATGGACCCCAATGGAAATAAGCTTCAATAGAGGCTTTCTTGGGTTATCCTGGGTTATCAAAATCCGAACAAATAATAAATAAATAAATAGCAGCCCTCGAATTAACCCACAGCACCCACAGCATTTTGCCGTGGGTGCCCATGCCAACTGCCGTAATGCCCTAAAAATATGTCCTTTACCCAAGGCAGTCACTTGCCGTGCCCTCTAATGAAGTTGCCATCGGTGCCCCAGCCCTGCCCCTCCATTATAAAATCATCTATCTATGTTTGTGTGTGTTTTCTTCACTTTTGAGAAATTGCCTTGGTGCCCTTCTCAAACTTTCAACAGTTGCCGTGATGCCCTCTAGAAATATTACAAACTGCTGTGCTGCCTTGCCTTTTCAGTGAAAATCCAAGGCAATTTTCAACTTGCCCTAAAAAAGTTGCCGTGCCCCTTCAGATCCTTAATTCGAGGGCTGATACAGAGCTAAAGCGCATGCAGCTCATGCATAGGTGGTGTATTAGACTTCTGCCCTCATTTGTCAAGTGTCTGGCTTGAGGACTGAGAAAACTATTTGGAAAACAAGTGACAGACTTTGCAACAGGATTCTTGTGGCATAGAGCATGCGCAGTTGTGTCCAAATTAACCTTTGATCAAGTTTGTTGTTTTTAGAACTTCAGATCAGGACCTTGTCACAGGGGTGTAGTGCACCCTCCCCCTTCCCATCAATCAAAGCTGGAACACTGTGGAAAACTGCTGAAGATCTTGGTATTTCTCAACATTGTAGGGAGAGAGGGTGGTATATTCCTATTCTTGACATGAAAATGATCCAAGACTTTTTCCCCAAAATTGTAGCTTTAATTTTCTGATACTTTTGGCCCCTGAGAGAGAAAATTCTTGATCTTACATGTAGTCTCACAGCCATTAAGTCTTGTGACTTACCCTTCTGTTGCATGCCAAAGGGGGCCAGGGGATCATGCCCCACCCACTTGAGTTGCAAAGTCTGGGGGAATTGAAGATTTGGTTGTTGAGGAAAAATAAGCACAGGCACAATGCCTAGCGTTGATCCACAAGCCTCAGCATACTTTACAAACGCATGGGGGCTGCTTAAAGGTCTAATATGGAACATGTCATCTTTGCAATACCTTATAACTCTTATTTTGATTTAACATTCCATTATATTTTTGTGTTTCTCACTCAGGTTTCATTTGAGATGGGGGAATACACAGCCAACGTTGATGGCGTAGGCACTCTTCGTCTACTCGACGCTATACGTACCTGTGGCCTGTCCGATTCCGTCCGATTCTACCAAGCGTCTACTAGTGAGATGTTTGGAAAAGTGCAGGAGATACCGCAGAAAGAGACCACTCCATTTTATCCTCGTTCTCCATATGGTGAGTACACCCCCTCACCCGGGCAAGAAACAAAATGGCGCCCCCCACCACCACCACCAGGGCGTAGCCAGCTTTCTTGGTAAAGGGTGGCAAAATAAAATTTTGAGGGCACAGACGAAAAATAAATCATACATACCGGTACATTTAACCGTTTTTGTTTTTACAGGGACTGTACATAACATATCTAGGACCTTCCAAAAAGGCTTTACTGAGATGATGTGCCCTCGTAGCATGTTTCCCCCCTTGCCCCCTAGTTCGCCACTTCCCCCAGCCCCGGTACTGGAGGGCTCCCAGCCACTATGTTCAGGCGGTATAGTCTAAAAAAAATTTAAATGTTGTGTTGCCCTCAGAGACCGTCACTAAATCCTGAAAATCAATGTCGGAATATTTTTTATGACCAATTTTTACAGATATGTTCAAGAAATCAATGTTTTTCACTTAGAATTAGTATTTTATTGAAAGACTAGTCTTAAATTGATAATCTAACAAGTATCCAGTAGTCAAAACTGACAAATGTCCCAATGGAAGAAGCATTATTTTATATTTGGGGGATTTAAAAATAAAAAAGACCCATCCTTCCCATGCTGAAACCTTGATGTATTATTTTGTGAGGTTTTCATTTTACAAAAAACAAAGCAAATAAGTAGGATGAAACATGCTCCAATTTGATGAAGAAAAAGTGTTTTTTGTCCCACCCTATTGAGCAACCACAGAATTAACATGGTCCTTTTGCTATAGCAATGATATCTATGCAAAATGATATCTATGCAAAATACATACCATAAAACCTACAAATTCAAAGTATAGACCTCTGGAAAAGGCAACCGTTAATACTAGTTTCACAGCATACCCTCACTTACGATCATTGGGTATACCGATCATCAGACGGAAATACCCAATGATCATAAGTGAGGGTATGCTGTGAAACTAGTAGTAACGGTTGCCTTTTCCAGAGGTCTATACTTTGAATTTGTTTCTACGCTCACCTGTAATGGGTTTGAGCACTTTTAATTCCAAAGTTAGTCACCTAAAAAATAATACTTATCATACCATAAAACCTATAGGCCTATATCTTTAACAAAGACAGATGTCATAATTGGAAGCAGCAGCCAATAGGTGCATCTTTTAGCGTGGACTTAAGACCTCATTAATTTAAATAGGTTAAGAAATCAAGACACAGTTATCCAAAATCCCAAAAATTTTCAATACGCGGATTTAGGGTTTCTCTACCGGAAGTCAATTTGTGCCGAAATTCCTTCCCACAATGCAATATGGGTATTGCATAACAAAGAATGTTGATTAATCTCTGGACTGTATATATTGTTATGCAAAATGCTTATTGCATTGTGGGAAGGAATTTCGGCACAAATTGACATCTGGTAGAGAAACCCTAAATCCGCTTATACACGTTTTAACTGATTGAAGTAATTGACTGATTGATTTGATCTTTATCCACAGGTGCTGCCAAGTTATACGCATACTGGATCACAATCAACTTCCGGGAAGCCTACGATATGTATGCATGTAATGGAATTCTGTTTAATCACGAAAGCCCGCGAAGAGGTAGGTATCTGTATCTGTATCTGGGTCTCCAGCAAAACGGTAGATCCGCATCCCGCTAGAATTTTTACGATGAGTCGCGGAGCTAGATGACGTAGTTTTACTTTCCCCCCCTCAACAAGATGATCAGCGACGGCTGTCTTGAATTGCTCAAGTTTGGTTACAATAATGATGGCCTCTGGGAGATCATTCCAATGGGGAATGGTTGATGGATAAAAACTGGTACTGTATCAGGCCAGAGTCACAAACTCAGCGACAGGGATCAGGGTCTTAGCTAGCCACCCGGCTGGCCGTCATTTTAGACTGGGAGTTTGCTCCTGGGACAGGCAAAATTAATGCCTTTGACAGATGCTATATTATAAATTGTATGTTTTGAGAAGCTAATTGACTTTTTTAGTAGACCCAATTTGTAGAACAAGGCCATATCAACACATATTTGAACTCTTTGAACCCCCAATTGGCTATAGGCGTCTGGTAAATGTTTTAAAGGTCAAATTAGGACAGGCAATTTTATTCAAATGACGGGCAACCCTCAATTTCTAGCTAAGACCCTGTCTGGGATGGGGTTTTTTTTCTTCTTTTTTTTTTGCTTCTCGATTTATTTTTATTCACATGCCTTCATATCCCATCCACCCACCTCTGATCTGTGCATGATAATATCAGATTGCTACCTGTCTTTGTTGTCATCATTCTGAGAAAATAACTAGAAAAATTTGCTGATTCCAACCAGATTTTATGTGTCACTCTCAAAAATGTAAATTTCTCAGTGTATTGTAGACTCCTTCTAACCCAGTGTTATTGACTATGTGTACGCCCCGGGTGTACGCATGATCATTCCCAATTTCGAGAAAAAAGGGGTTATTTTAAAACTATTTAAAAAATAGGGTTGTTTTTGACGATGGTGTGTACTTGAAATTAAAAAATAGGGTATATTTTTGTGAATCTGAGAATGTTGAAATCCCAAGAAATCTTAACATTTGTTGCTCAATGTACTCCCGGATTTCAAGTTTTGTGAAACTTTTGTGCATTCCTAATATTCAGCAACTCACTCAGTTTGTTTCTAGGGTTTGTTTACACCGATTAAATGTCACTTGGGACTTCTCAGTTTGGGTGCTGTAATCTTTGGTGTGTGTTCTTGAAATGTTAAAAAAGGGATGCTTTTGTAAAAGTGTACTTGAAATGCAAAATATTTTCAAGGTTGTACCCGTTTTTGTGTAAAATAGGGGTAACAAATGCTGAAAATGTTCTTGAAACTGCGCAAAATAGGGGGGTATTTTTGACTTTGGGAACAATCATGCGTTACGCCTTAGAATTAGAAGGCCCGATGTTGTGACTGTCTCTTGCTAAGTTGTAGCGCCCCCCCATCCTTATTCAAAGAAGGTTGGCCCGGATGTGGATGGCCTCTTTGACTCCTCTTTCGAAGTACCGTGGTTCTCTGTCGAGGATTTGCAGTGCACTTTCTCTAGGTCCATGTGATGTCCTGGGGACTCTATGTGTATGTGCTGAGATACCTCGGACGAGGTGGAGCTAGGTCGCCTATGCTCAAGGAAACTTGTTTTTAGAGACCTGCCTGTCATTACTCGTTGACTGCCGATAAAACGCCCAATAAAGACTCACCGGCCAGTTAAAGTACATGCCCTATCACACCACTCCACACCATACATAAATTCTCCCAGTCACATTTCCCAAATATGAAATTAAAAAAGTCCAATTTTAATTTACTTCTTTTAAAGTTTGGCAGAGGCGGGGTTCGAACTCACGGCGCAACGCTTAGTACTCTATGAGCCTAGCGCCTTAGACCACTCGGCCACTTGTCTTGTTGTTATTCATTTGAAACTTATTTAAAAATATAATCGCTACCACGTGACAAGCAAAGACAGAAAACGTATTATATTTTGGAATTTTATCATTAATGTGTATTATAATAGAGCTACAATTATTTATATTGTTGAATTCTCAAGCGCATCATTTCGAATTGGGTTTTTATTCCTAAAGCCCGATACTGACTCCACCTGTACATTTTAATTTCATCGCGGGATGCTGAGATGTTTGAAAAGCATCGCAGCATCGCATACCGCTGTGAAGTGGAGTCAGGATCGGGCTTAATTCAACCACCAGCATCCATGGTTCGATGTAGAGAGTCTTTCCTATTCAGAGGAAATATTGCAATTACACACCTTATTGCCTTTTAACAATAACCAATGACACTAGCACGTAATTCCAGTCAAGCACCAATCTTTAATCCTATTGTTGAAGAGGATAATAAGCTTATACTTATGTATAGCATTCGTAAAAAAGCTTAAGTCTTTGTTTGCTTTGGTTAAGTCCTGTTCAAGTGGTGGATTAACCAACAATTAACAATGAGAGGACATTCCTGAACCTCGTTCAGTTGGCGATGATTTGAAGTGACCGCCAATTATGACCATTTGATATTTAATAGGGGCCTACCAGCAATGTGGGAAAAAAAAGAAATAATGTAGTGCCAAAAAAAATAATGTACCCTTTTACGGAAGGAGCAAAGTTTAACAAGTTACAACTCCGCTTCTGCAGTACGAATGTCAGCGGCGAATGTCAGGTTATTATTACCCAGTCTTGAAAAAAAATTGCAGGCAGAGGTGGGAATCGATCTCGGTACCTCCCGGTTAAAAAGCACTGTGCAAAACCACTAAGCCAACTAAATATCTGTCGTGAGATGCTTGACATTAATCTTTGATATTGCTGAATGGAACAAATCGCGGAATTAAATCAGTAATAAAAAGAAGTAGATTCTTATTTAGCGGCCAAATTGGATAAAAGTGGAAATATTTGTCCCTGCTCTAAAGAAAATATAGGTTAGAAAATTATCAAATAAATTTAAATTTAAAATTGAGACTTTATATTTATTTATTTCACAAGGCGGCATTTTCACAGACAAACACTGTATACGCTAAAAACTCGACCCTCATTACTAGATGATGGCATGGCTCAGTGTTAGAGCATCAGACTGGTAATGTCAATATCGTTGGTTCGAATCCGCCTGCCAGCAATGGTTATTATGATTTTAATGCTACGCTACAATTTGTTCAATTTTTTTTCATTTATTTATTTATTCATTCATTCATTCATTCATTCATTCATTCATTCATTCATTCATTCATTCATTCATTCATCCATCCATCCATCCATCCATCCATCCATCCATCCATCCATCCATCCATCCATCCATCCATTCATTCATTCATTCATTCATTTATTTATTTAAATAATTTGATATAGGCCCTATTTGAAAGGGGTATTTGAGCAATTTTTACCCCCGTATAATCCTATGGGGTCATTTTGAACACACACCCTCCCAAATTGCCAAAACCTATGAGTTTAAATCATACATAATGATCAGTACGTCAATCATGAGTGAACACCGGTTGGTCACTGCATTTATTTGGGAATGGGTAGGCACTGCAGCTTGATTCACCATCCACAACATGATAATGTGTGCACATGCTACATTATATACACTTGTAGGCCTATGTTGTTGTTGGTGTATAAGTAATGGGCCTTGCAATTGAAATGCCTCAAGCTTTTAATCCGATATGCAGATTATCTATTTGTTTTCATGAATTGGAAGACATTCTTTGATGTATTACTGAGCTCAATGATCTAAAATTACTGGAGTGTGAGGTCAGCATAGTATTTTATTAACAGAAAGTATAGAGGCCCTGCATGAAATTATCGATTGGCTCCAAACAAAGGATTTGAGCCGGTGTCCTTCACCGTAGTTATGGCGGAGTGCTGTCTATTCAATCAAATGTTGTCATCATCCTATTTGATTGCAATCATGCTTTTGTTGAATGCATTTGTGTAGTCCGCCATATTTACGGGATGATATGTCACATGCAAGGCCTCTATTCTCCAAATTCATTTCCTAATGTATGTGAGAATGATACAATAATGACATGATGAACATAGTCATTGATGCATCAGTTTTAAAATAGACTAGGCGGTTACCATATTTGGCGGTTCTCGGCTGGGCGCGATTACCAGGCTGATGGTGACATGTCCATATGACAGTTTTACTAATTTGACCTCAGATGACCCCTGGCGACCCCAAAATGACCTTCCAAAAATTTGGCTCTAAATGTTGACTGTACCCACCAAGTTTCATGCCCATACAACAGTTTTTAGTAATTTGACCTCAGATGACCCCTGGGTGACCTTGGATGACCCCAAAATGATCTAAACTTATAACTCTAAATGTTGACTGTACCCACCAAGTTTCATGCCCATATATGAGTTTTTACTAATTTGACATCTGGTGACCTTGGATGACCCCAAAATGACCTTCAAAAAATGTTGTTTTAAATGTTGACTGTAGGCCTACCTATCAAGTTTCATGCCCATACGACACTTTTTAGTAATATTTGACCTCAGATAACCCCTGGGAGCGGACCCCGGTGTCAGATGACTTTAAAACGAACATAAACATCTTCTTGCCAGGACAGAACTACACCCACCCACCGAGTTTGAGCCCGTGCGACCTAGTTTCATGCCCATATGACAGTTTTTAGTCATTTTACCTCAAATGACCCCTGGGAGGGGGCCCCGGGGTCGGAGGACTTAACGAACATGAACATCTTCTTGCCAGGACAGACCTACACCCACCCACCGAGTTTGAGTCTCGTAGGACCTAGTTTCATGCCCATATGGCAGTTTTAGTCATTTGACCTCAAATGACCCCTTGGAGGGGGCCCCGGGTCGGATGACTTAACGAACATAAACTTCTTCTTGCCTGGACAGAACTACACCCACCCACCGAGTTTGAGCCCCGTCACGACCTACGCACGGCCTCACATTAGCAGTCACAGACAAAACCTAAATCTACAGAATATATCCATTACTCATCTCGAAAGAGCTCAAAATAAATAACTTAGAAAATTTTCTTGATGTCCTTTAACATGTTTCCATAGTTAACCATCGTTAGCCATGGATATCTATGCTGTAGAACTGACCGGTGACTAAGTCCGATTTATTGGGACGTTTATCGACCATCAACGAGTAATGCTCTCCTATGTATGATTCTGAGCAGGCCAGGGACCCTGGGTGGTCTGACCCTGGCAAGGAATCAGATAAACGAGACCTGTAATGTCCGTCTTGTCTTTAGGCGCAACTAACAGTTGACGTAATGTGCGCGTTGGCTTAAAACACACTCTTATGCGAGCTGTAAGTACGTTTTAAGGCATCGGAGATGCCTTTGACATAAGGGATAACAACTTGTCCTTTGTTGGTGTTCCTACTGTCCTTTGGCGGTTTACTTTTGTCTTTAGGTTTGTTGAGCCTGTCAAATGCCCACTTGCTTACCAACACAGATGAACTTTCTTACTTGTCCCTTCTTTGGTGTTGCATATTACCACACACGCAAGTTTTAAGGTGTATTTTTGGACGAAAATAATTCCCCATTTCATCTTGACATAATCATATGACCGATTTTTGCACGAACATTTTGAACAAGTATACCTACATGCTTAAAAACCACCCAATACTTCTTGGCAACACTGATTAGTATCCCGATTAGTATTATATTCGCGAGCAAGTCACGCCTAAAAAGTACCCACAAGCAAATGAAGCCGTGCAATTTCTGCCGTGCAATTTTAGGACCGTAAAAATAAATACTTCTTTTGTCTAAACGTACCCACTTACCAGGAGTTATGAAGTCAGAAATTTACATAACTTACGAAAACGAATACGAATATTCACTTGCTTCAAGTTATTAGTAAGTGACAAAAGGCTGGAATAAAAGATTGGTCACACCTAGGAGACTACCACTTCAGAATAACAATGACATACGAAAACGGATACGGAAACAGAAACTGAATTTGATTGGTCTATTGTCTAGAAACGAGTAATTTGACTTCATTGTTATGTTTGGCGCACCATGCTTCTCATTTCAATAGGTAATGATAGGTGCTGTCAATCAAAATTGTCGGATGGGCATGAAACTTGGTGGGTACAGTCTACATTTAGAGCCAAATTTTTTAAAGGTAATTTCGGGGTCAGGACCCCCTAGTCAGGGGGATCGCATGGTTTGAGAACCGCCTATTTTAATTTATTTATAACATTCGGCCGAAGCCAGGCTTAAAGCCCAATAGTGCTCAGAGGCTACTAAATTTAAGGGATGCCATCCGGATATGACGGGACAGGGATATGGGAATAGGTCCGACTTTAGATGCAGGAGGAAACCCGGAGCACCCAGAGAAAAACCTGTGAGGACGAGCATGCATCGGCAACTAAACTCGCATGACCTGGCACCCAGGGAATTGAACCCCGGCCATAGCGATGAAAAGTGAGTGAGAAGACCACTACACTAACCCGCCTCAGGGTTATTTTTACAATTTTCAATTAGAAGATGATCAGTATTCAAAATATTTATAGTAAATGAATGGAGTATGGCTTGCATGCCACAAAGGCGGAGGAGACTAAAGCTATATACTTGTTGACATAACAGGGATTTATACTTATATCATTGATTCCCTGGGGGGCACTTAATACAAATGATCATACGGGTATGCTCCCCCGGAAAAACACCCCCCCCCTTTTTGGATTTCGCAACTTCAAAAGACCTCCTATATTTATTTCAGCTCTAAAAGACCACAAAATTGCTCATTCCTCATATTTCTTCTTTTTTCAGGCGATTTTTAACCAAAAAGCCAAGAAAGACCCTTGATTTTGACTGTTCACAGCTCAAAAAATCCCCATTTTACTTGTTCGCAGCCCGGTTCGCAGCTCCAAAAGACCCCCTTTTACCGGTACGCTGTCAGCTCCCAAAGACCCACCACCTCAAATTTCCGGGGGAACATACCCACCAAAAATTGTTGATGTGCCCCCCCTGGGATCGATTCATCTTTACATCAAATTACATGTATCAACAGATTTAAGATTTGAGTTTGTTTTTATTAAAATGACAAGAATGAAGAAATGTTATCTCAATCCCACAAAAAAATGCATGCTCATCAACTATAGCTATAAGTCTCCTCCATCTTCACAGCACGCCGTTTTCATACATTTTACTAGTCCCACAAAAAAATACTGGTTTAACGTTCCCTCCACACAAACAGTCTGCCAATGACGACATACGGTATATGCCGTTTCTGATTAGCTAAAGAGGGCGACAATGCAAAGTCTATGAGAACCTGATCAGAACCGATGCATCGGGGAACTTGATCAGCAGATACGTGAGCAGCATCAGCTGGATAACGTTGTGGGAAACGGCTAGCCAATCAAAAACAAGTCGTTGACGTTGTCATTGGCTGATTTTGTGTGGAGGTTGTCTCGGTCCCAGCCGGTTTGTGTTTCTTTGTCACTAAACAAACCGTCTGGCGACAACCCCAAAATGACGATCGTTGATTGGTTAATTAATTTCCAAATAAAACTATTTTCAATTGGCTATAAGGATGTGACTTGTGTAAGTGACACTAAACATCGTAGACCCTCACTATTAGTAGATACCGCAAACGAAAAATATATGCTAGTTTAGCAGCCACTGAGGCGCCAATCATCTGATATCGCCTTTCATGTCAGCGACTCGCAGCACGTACTCACATACATTGTGTGGATTTATGTAAACGCATAGCTGTCACTCAACCGCTGCACGCATTGAAGCCCAGCACTGATTGACAGCCAATTCTCAATCGGAACATTTTCTTATGACGATGATGACCAATCAGAAAACATGTACTATGAGGTTGTCGCCAGACGGTTTGTTTAGTGACAAAGGAACACAAATCGGCTGGGACCGAGACTAGTGTGGAGGGAGTGGAACCAAACTGGCTGCCGGACAATCTGTGCTTTTAATATTTCAAGACATGTGATATATAAAATTAACACCATAGAATATATCATTTAGGTTCTGGTTGAATAAGCCTTTTGATTTTATTTGATAAAGCGTTGTACTTATACTTACATTTGGCTGTTGTCAAATTTTGGTATAAAATTTTTTAGCATCTTTTCATTGAATTGAGAAGATGAGCAAGGAAAATCAAAGGAACAATGGTTTGATCCATAGGTTAGGGGCGCACCACTAGATTTCCAGGGGGTGGCATGGGAGTTTTTTGAAAAAAAAACAACTTCGCCCACTAAAATTCCCCCACCCAACTTTGTATAAAAATTAACATTAAAATTGAAAAAAAAAATACTTCGCTACTCTCGGAGGCGAAAAAAAAAAATTCCACTGCCTTCGGCGGCTAAAAAAAAAAATTCTGCCTGACCCAAACTCCCATGCCCCCCCTGAGAATCTAATGGTGTGTCCCTTAGGCTTTGTGTAGGCAACAGTGCCAACATATGTGATGCGATCAGGTGGATGTGAGTTCATAAGAGCAATGTCGGGGATTATAGATCACAATTTTTCAATCGATGGGGAGAGATGAGGTCCCACCAGGTCAGACCGAGTCTCCTACACAGGTTACGCTTCCTGTGGAGGGGCGGAACCAAACTAGCTGATGTGGAGACTAAGCCAGTTTGCGTCGGTCTCATCCTCGTCTTTGACCATGCGCAGATCTGGCTGGCCAGGAAGATATTTAATATCCCGAATTTATAATATGCCTACCAGTTCCATCTATAACCGATTAACTAGAGAATATTTGTTACCATGCTTAATAAATTCGTATTAATCATATAATAAAATGTGGCCAAATGTATATTTGTGTACATAGTGTGTGGATCCACTCTTCTACGGACTTGGCTACTAAGCATGTCGGGAAGGATATGGCGGTATGCTGACCTGGGTCAATATGTTCTGGGCAGATGAGGTCCCACCAATTGCCTACGACCTTGTGTGCGATCATGTGTGACAGGCAATTCCCGATAATAATAGAAGTTCCCTGATGCGATCAAGCAAAATCAGCCAGAACTCGGAAATATTAAATTTTGAGTTTCTTATAGGATAGAAAAATCATTTATGAGGCTGCATTTTGCAGAAAGCCATTGAAATTGAACAACCAGTTTCAAATATATGAGCAATTACAGAGTTTCCAAAATGCATGCTCATCCCGGTCCCCGCACTCCGTGCATCCGCGGGTATTCATGCTTGTCGGTGAACTTTAAAACACCCCCTTTTTGCATCTCATTTCAAAGTTTTTAGGATAAAAACACCCCTTTTTTTAGCGATTTCGCGAATTATTTGCCCTTCGACAATACCCCTATTTTCGCTAAAACGCGAACGATATACCCTTTTCTGA
The DNA here is from genome assembly GCF_039555335.1 of Amphiura filiformis. Taxonomy (NCBI): domain Eukaryota; kingdom Metazoa; phylum Echinodermata; class Ophiuroidea; order Amphilepidida; family Amphiuridae; genus Amphiura; species Amphiura filiformis. The sequence continues at coordinate 49,306,457 of NC_092629.1, read as the reverse complement.
CAGAAACACGTAGGCTGCTCCATGAAAATACCCTTTTTTTCAATTTCGCGAACACGTGGTTTGAAAACACCACCCCTTTTTTGTGCATTTCGCGAATCGCATTTCTTCATCTGAAAACACCCCCTATTTCGCGAAATTTTCGACGAGCATGAATACCCATGGATGCACGGAGTGCGGGGACCGGGATGCTCATCAACTATAGCTTATCTAGTCTCCTCCATCTTCACAGCACGCCATTTTCATACCTTTTACTAGTCCCACAAAAAAATACTGGTTTAAGGCTCCCTCCACGCAAACAGTCTGCCAATGACGACATACGGTATATGCCGTTTCTGATTCTGATTAGCTAAAGAGGGCGACAATGCAAAGTCTATGAGAACCTGATCAGAACCGATGCATCGGGGAACTTGATCAGCAGGTACGTGAGCAGCATGTGCTGGATAACGTCATGGGAAACGGCTAGCCAATCAAAAACAACTCATTGACGTTGTCATTGGCAGACTGTTTGTGTGGAGGTTGTCTCGGTCCCAGCCGGTTTGTTTCTTTGTCACTTTAAACAAACCGTCTGGCGACAACCCCAAAATGATGATCGTTGATTGGTTAATGAATTTCCAAATAAAATTATTTTCAATTGGCTATAAGGATGTGACTTGGTCCATGTCCCACTAGGGCCATGTCCCACTTGGTCCATGTCCCACTAGGGCCATGTCCCACTTAGTCCATGTCCCACTAGGTCCATGTCCTACTAGGGCCATGTCCCACTAGGTCCATGTCCCACTAGGGCCATGTCCCACTAGGTCCATGTCCCACTAGGGCCATGTCCCACTAGGTCCATGTCCCACTTAGGCCATGTCCCACTAGGGCCATATCCTACTTAGGCCATGTCTTACTTAGGCCATGTCCCACTTAGGCCATATCCCATTTGGACCCGTACATAGGCCTAGATGTACATAAAAAGATGAAAAGGTTTAGAAGAACAGAAAGGAAAAATTAGATGATGTAGAAGGAGCAGAATAAGGTGGATGAAAAGGGTGAAGAATAGACAGAGGAAGGAAAAGAGAAGGAATCAGTTGGACAAAGGAAGGAGATGGAGACTGAAGGAGAAGAAGGGATTGTTTGCCAACATAATGCCGGAGACTATGAACAGAAATGACCCATAAATGATGATCTTTGGCTTGTACATGTATAATAATTATGTGCATAATCATACGAAAGTGGCATTTTATCATAGGCCTATGTAATTTGCATAGTTCGCATTATATTATATTGACCATTTAAGGTTTGTAAATTGTGTGAACGCACATCGTCACACACCATTTTGCAAGAAAAATGAGAGTATCTTCTATCATGCACGATAAGTTGACGAAAAAAAGATACCCTGTTCTACGTCGGTCGGCTTTTTTTTTCTTTTTTTTTTTTAATGACCCAAAAAATCACCAAAATTTGTAAATAATTTGCAATTTGAGAAAATACAAATATTTTTTTTTTTTTTTTTTTTTCAAACTCTGGGTCGGTCGGGCCTGTAGAACAGGGTTTTCTTTTTTTTACGTTGCCTAAAACAAAAACAAAATTGCTCCTTTCAGACTCAAATCAAAATGGGTACCATTAGACTCTGAAAACCAAAAATGAAATTTGTCATCTAAGATTCACATGACCACAACCAAATCTTGCAACAAAAGAAAGAACTGCTCTATTACAATAAACTCTATAACATCCACGATATAGTCATCAAAAACCCCAAAAAATGCATGATAAAGCTCAACATGTACATAACACACTCGTAGATATGTACAACTCCAAATATATCAAGGAAGATGGACCTTTCTTGACCCATATATAACAAACTACACATGCCTTTTACCAGAAGTCCATAAACCACCTCCAGATAACCAGAGAAGATGATAAAAGAGGAGGTCGCTCGCTGCCCACATCAAATAAATAATGTGTGCATCCGCCTATTGATGGAAACAATGATCTAATCCGATTGATCAACTAATACGATAAGTGGCTTTGCGAGTCACGACTGTCTAGCTCTAAGCGGCGCATGCCCGGATATCAATTTGTTACGTCAGTTGACCGCGAAATATAATTTCTGTATTGTTTGGCATGACCGGCTGCTAAGTTTGACCCGAGTTCCCTGTGAAAAAGACCATCACTTTTGATCCAAATTGCATTTTGGACACGTTTGGACACAGAACGGGAGTATATGGAGAAACTGACACGAGTTTGAATTACTGATTACACTAGTTTTAAGTTTCCGTAAACAGCCGCAAATATTCAAATGGTTATCATTTAAATTTCTTTTTCTTTGACCTTATATTAATTTTACTGGAAAATTAATTATGCTTGACTTTCCATAACTTAACAAAACTTTTGAATTTTTTAATGGGAGTTGTGATATATATAATGCTTTTTCATTCTTTTAAAAATAATAGACACCCTAGAGTTAGTATTATTTTTTAAAGAAAAAAAAGCATGATTTGACTGCCAAATTGGGAATTTAACGATGTACTTCCGTGTGTGGAATATTTTCTCCACTAAGAGAACTACTGAATCAGTCGAGCGTGTGGCGGATGAACAGATTACCACAAAGGAATATTCAAGTGGTGTTTGAAGTACTCCAAACAAAGAAAAGTGAATGGAGGTTAACTGTGGGCAATCGGATTATAATGTTCGAGCGACCTCCTCTTTTCTCATCTTCTCTGAGATAACTTACTCTTCCATGCACATCCTATTATATAAGCCTACTAATTATTAGTCATAATGGACCTACATCCAAAATATCCACATGTTATGACTATTTCTTAAAACTTATAACCTCAAAACAATCTACAGGGTGTCCCAAAAAAAAGAGGCCCCTCATTGCGCCCTCTTTTTCTCCTATTTCTGAAAAGTTGATTAACTATATTTTGATATGTTAAGAAACCTTTAATCGTTAGCTTTAATAAACCAAAACAATTATTTCAATCGGCTCACAACTTTTGAAGATATGCCCTTTTGAATAAAAGTACCCGTTTTTTCACTCTGTCCACGGATATCAAACAGAGTGGTTGGGATGGCTCATGCTGTGGAATGGCCTGCACGTTCACCAGACCTCACATCACTTGATTTGTTTCCTTTGTGGCAAAATCCAAGATCTTCGCAAACGTATTACTGAATGCATTTGCAAGTATCCGGCGCACAAGGATGGTACGCATCGCAATTGATGCAATGAGGACCAGGGCTGAAACCTGTATTCGCCAAGGAAGCAACCAGGTAGAGGGCAGAGCAGCACAGTAAACTCACTTCAGAAGGACCAAAGACAAACCAAACAGCCTTTTAGGGCTACCTTTTATCCTAAAAAGAGAAATGACTTATGTTGTAAATAAAAAAAGAAAGCAAGAAAAAACAAAGTAAGAAAGTAAGAAACATAATAAAACAAAAAGGCATAAATAACCAAGAAAAAATAAGTAATTGCAAGTAAAGCAAAAGAAGTCCCATTCGGCATCCGTTTTATACCCACAAATTAATGACACTATTAACAAAATTCATTTATTTATTTATTTATTTATTTATTCTTTCTTTATTGAGGGTAATACTGCTTCAGTGACAAGCACCGCTTTTCAAGCAGGCCCTCATTGTATACATGTTATAGCAACAAAATATATTACGATACACAATATTGCCCATAAACCCACCGGTAAAGCCCATTCCATAAATAAAGTTATTTTATAAAGTTATCATTGAGGAATGTTTAATATTCCTGCATGGTATATGTGTACTCCTTTTCAATCTTTGAAGTAGCCAAACCTTCTCCGTGGACAGAGTGAAAAACGGGTACATTTCTTTGAAAGAGCATATCTTCAAAAGTTGTGAGCCGATTGATATAATTGTTTTGGTTTATTAAAGCTAATGACTCAAGGTTTCTTTACATACCAAAATATATTTGATCAACTTTTCAAAAATAGGAGAAAAAGAGGGCGCAATGAGGGGCCTCTTTTTTTTGGGACACCCTGTATATAATTATGTGAACGATGCTTCTGACATCATAAACAAACTAGAGGCTAACAAACCAGTCCCACTCTAATATCTCACTAGAAATAATAGTTGGCACAGCTATATATACTGAAACATTATTAATCTGAAGCAATAGGTATAGCATGCAAAGCCTTTGAAAACTCCAGGTTAATAACATGTTTTAACAAACCACCAACTGAACAATTTAGAAATCTTTTAAGTCTCGTTCTTGAATACAACACCTTTTTTTAAAAGAAAAATGGCATGGTCATGCATGGGACCCACTCTCAGTGCAACTTTATCCAATCTTACATTAGGCCGTATAAAATTAATGTTTTGGTTCTCGTCCAGAGGATTTTCATGAATTGATGAGGGAGGGAGGTGTTTTTTTTTTTTTCCAATGTAAAATTAGCATTGTCAGTAGTTTTCGGTCTTCTCCAACAGTGCTCGAGGAAGCGATGAGGCCCTTTTTTTTTTTTTTTTCAAATGTGAGATTCTGAGGATAAACCCCTAGAGTACCACAAAAAGACTTGGAAGTGATGCTTGTTCTCTAATAAACTTATTTATATGTATGAAGATTTCATAAATCATTCCAAAGTCTAAAAAATGGAAAAATCTAAAAAAAAAAAAAAAAATCTGACAAATCCCAGAAATTGAGGAGGGAGGGACGAGAACCAAAATATTAATTTTACACGGCCTTATATTCTCAATTACTGGATATACTTAGACGACTGTGATCCTATACCAAAGAACAGAAGAACTTAGACAGACATTGACTATCTTTCCGTTCACAAACACTTGTTAGGGGACCTAAAATTATTTTCAGGGCCCCCTTTTGGCCATGAAAAATGATGGTCAACCCCATAGAAAATATAGTGTAAACTCATGTTCTGCGAGAAAATATTTTGGTGATTTTTTAATGAGCCTCTACAGACGGATTAAAATATTTAGGACCCACTTTTTGCATCAGCTCCCACCCCCCCCCTTACAACTATAGGCCCTACTATGAAAACTAAAACAAGTACTGAAAATGACCAAAAACAAATATTATAACCATAGTGGGACATGACACTAGTGGGATATGGATCAAGTGGGACATGGCCCTAGTGGGACATGGCCCAAGTGGGACATGGACCTAGTGGGACGTGGGACATGGCCCAAGTGGGACATGGCCCTAGTGGGACATGGCCTAAGTGGGACATGGCCCTAGTGGGACATGGACCTAGTGGGACATGGACCTAGTGGGACATGGCCTAAGTGGGACACGGCCCTAGTGGGACATGGACCTAGTGGGACATGGCCTAAGTGGGACATGGCCTAAGTGGGACATGGCCCTAGTGGGAATGACCTAAGTGGGACATGGCTAAGTGGGACATGGACTAAGTGGGACATGGCCCAAGTGGGACATGGACTAAGTGAGATTGGACTAACTGGGTCTGGACAAAGTGGGATTTGGACCAAATGGGATTGGACTAAGTGGGATTGGACCAAATGGGATTGGACCAAGTGGGAATAGCCCGTGACACTAAACATCGTAGACCCTCACTATTAGTAGATACCGCAAACGAAAAATATATGCTAGTTTAGCAGCCACTGAGGCGCCAATCATCTGATATCGCCTTTCATGTCAGTGACCCGCAGCACGTACTCACATACGTTGTGTGGATTTATGTAAATGCATAGCTGTCACTCAACTGCTGTACGCATTGAAGCCCAGCACTGATTGACAGCCAATTCTCAATCAGAACATTTTCTTATGATGATGATGACCAATCAGAAAACATGTACTATGAGGTTGTCGCCAGACGGTTTGTTTAGTGACAAAGGAGCTCAAATCAGCTGGGACCGAGACTAGTGTGGAACCAAACTGGCTGCTGGACAACCTGTGCTTTTAATATTTCAAGACATGTGATATATAAAATTAACACCATAGAATATATCATTTAGGTTCTGTTTGCATGGTTTGTAAGCACAACCACGGACACTTACTCATGACCGTTGTCTGAGTTTGGTATTATTCAGAAAAACTTTTTAGCATCTTCTCATTGAATTGAGAAGATGAGCAAGGAAAATCAAAGGAACAATGAATTTATATATAGGTTAGGCCTTGTGTAGGCTATGCCAACATATGTGATGCAATCAAGCAAAATCAGTCTGAACTCAAAATATTAAATTTCTAGTTTCTTATAGGATAGAAAAATCATTTATGAAGCTGCATTTTGCAGAAAGCCATTGAAATTGAACAACCGGCAGAGAGTAGTTATTCTTGAGAGGGCACTCACCTCATTTGCATGGCAAAATTACCCGTCTCCTCTGCAGCCAATTTGGTTTCGCTCCATCGAAATCAAGCTGGTCACGGAGGAGACTACTTTCCTTTGTGTTTGTTCATTTGTGTATGGAGAGCCCTTCTTGGAGTCCGTTTGGACTCAGGCTACGCTCCCAGCTAGAGTCCGACGCTGCATTGTACTAGAAACACCTTCTCTGTGAACTCGCTAGAGCAAGGAAAATAAAAACTGGTTTCATTACTATCTGTTTTTGAGGTTTTTTGCAGGTCTGCGACCATGGTGTTACCACAACTGTCTTTTCGTCATTAACATGTGCTGGAGTCTAGCACAGGTCAACCAAAGTCCCGGATTTTAATAAGATAATAATGATTGACACACACACCAGGAAGTTTATCATCCACTGCAAAAGAATGAGAAAATTTAAATTCTCACCATTTTGGCCGTTTCTCATCAAAATGTCCGTTTTCTCATCCAAAACTTCCTTTAGTGTATTAAGTTAGTTTAGGCCTATTGATCCTAAATTTGCTGGTAGGGTAAAACTTCGTTTTAGGGGGTGTTTAAAAAGTTGGCCACACATGCGTATTATAGGCCTACATTATCATACTTGAGTGCCCCCCCCCCCTACCCGGTGAAATTTGAGACTCATTTGGTCACCGTCCTAAGCGTCCTTGCCCACACGAGTCGCCCAGGAGTAGGCCCTACCCGGCATTATTAATTATTAGTGGTTAGCCTCCCTAAATACAGTCGCGTATCGTGTATTATCGTTACTTGTGTCCATGGATATGACCCCATGTATAAGTAGTCTTCATAGAATTCACACAGTCTATGCCATGTCATTTACGGATACAAAGAGGATAATAATGTTGAGGTCGCCCACAAAATCTTACACCGTCTTACACAATGTTCCAAGGCAAAGTTCAGTTTAATATTTACTCATCGTTACAAATACAGACGTTTTATTGTGTGATGATGTTGTCTGGATGGGTGGACAGTTGTCACACTGTGGAAAAACAACAACCGGGAATCCGCACTCATTTACAAATAGCATTAAATTAGTATCACATAGTGGCCTCCGTGCAGTGGAAAACCTTAATTCTTTCATCAAAAAGAAATGAAAATGACAAAAAACCGGATCCACCTGTACGCCTATAAAATGGGCACAGAAATTTGTCTCAAATATGAATGAATTTTAAGAAACATACGGGATATGATGAACCAATGACCTGACGCCATGATAGTAGGATCTATTAGTCGTTTTATATACAATGTATATACCGTGTTGTCATAATACTAATATTTGACATAATATATAACGAGTAATATTTAGTATTGTAAATATGCAGTTCATATGCACAAACGAACACTGATCTTTATGATATTCAGGTTGTTGTACATCTCATATAACATGTCATATAGGAGGTCATATGTGTTGACCTTCTCCTATTGTATTTGTTCATCTGTGTATGGAGAGGATTAAGCGCCATTAAAACTCCATCAGTATTTGGGCGTAGTTCAGTGAACTCACCAGATTGCTATTCCAAGTACTTTGATAAATACAGATAATATGTATTAATGGGTCGAGGGGCTTGCATTGAAAAACTAATAAATTATTCATAACAGTTACGTAATCAATCGATAGTGCGGACACTTTTCATTTACAAACCACCAAAATTCGTAATCTTTTAGCGTTGGAAAAGAAACCACATGAATAGAGTGTCATAGCCCTGCAACCGGTTTCAAATATATGAGCAATTAAAGAGTTTCCAAAACAAGAGGAAATATTCTTCTAAACTTAACACTTAACACAAATGACCATACAGGTATGCTCCCCGGAAAGACACCCCCCGCCTTTTTGGATTTCGCAGCTTCAAAAGACCTATATTTGACCAGGATATTTGACCAAAACAGAGCTTGAAATACCCATGATTTTGATAATTTCAGCTCTAAAAGACCACAAAATTGCTCATTCCTCATATTTCTTTTTTTTTTCAAGCGATTTTCTTCTCACTCACTTCTCATCGCTGTGGCCGGGGTTCAATTCATGGGGGCCACATGCGAGTTTAGTTGCCAATACATGTTCGTCATCACAGGTTTTTCTCTGGGTGCTCCGGTTTATCTCCTGCATCTAAAATCGGACTTATTCCCTTATCCCTGTCCCGTCTAGTGCTGTTGTCGACATGCCTTATGTCGACATAATGACATAATGTCGACATCGGCACTTATCCCGACATGTCGACATCAAAACAAAAAAAATTCTAAAAAAAAAAAAAATGCCAATTTTTTTTTACAAAGTTGGATAAATTTGTATATTTTGATTACCTTTGCTTCTATTGAACAGTCAGGGACACATTGAATTAGTATACATTGCTAGCTGTTCAGTAGAAGTAAAAGTAATTAAAATGTACAACTGTATCAACTTTGTAAAAAATTGGTATTTTTTTTTTTTTTTGAGTAGCAGTATTTCTCTGGTTTCCAACCTTGAATAACAAGTCATTTTGGACCTATCTTTTCTGGACAAAAATATTTTTTGAAAATTAAAAAAAAAAAAAAATTTTTTGATTTTTTAATGTCTACACACTGTCAACGTTGGTATACTTTAATTATATCGACATGTCGACATTAAAAAACGGTGCCGACGACAGCACTAGTCCCGTCATATCCGGATGGCATCCCTTGAATTTAGTAGCCTCTGAGCACTATTGGGCTTTAAGCCTGGCTTCGGCCGAATGTTATAATTAATTAAAATAGACGGTTCCCCATTACCTATGACGTTAATGAATTTCCAAATAAAACTATTTTCAATTGGATTTAGGACGTGACTTGTGTAAGTGACACTAAACGTCGTAGACCCTCACTATTTGTAGATACCGCAAAAGAAAAATATATGCTAGTTTAGCAGCCACTGAGGCGCCAATCATCTGATATCGCCTTTCATGTCAGCGACTCGCAGCACATACTCACATATGTTGTGTGGATTTATGTTTCAAATGCATAGCTGTCACTCAACGGCTGCTGCACGCATCGAAGCCCAGCACTGATTGACAGCCAATTCTCAATTGGAACATTTTCTTATGATGATGATGGCCAATCAGAAAACATGTACTATGAGGTTGTCGCCAGACGGTTTGTTTAGTGACAAAGAAGCACAAATCGGCTGAGGTCCGAGACTAGTGTGGAGGGAGTGGAACCAAACTGGCTGCTGGACAACCTGTGCTTAATAATATTTCAAGACATGTGATATATAAAATTAACACCATAGAATATATCATTTAGGTTCTGTTTGAATAAGCCTTACATTTATTTGTGTGGTGAACGTTGTCAGTGTTAGTATTATTCTAAAAAATTTTTAGCATCTTCTCATCGAATTGAGAAGATGAGCAAGTAAAATCAAAGGTACATTATGGGTTACTGTATAAGTGGTAATTTTCGCGAATTTCGCGATTAGAGCTCCAACCGCGAAAATAACACCTCGCGAATGTATGCAATAATGTATTACAAGTATAGGGAAGGACTGGGCAATGAAAATAACATTCAGCGAAAATGTGTCTCTCACTCCAAATCGCGAAAATAACTACGCGAAAATTACCACTTATACAGTAATACATAGGTTAGGCCAGAGAGTTAGATATTCTTGAGAGGGCACTCTATTCATGTGGTGTCTTTTCCAACGCTAAAAGATCACGAATTTCGTGGTTTGCAAATGAAAAGTGTCCGCACTATCGATTGATTACGTAACTGTTATGAATAATTTATTAGGTTTTTCAATGCAATCGCCTCGCCCCATTAATACATATTATCTGTATTATCAAAGTACTTGGAATAGCAATCCGGTGAGTTCACTGAACTACGCCCTAATACTGATGGAGATTTAATGGCGTTTCTCCTCTCCATACACAGCTGAAATACAATAGATGAAGGCCAACACGTATGACCTCCTATGTGACATGTTATACGTGATGTACAAAAACCTGAATATCATAAAGATCAGTATTCGTTTGTGCATATGAACTGCACGTTTGCGTTGCTAAAAATATTACTCATTATATATTATGACAAATATTGGTATTATGACAATACGGTATATACATTGTATATAAAACGACTAATAGATCCTGCTGTCATGGCGTCAGGTCAATGTTCATCATATCCCGTATGTTTCTTAAAATTCACTCATATTTGAGACAAATTTCTGTGCCCATTTTATAGGTGCACAGGTAGATCCGTGTTGTTTTTTATATTCATTTCTTTTTAATGAAAGAATTAAGGTTTTCCACTGCACGGGGCCACAAGGGTGATACATGTACTAATTTTAATGCTATATTTTCAAAACGAATACGTATTCCCGGTTGGCTCTATAGCGATTTCACAGAAAAGGTATTTCTAGTACAATGCAGCGTCGGACTCTAGCTGAGAGCGTAGCCTAAGTCATTATAGACTCCAATAATGGCTCTCCATACACAAATGAACAAACACAAAGGAGGGTATATAGTCTCCTCCGTGGCCTGCTTGATTTCGATGGAGCGAAACCAAATTGGCTGCGGAGGAGACGGGTAATTTTGCCATGCAAATGAGCTGAGTGTCGTAGCCCTGGTTAGGCCTTGTGTAGGCAATGCCAACATATGTGATGCGATCAAGCAAAATCAGTCGGAACCAGGCGGATGTGAGTTCATAAGGGCAATGTCGGGGATTATAGGGCACAATAGATGGGGAGAGATGAGGTCCAACCAGGTCCGACCGAGTCTCCTACACAGGTTACGCTCCCTGTGGAGGGTGGAACCAAACTGGCTGATGCGGAGACTAAGCCAGTTTGCGTCGGTCTGATACTCATCTTTGACCATGCGCAGATCTGGCTGGTCAGGAAGATATTTTATATCCCGAATTTATAATATGCATACCAGTTCAATCTATAACCGATTTGCTAGAGAATATTTGTTACCATGTTTAATAAATTCGTATTAATCGTATAATAAAATGTGGCCAAATGTATATTTGTGTACATAGTGTGTGGATCCACTCTTCTACGGACTTGGCTACTAAGCATGTCGGGAAGGATATGGCGGTATGCTGACCTGGGTCAATATGTTCTGGGCAGATGAGGTCCGACCAATTGCCTACGACCTTGTGTGCGATCATGTGTGACAGGCAATTCCCGATAATGATAGATGTTCCCTGTCAGAACTCGGGAAATATTAAATTTTCAGTTTCTAAAAGGATAGAAAAATCATTTACAAAGCTGCATTTTGCAGAAAACCATTGAAATTGAACAACCGGTTTCAAATATATGAGCAATTAAAGAGTTTCCAAAACAAGAGGAAATATTCCCTTTGTTTGGCTATATCTCAAAATCAATATTTCCGAGTTCAGACTGATTTTGCTTGGTTGCATCACATATGACGAATTTTGTTGGCATTTTGAGCAATTGCTGCATCTGCATGGCATGATGACCAGTGTTCGAATTAAGAAAATAAAAGGGGTTGTCCCACGGACAACCAGGTTGTAATTTCTGGTTGTCCACCAAAGTTTTTGGTTGTCCGTAAGCTGCCACAATCTGAAACAACTACATGTGACCATTAAAGTGGAGTGAGTGTAGTTAATTTATGAACAATTACTCTTAAATGTTTAACAATTCATCAGTTGTGTCAGGTTTGAGCAAATTAACATGCTGAAAAAGTGACTTTTGGCTGTAGATTTTTGGTTGTCCCTAGAGCATTATTTTCGGTTGTCCGGTGCATGTTTTGGTTGTCACGGGCGAACGGACAACCAAAATTTCGAACACTGATGATGACTGCCCACTATAAGACTGGGCGCAAATTTATATACCAATGGCTATGTGAATAACAATACAGCACACGCTAATTTTCCATTGTCATTTCCTAGGACTTGTTCCATAAGGCAAATAAGGAATGGTTCTCACCATCTTGGAAAATTGCTTCGTAACACTAGGAAACCCTAATTCGCACCATAATGTCTCATTCTCTTTTGTTTGTTTTCTAGGTGAGACATTTGTGACGCGTAAGATCACTTGTGCCATAGCGAAGATTCATCTAGGATTATTACAGGAAGTAACACTAGGAAACTCTGACTCACACCATAACGTCTCATTCTCTTTTGTTTGTTTTCTAGGTGAGACATTTGTAACACGTAAGATCACTCGTGCCGTAGCGAAGATTCATCTAGGATTACTACAAGAGGTAACACTAGGAAATCTTGATTCACAGAGGGACTGGGGTCACGCAAAGGACTATGTGGAGGTAAGGCCAGGGAATAAATAAGATTGAGAAGTTTGTTTGTTTGTTTGTTTACCCAGGTTGGTCCGTGAGGAACACATGCTAATCCATGGAAAACCATGGACCGTTCCAAGCTCATACAAATGCACAAGCCTGGATAGCCAGTGTAGGCTAATATATGCATGCTGGCCTAGATAGCTTTGATAAACAAGAAAATAGCTAGGAAAAAGAGAAAAGAGAGAAGGCCACTCCCAAACACAATTGTACAATTTTACTCTCAGCCCTTACTTCGTGAGATAGGAAACTGGAATTCCAATCTCAGGCCCCGATGCAAAGGCTATGTGGCTGCTTTAAGGCAGTGGTTCAGTTCAGTTGTAGTGGTTCAGTTCAGTGACCTCCATGCAACAATCATAGATCAAAAGTTGACCCTGGCCCTGTGTTATGGTGTATGCCGGGGTCACTCCCATTGTGGCCTGTACACCATCCGCGATAATGAAAACGCGTAAAAGGGTCGTTTTTTAGTGGGTAGGCACGACACTGCCAGATCGCGTTTAGGGTGTCAAAACATGAAAAATTGGAAAAAGGGTAGCAAAATTGCAATTTCTAAATACGCGGAAATGAAATTTAGGGTATGAAATTTGATGTTAGGAATGAAATCCCTGTTTAGGGTGTCGTTTTAGCCAAAGGTTAAATCCTTGTTTAGGGTACTTTTAAAAAGTTGATTATCGCGGATGGTGTACAGGCCACAATGGAAGTGACCCCCCCGGGGGTGTATGATTGTTGTACCTAATCCATTTAAAGGCAAGGTTCATCACATACATCCTAAGATATAGTAGTAGCCCTACCACAGGGCCTTTCTTTTTTTTTACACACTATATACTCCGAGACACCATGCTATAAACTGAGAACTGCTAAAAACTCAGTGATAGCTCACAACCCATAAAATGCTGCAGTCCCCGCGGTTAGTGGATTAGGCAGTTCTCGTGGTATAGCGTGTCTCCAAGTATAGAGTGTATAAAAGAAAGAAAAATGGCCCTGTAGTAGGGCTAAGATATAGTATCTGTGGATATCTTAACTCTCTCCACACAGTTGTTGTCTGCAGAGGATTTGTTTCAAAAATTGCTGTATTGTCAAAATTGAACAAAATTGGACAAAGGGGGCATCAAAATGTGCGTAAATAAATCATCCTTCTTTTTATGTTGAAATATTGTGAAAACAGTATTAGTTCCGTGTCTATAAGCGTATTTATAACAGCTGAGTTACTTTTTGTGCAGACTTTATTTTGCAGAATAATCCAAAATTATCAGGTTGTTGAACAGCAAGGATGACTATAAGGGGCTGTGCAATAATTATGGGCCCTGGGGGAGGGTAAAATGGGGGGCAAGACATTTTTGGCGAGCTGAAAGGGGGGGCAAGCAATTTTTGGCAAGCCGAGAGGGGGGGGGGCAAGCGATTTTTGGCACGCATTCATGGAGCGCCTTTTTAATAAAACGCTCTAAAAAGGTTTAGGAAAACAGTACGGAAACGCTTAAATATGCAAATTTTCCTGCACGCTGCGCTCGCAACATACATCTAGACCATTTAAAGTTTGCTCATAATTATTGCACAGCCCGTTTCTTTTTGTGCCTGGTGTATACTATCGTATACCCTACAGAAAGGTGATATGCATTAAACTCAACAACCTTTTAATGATCCATACTCCATCCGCATGACCTGACTACCAACCCCCATAAGATCTGTGCTCAAATTTGAATACCAATGCGTTATTAATATGATGATAATGATGCACCTCTCCAGATTTTCACAGTTATTTCAATTTTATTATTTTAAACTGGCCTCAAAATATGACTGACACTGCAAGTCATGAGGCATCAAAAAATGTTTGTTGTATTAAACCAAAGATCTTAAGAGATCCATTATGCTAAACTACAAGGAGGTAAATTAACGAATTTGTTTTGTTTTTTGTTTTAAATTCCATGGTGTCAATAATGATGAGACCCAAATTATAAAAAACGGTGCGGTGCCATAAGGTCTCCAAATGAAATGGTTCCTATGTGCTCAGAGTGATTAAAGTCTCCCAGCAAAAGGGGGGGGGGTCTCCCTGTCAGTCCGAACCACCGCTAGTCCGAATTAAGTGTTAGGATTAGGGTTAGCGAAAGGTACGCTTAAAATTCGGACTAGGGTGGTTCGGACTGAAGAGGTTTCGGACTGATGGGGTGTACCCATTAAGGGACGGGGGAACCCCCGCCGTGGGCACCAAGCCGTGGCCACGGTGGCGCGGCACCCCCCCTGAAAATTCCTGGATCCACCCCAGTGTCTTCCCGCTTCATCAGCATGACAGGGACAATGCCATTAGGGTACACCCCGTCAGTCCGAAACCCCATCAGTCCGAACCACCGCTAGTCCTAATTTTAAGCATACCTAAGGTTAACCCTAAACCTTACCCTAACCCTAAAATTAGCGGTGGTTTGGACTGACGGTGTTTCGGACTGACGGGAAGACCCCCTGCCATCAGACTCATTTTACCATTGAAAGGGCATTATTGCCAAACAAGTTAAACTTCATTGAAAGAAAATAATTATTACCGTATTCATTCCAATAAGCGCCCATGCCCCAATAAGCGCCCACCCAGGGTATTTTCAATTTGCTAAAGGCGGGTACCATCAATGTTGAAGTGATGGATAGACGTCGATACAGTGAAATAGCTGGAGGACTAGATTTCTACATTAGAAAAAGCTACTAGAACATTCTCAGGACCCATTTATAACGTATACATAAATTTGTCTCTAATAAACGCCCCTAACAAAAAAATTTAAGGTAAGCCAGGTAAAAAATAAGCGCCCAAACAAAATGACTTTGTTTAGCGCCCTGGGCGCTTATTAGAATGAATACGGTACATTTAGTTGACACTTGTTGCATTTTTTTTATTTGTATTTTTCCTGAAAAAAGACAAAATTGTATTAGTAAAATTCTGGCTCTTACGGACCTAATCAGCATTCGAAGCAAAATATTGATTTCAATGCAACAGACTGATGACGTCATAATGAATGGCAGTGGTTGTATCGCGGCCCGTTTAAAAGAGCATCGCTATGTGTATACATACTGTCACAGAACATGGATAGGGAAAAGGATGGTAATGATGGGGATATAATTAGAGGTGTAAGCCTAAACTCTAGACAATCTAGATGAAAACATAAAACTCCCAATGTCCAATCACTAAAAAGATCTTGAGAAATCGACAAGTGTCAAACTCCAATAATAATGAATAAATGTTTATGTTTATGTCACAGCTCAATAATTTTTGGAAGGCAATTAGCCGAAGCAGAAAAAAAAACAAAAAAAAACATGCAACAAAATAATATTTATCTGGGTAATTGAATTGAACAAGAACCGCAGTCAATCAACAAACCTACTTACATTGTATAGTAGATGCCTTTATAATCCATGTAAAGCTGGTTTAGAAGGTTTAGAAGGTGTCTTTTAAAACTTGTTAAACTTAAAGCCATGATTTGTGATTTGCAACGCCCTCATTTTTTTGAATTTCTACTTTTTGCACCATTGTAATGGCCATTGATGTACATAAATACCCTGTGAAAGACAGCCTGATGAAGTGCTTTAATTACAGTAAAATTTTTATTTATAATAAAACTGGGTCTCCCCAGTTTTATTCTGAGCTCTCGGATCGAGTACTGAATAAAAATGTCGCTTGCGTGTGTATATTGAATGAGTGACGTATGCATATCACTATTTGTAGTACGTCTTGTTTGTACATCCCATCAGCTGCGTGTAGCCACCAATAATCATGAAAAATAATACGATTGGCAAGATACACGCATTGTAGGCGATGTACGCCGACTTGACGCATAAACTGTTTGTATATCGCTATTCCTCTTGTACGTCTTGTTTGAATTCCATCAGCTGCGTGAAGCTCCCGATAATCATGATAATTATAATCAGCGAGCCTAATGCATGCATTATAGGCGCTGGAATGAAATACCAATTTTATTTATTTTACCTTATTTGTTTGGCTCGAAATTAAAAGGGGCAATGCGATCTATCAGTGAAAACTAACATTTAAATAGGAATCTATTTTTATGCAAATCACACATTATTGCTTTAAGACCCAGCAAATACACGTTTTACAGAAAATGTCAGGTTATAATAGTCCTTCAAGAATGACCCGCGGCTATAGGGGAGGGGGCTCGGCGAAGCCGAACAACGAGGCCGAAGGCCGAGTAGCGGGGCCGAAGGCCGACCTGCGGCTATAGGGGGGGGGCTCGGCGAAGCCGAACAACGAGGCCGAAGGCCGAGTAGCGAGGCCGCCGGTTGCCTCAATACTAGCATACTAGTAAGTAGTAGTATACATGTAGTTTTAAACTTCTCAAGCGGAGAGTCATTCTTGAAGGACTAGGTTATAAGGGATAAAAACGTTTTACAATAACATTTTAAAAACATATTCATGATCCCATAACCAAACATTTAAGAAAAAAATGGGAAATCAAGGGGGTAGTTTTAGTACAGCTGCTGAACTCCCAAACTGAGAACCATTGTGCACTTCCTAGTAGAAGTATGACAATTTCCACACATGAGGTACAAGGTCCAATGTTGATTTTAAGATGTAGAACCATTTTGGATTTGACCAATGGTGACCGCTACAGGGTCATACAGGGGGAAAATTGAAAATGCTCAGATCATGTTGAATACGTACCAAATTACCGTGTTTGCTTCAACTGTATTTGATAGAATTCAATATTATTGGAAATTATTCTATGATGCAGCCAGGGCGGCCACCGTTGTGTCACCTAAGCTTCAGTCGCTGGAGCTCTGCACTTCAGACGATAAAAAGGCACATAAATGTCAAAGTTTATACATTTAAGGCCCATGAAAGTCAATTCCGAGTTTATCGTCACTTTTTTTCCTGGTTGGTGAAGCGACTTTTTCATTTTTCAATATTTCATGAGATTTCATTATTGACCTAAAATGTGTGTTGATTTAAAGCAAAATGGAAATACATGCGACAAAGAAATTTTCACGAAAGGTAGGGACTAGAAAAGTTAGAAAAGAGCCTGATTTTGCTTCCAAGTTATGAATTTATATGTTTTACAAACAAAAATACATGTTTTCAATTGCTAAAACTGGTGAAAACACTGATACTTTGAAAATAATGGATTATTTTGGTATTTTTGAACATTTGACGCGGGTATTTTTGGTTTCCAAAAAGTGACGCGTGCGGGGGACTGTAAATTCGGAATTGACTTTCAGGCGCCTAATACATTTAATGTCACCCGTCTTTTTTTTTTTACGAAATGGTATACGAAATATATATACCAGCATTTACCTATACAGACATGTGCTTACGCATAACATGACTACCACCCGCTATATAAAGTCAGGGCGCAAATTTAATTAACAATACACTATTTACATAACAATGGGTCATATGGTCAATTTTATTGCCGAATCCATGAATTCATCTATGGTGTAAGTGAGGAAAGTGTTGGTTTTTTTCTCATGTAGTGGGGAAGACTTTTTTTCCAAAACATCAAGCCCCCACCCCTCCCCCGAAGTCAAATGGTGCATTCATTGCAATCTGTACTTGTATTATATTTGCCTCAAACGTGACCTTGTACCAGGAGGATGACACTGCACAGAGTTAAATAAGACCCAGGTCATAGTTCGAGAAGAGATGATAGGCCTATATCATGGGGGAAGATCTCTGACTGGGAGAATCCCCCATTGCATGGGACTGTCAGGCGGCGGATGACATGATCGCGCCGGCAACTTGTGAAACCGCCTGGCCGTATGGCATTTTCCAATATACTCGGTTAGTTTTGTGGGGTTCATTATCGAACCCCAACGGTTTTAGCTTTTATTTATGTTATTTATCAACATAGGCCTATTTGTTTGTGATATTTCAAGCGTTTTAAAATTTCAAAATAATCCCATTCAATTACACGGTTGACGATGGAAATTTACTGAATTTAGAGAATGCACGTCGTACACCACCTGGGGACTGTAGAGCACCATCTGATAATAGGAAGTCAGTTTTAGCCCTACTATTATTGGGCCTTTTGACTGTGGTGATCCAAAACCATGCTATATCATAAAACCTGGCTATATCCAGAGAACTGTGAGGCTGTGACTGCTATGGGCAGTTTAGTGGGTTTTAGCAGTTCTCGGATATAGTGTGTTTAAAAGGCCCTATAGTAGGGCTAGTCGGTTTCATGTAATTAAAAATTATACCATTGAATTAAGAACCCTATATGTTTATGAACCCCTTGGTTGTTGTCACTAGGAAACTAATTCCATAGTCTGCAACATGATATATTAGGCCAAATAAAAAAATAAACATGTTTCACGTCCCCTCCCGCTTCCTTTTTTGAGGTTTCCTCAAATATATTTTTATTTTTGAAATTCAGTTATAACTTTTCAAAAAATATGTCTAGGAAGTTGGGATGCATTCTATAGCCTTGTTAAGATACAAGAAACACTTTAGGAAGGTTTTGTGATCATTAGAGGGGTGTAACTCTCAGAACAACAAATAAAAAGGGCCTCCTTTTTCCAGGCATTATTGTATACGCTAAAACAGCTCTAAGTATGGGTATTTACACCAATTTTGCGATAGAAAATAAAAAGCCCCCTCTTCCTCCTTTTTTTCGAAAACTCGGACGTGAAACATGTTTTATTTTCTACTTGGCCTTATGGATTTTTCCCAACAATAGAATATAGTGATGTTCATGTATAGGAAGTAAACCTGTGGGCTATATACATGTACATGTACATAGTTATACACATACATAATAGCGCTTGAACCTATGTTGAACCTATCATTCCCAGTGCCTATTCCTGGTTTATATTTCATTGAACGTTGAACTACATATAGGAATTTCAAACAAAAAATTGAATGTCATAATTTGCTGTATGTGCATTATAGTGTACACCATACACGAGTTACATGCATGCAGTACCATACATTGAAGGAGATACTTTATAAGCAAAGGGCTGCTGTTGAGTGACCAGAGTAGGACTGCAGCGGTATAGGATTTGATTTAAATACATACCTATTTTTGACAGAAAAAACAACATTGTGACTGAAACCTTCAGTCTTCAGCTGGGTTGTGCAGTGGTTATTATTTGATACCAGAATACCGTATTGTACATTGTTACATTTCATTCCTTATAAATACCAATGATAATCATCTACAGGTACTGGATTGTTTAGTGGATATAAATACATATTACAGCTGGATTTGGAATGCATGCAGTTTGCTTGTTCCAAGGAGAGTGATTGATCACTCCCCTCAACTGCCTATCACCTTAGGAGTAGGAACTGAAAGGAGAGCTGTATTAGTTAACAACTCCTCTGAAATTGATCTAGGGCTGAGCAAAATATTGCACTGTTTAAAAGTGGAAGTTGTCATGCTATATTTAGTTCCTTGGAACTGGAATTAGAGCTATTGATGGCTCATCTGGAGTGATTTGGACAGAAATACTGAATATTTGTGTCTAACAACAGGATTGAAAATTTATTCTACATAGTAGCTGAAGGAGTATAGGAGAGTGTTAGATTTTACTCCTTAAAAGTCCTGACTTGTAATCACAAACTCTCAATCTCATCTTGTAGCCAGAAAAGTGAAAAATCACTCATCATATATTTTGTCTTGAATCTTTTGAAATTAATCTGGAAAGAGCAAGATTGTTTTACGTACAAAATTACTGCTTCTGAAAAATATATCTAGAAGGAATAGGTTACTCTGGAGAAAAGTGAAAATTATTGCAGTGACCTTTGACCCAACAATGGCTACTGCTATGGTGCAAGAGGAGTTTGAGGAAGAATTTCTGATGTGTTCTATTTGCGCTGAGCCATATGACAATGACATACACCAAGCCAAATGCTTGCCTTGCCTGCATACCTATTGCAGATCATGTTTGAAGCAGCACGCTCGCAGGCAACGGAAATTTAATTGCCCCGCATGTCGACATGAAACCACCTTACCAGGAGGAAATGTCGCCAATTTGCCCAATAGTTTTTTGGTAGAGAATCTGAAGAAATACCAAAATCTATTCAATCTTGTATTGCCTTGCGGTAGTTGCAACAACAAAGGGACTCAAGCTGTAAGCTTTTGTCTCAATTGCGCTTGTTTCCTGTGCCAAAGGTGCAATGATGCGCACCTTCAATTGGGACCTCTAAAAGAACACAAGGTTTCAAATTTGGCTGAGTTGCATGAGAAGAAATGCAACCCATTTGTGCACCACCAGCAGCATTGCAAGAAACATCCAAGACAGGATTTGACTCTGTACTGTAAGAACAGCAACTGTAACGTCCCAGTGTGTGCTTCTTGTGGACATGTTGAACACCGCGGACATACTCTCGTGGAATTAACCACGGCTAAGAACGAGTTTGTCGTAGATATTCAGCGGTCACTTGCGCAGGTTGATAACAGGAAGCGAGAGTTGCAAAGAAGGCGCGTGACAACAGAAGCAGTGCAGGCAAGACTTGAAGATAAGCTGAGGCAGAAAGAGAGAGAAATGCATGAAACTGAAGAAAACATTATCGGGTTGATAAACGATAGATTCAATAAAGCTCGTTTGCACTACAAACGCCTTGTAGATAATGAAATGAAGGGTTTAACAGCAAAAGTTGAATCAATAGACTCTCTTTCAAAGCAGATGACTGATGCCTTGAAATTCGCAAACAGCGCATGTAATTTGTGTGAGCCTACTCAACTACTAACAATGCAAGACCAGATCAGAGACAGGCTAAGCGAGTTAGAAAACACAAGCCTACCAGATATCCCAGGTTCAGTGAAAATGCATTTTAGGTTTTCTCCGGTGCATTATTCGTCATTAGAGTACATGTATAATGTTATGGTGCCAAAATTGTGTCATGTTCCATCTCAAAATTGGTTTTATAGGCAACTGCAAAATTGTGTGGTAAAAAAAACCAAAAAAAATCACATGGTAAACATATATCCAGAGTCGGGAGGTGATTGGTTTTTAGTTTCGAGTCCATTTCTTCTTCTAGCTTTTTTATTACTGCGTAAACGTGCTGCTCGTAGACGCTAATAAATACCTGCTCTTTACCAAGTAAACAAGCCATCATTTTTATGCCTCCGCCGGAGGTATTATGTTCCCTGGTTGTCCTTCTGTCTGTCCTTCCGTTCGTCCGTCCGAACTTGAGAGTGCAATTTCTCGGAACTGGTAAGGCGTATTGTGATGCAATTTGATGGAGGGGTGGCAATTGTTAGTCTCCAAATTTAAGCAGGCGTTGTCGCAAAATATGGTAATTAAGTACCTTCATTTGCATGATTTATGCATCTATCAAGAAAAATAACCTTGTGCACAGATTATCTGGAGATCTGTATGAGTTACAGTGATGAAACTTGGCGGATAGTAGCACAGCCAGAGGTTCTTGACCTGATTTGCTTTTCAGCGCAAAATTTGCATAATCGCAAGGTCATTGTGAGGTCATCCGGGGTCAAATTGCCATATATTGTTGCAGGTTCATGAAATTTGGTGGGAATGACTACTGTAGGAAGAAAACAATGTCAAGGTCATTTTGGGGTCATCCAAGGTCATCTGAGGTCAAATCGCCATAGATTGTCGTAGACTGCTACCCTCAGTCGTCAACCATCTGGATTGACGACTGAGAAAACTACGTGGATAAAAAGTGACGGATTTTGCAACAGGATTCCTGTGGCATAGAGCATGCGCAGTTGTGTCCAAATTGACCTTTTGACCGAGTTTGTTGTTTTAGAAGTTCAGAGCGCGATCTTGTCACAGCGGGCGCGGTATAGCGACGCTGATGCACGCTGGCGCCGCTTAGTCAGTCGCGCTTCGGCGCACAACTGAAGTCGCATTGAATAGTTTTCAGATGTCCGTCATGATATTGGCTGTAAGATAATCAGTCGTCACTACGAAGCATACACAGTACATGCGAAGTGTAGACGGCTGATTGGAATTAGTCTAAGATTGTCGCAGGTTCATGAAATTTTGTGGGGACGACTACTAAAACAAGGCAATAATGTCAAGGTCATTTTGGGGTCATTCAAGGTCATCTCGGGTCAAATCACCATAGACTGCTGCAGGTTCATGAAATTTGGTGGGAACGGCCAATAATGTTAAGGTCATTTTGGGGTCAAGTGAAATTGCACCGGTTAAAATGATGGGCGTCAATGGTCAAGGTGGAGGCATTGCAGCCGACGCTTTGCGTCGACAACCGCACAGGTTGAGAGCGCAAAATTCTAGTTTTCGGGTGGATCGGTTAGTGGGTTTAGCGGTTCTCGGATATTGTGTGTTTAAAAGGCCCTATCGTAGGGCTAAAATGTTCCTCCACTTTCAAGACAGATTGACACCACTGCAATTGTACCACTACCAGTGGTGGCGCTTAAGCCCCAATTCTTTTTCTTGGCCCCCTCACTTTTGAGGCAAAACCCCCAAATTACGTGAATTTCCATTTTTGCTGCAATTTTATGCAAAAATTTGTCGATTTTTTTCGCCCGCCCCACAAAATTCACTTTGTGCCGCCATGCACTGACCACTATCTGGTCACTCACCTTTAAGAATGGCTGCTGTAGATTGTCTATAAGGCAAAAAAAATGTTGTGTTGCCCTCAAGTGGGAAAAATGTTCCTCAAACTTGGTGGGTGGGTGCATCTTGACCCCAGACAGAACAAGTTTGAATTGGTTAGTGGGTCAAGGTCACCTGAGGTCATCCAGGGGTCATCTGAGGTCAAATGAGCAAAAACTGTCATATGGCCATGATACTTGGTAGGTACAGTCAACATTTAGAGCCAAATTTTTGGAAGGTCATTTTGGGGTCATCTGGGGTCACCCAGGGGTCATCTGAGGTCAAATTAGTAAAAACAGTCGTATGGGCATAAAATTTGTTGGGTACAGTCAACATTTAGAGTCAAATTTTTGGAAGGTCATTTCGTCGGGGTCATCTGAGGACATCCAAGGGTCATCTGAGGTCAAATTAGTACAAACAGTCACATGGGCAGGAAACTTGGTGGACATAATCAACATATAGAGCCAAATTTTTTGAAGGTGATTTTGGGGTCACCAGGAGTCATCGGAGGTCAAATTAGTAAAACTATCTAATGGGCATGAAACTTGGTGGGTACAGTTAACATTTAGAGCCAAATTTTGGGAGGTCATTTTGGGGTCATCTGGGGTCACTCAGGGGTCATCTGAGGTCAAATTAGTAAAAACTGTCATACGTGCATGAAACTTGGTGGGTACAGTCAACATTTATTTGGAAAGAAATTTTGGGGTCATCCAGGGTCACCCAAAGATGATCTGAGGTCAAATTGATAAAAACTTGTCATATGGGCATGAAATTTGGTGGGTACAGTCAACATTTAGAGCCAAATTTTTGGAAGGCCATTTCGTCAAAATGTCTGTCACATATTTGAGAAGGCTATTTCTTGGAAGTGGTAAATGTGGCATGTTGTGATGTACTTTGGTGGAATACAATTGTTATGCAGTAGATTTTGGTGCAAAATATGTAAATGAAGTACTAGCTAATTTGCATAATGTGCTAATGTTCAGTGATGGAACTTGGTGAAAAGGTGTATTGGGTCATTAATTTCTATGCTTTTTTGAAAGGTCATTTTGGGGTCGTCTTAGGTCAAATTCTTAATATTTGTCCTATGGGCATGAAACTTGGTGGGTATTGTTACCATTTACAGCCAAAATTTGTGAAGGTCATCAGGGGTCACCCAGGAGTCATTGGAAGGTTGTTTTGGGTCATCCAGGTGTCATCTGAGGTCAAATTCAGTCTCCTCTTTTAGGCTTGAAGCTTTGTATCAGCTTTTGAGTGCCACATCGCTCCCTTTAGTGGAGGCATCACGGTCGACGCTAGGCGTCGAAAACCACGACATCCGAGAACCGCGGTCCATCTAGTTTTAACCCTTCAGTTTCAGTCAAATCCCCACAAATATTAAATAATGCTAATTCCATTAGGGTCATTTGTAAATGTTGACTACCGGATTCTTGTTAAAAAATCAATTTAAGACTAGTCTTTCAAAAATATTAAGTGAAAAACATTGATTTTTTTAACATAATTTTATTTGTAAAAATCATTCAAAAAAAATTAAATTAATTTGCAACCCTGATTTTTCAAGATTTAGGGTCAGTTGCTGAGGGCAACACAACCATTTTTTTGTTGGCCTGATATCACGTTGGGAATTCCCCAGTTTTCGCAATCCACTATCTTGTTGTATTTTGCCCCATTGTGTTTATCCTGTCTAGACTTGCTTCAAGTCCTTTGGCGTCCATAGTTAGTATGGTTAGTTAATGTAAAATGGAAGCTTTGCCACATCTTCCAAAAATTGCTGTTTCAAAATTTTTAAGTTATTCCTTCAAAATAAATATTTACCATCACAACTTTGTAAAAATGCAAAATGCCCACGCCCACAAGGCACACTTCCTCTCTAAAGCTCATGTAGCATCCTACACAAAAAATCTGACCTGACTAAAGATTTGAGAGAGTCCAGTAGATGATACTTCTACCACTGATTATACATGGGTCCTATGAAGAGCATAAATAGAGAAAAAGTAAAGGAGGAAGCCTTGATCAAGACTAATCCTGTCATGCACAGCACAGCACTGATATTGATAATTCTGTTGTGATAGCCAGGACTGGTACATATATACATGTTTGGTGACAGTTACAGAATTTTACACGGAAATAGAAATGAAAATAATGCACTGCTACATGTAAAGATGTTGAGTTACAATCAGACAACATTTGACGTAGAACTGTGATTGATCTCTCACTGATACTGAGCCAAAGACAGTAAGTGATAGCTCACCCCAGAAGAGTGAAAAATAGCTCTGCACATCGGGCTCCCCTCTGCTATCTTTTGAAAAGATATGCTTACGGAGTTGTACAGATTGGGGGATTGAAATTGGTCTGAAGGAGTGGTATTTATCCAGAATCAAACTTGAGGTGGTGCCCACTTCGAGAATAACAACTGTTGATGAGGAGAGTGAAAAATCACTCTCCTAACTATAGTTAGTTGTTGCTTACTGTCACTCTAAAAGGGTGGTTGACTGCTCAAGGCATTATATAGAATTATAATCAACTGTTAACTATGGCTGCTGCAATGGTTCAGGAACAGTGTACTACATGTAATACCCCTTTCAACAGAGAGGAACACCAAGCTAAACTCTTGCCCTGTCTACACTCGGTTTGCAAATCGTGTTTGTTACAATACTCGAGACAGCAAATGTACAAATGTTCCAAATGTCATCATGAAGTAGCGCTACTTGCACAAGGTGTCTCTAATCTGCCTAATAACTTTGTTGTGGAGAACCAGATAAAGTACCAAAATCTCTTTAATTCGGACTTGTTGTGTGGTGTTAATAACTGCCATAATAAAGCCATAAGCTTGTGCTTAAATTGCGAGCTATTCCTGTGCCAACATTGTGTCGATGCACACAGACAACTGGTGGGACCTGGCAGAGAATGCCAGATTGAAACATTAGCAGAATTGCAGAAGAAAAAGCACAATCCATTTGTGCAACATCAGAGATACTGCAAGAAACATCCTCAAAAAGAACTGACTCACTTCTGCAAGAGTGCGAATTGTAAAGTCGCTGTGTGTGAATTGTGTGTTCGTGCCAAGCACGGGTGGAGACATCATGTTGTGGAGTTGAGACAAGCTGAGGATGAAGACAAAAGGAATCTTAGTCGGTGTCGCGATAAAGTGCAACAAAGTAATGAAGAGTTGCGCAAGAGACATTTGAAAACAAAAAATATGAAAGAAGAACTAGCTACTAATCAGAACCAGAAAGAGAAGGAGATATGCGAAATTGAAGAGAAGATGATCCAGTCGATAAAGGCGCAATGTAATAAAGCTCGCGCACATTACACAAATATTGCAGAGACTGAAAGAACATGTTTAACTACAGAAATCGAATCCATGGAATCTCTTTCAGCACAAATGAGCGATGCATTACAGTTTGCAGCCCGAGCAAATCACCTGAGCCACCCTACACAACTGCTTCCAGTACACGGCCAAATCACAGATAGACTAAAGAAATTGCAAGGTGTAAAAATACCAGAGATTCCAGTGGTTCAAACAGATTTTAGGTTCTCTGGAAAGCATAAGGTAGCCTTACAGCGCATCAATGAGTCGCTACCAGAATTGTGTGATCATGGTAATACAGGATCTTACCAAAAGTGGTCGATATCTCCGGGTTCATTTGTTGTAGGTGGGGTTGTAGGCGGGATTTTGGTGTATTTATGTACTCTCTCTGTGTCAGGTGGCGCTGTGTAGCGCTGCTGAGGTCTTCACAAGAGTACGCCATCTCACTCGGTCCGATGCCAAGTGTGTTGCACCTTGCATTCCCTGGTTAGAAACCAGCTTCACGTCATTAGTCCAAGATGTTGGTGGACGTCCTCTTCCTCGTTTGCCTTCCATGGCCCCTTGCAAAATCTGTTTTTCTACACCTCCATGTTTCCTGACAATATGGCCAAAGTACTTCAGCTTTCTCTCCATTATGCCGCTTCTGATGGTTAGACTTGTACCAATCTTGTCAAGGATCCAGGAATTTGTTCTCCTGTCTTTCCATGTCACTCGTAGAAGCCTCCTGTAACACCACATCTCAAAAGCATCTACTCTTTATTTATGTACATGTGTAAGTAAATAAGTTATAAAATCTAATAGGGTATTTTTTTTTTTCCCCAAAAAAATGGCAACCATGAATGATCCTAGCATAAAGCTGTAGGGCCATGGACACCACAAAACCGAAAAAAGAAATAACTTTTAAAGAATTTTAAAAAAATTGTTTTTTGAAATTCAAGTATAGTCCTACCCCCCAATTTTGAAAAATGTTCACCTAAAAATGGGGTGGGACTATACTATACTCAAATCAGTACAGTAGTAGTAGTAGTCTACTCCTTAACCACAAAATTGGTTCCTCATGTGCATCTAATCTTGGAATCATCCTTGCTGGTATAGTGATGTGGACAAGAAAGGTGGTTCTTTGCTGTTGCTTGTAGTGAATTTAAAAAATATGATTATCTTTTTTGTATGATATTATATATGTTGTACATAGTTTCGAAGATCTTGTATTAAAAGTGTTCCTTTAAGTTCTTGAGTTGGGTGCTATTTAATTATATAAATCCAAGGGCAGCTGAACAGATTTGTTTAAAAGTCACCAAATATGGGCTACCAAGTTGCATGTATGGTAACCCTGCTTCTTTTGCTGAATCCCCCCTATTCGATGAGAGGTGCGTTTGTAAATGCCTCCAACTGTGGAGGTGTGTGTGTGTGTTTTGTCACATTCACACTGTGGAGTCTGCTAACAACCGTGGCACTACGAACTTACACACTATACTGCTGTATCTAAATACTCGACAGCTTTGTAAGGTCAAACTTTTCACTGTGAGGTTACCACGCTATGCCGGAAGCTGTTTTGTGTGACCTTTATGCTAATTCAGTGACCCGTGTTCACTCAGGCTGCCCTGCACTTCCCGCCGTGAATCAAATCATCCTCCAGACACGCTCCATAAGATATGCTAATGCATGGAGTACAAAGAATTACTTTGATCAATACCAGTTAAACAGGTGATTGGTATTGTACTCCATGCATTTGCATGTCTTCTGGAGCGTGTCTGGAGGATGATTTGACCAAAAAAAAATAAAAACATGTTTCTCGTCCGGGTTTAAAAAAAGGAGGAAGAGGGCTTGAGGCCCTTTTATTTTATTGTTCTGGTAGGTACGCCCGCTAGTGATCACAGAACCATCCAGAATTGTTTCTTGCATATTAGCAAGGCTATAGAAAACATCTCAACTTCCAAGACATCTTTCTTCAAAAGTGTTGACTGAATTTAAAAAAACTGAAAATAAATTTGATGCGGCCTCAAAAAAGGAAGCGGAGGGGACGAGAAACATGTTTTATTTTTATTCGCCCTTATGATCTTCCGTGCAGTAGAAACGGGAAAATCCGAAATATTACTCAAATTTGGTCCAACTTTGGCTTAAATGTAACACAAAACTCGAAAATGTAACACGTTAAAACTTGCACAGTGTTATACTGTGTAGTTTTCCGATGATGGAAAAATCAAAGTATTCATCGAAAAAATCCAAGAAATTGTGAATCTTATGATGAAATTTATACCTCAAAATGGTTCAGACTTGTCAACGTACCTAAAAATTACTTTGATCAAAAACATGTGCGGATTGAAAAAAAAAAAATGTCATTATTTTCCTTATCTCTTCACCGATTTTCAAGGTTTAAAAACTTCGTGTATATTGCCATTTTGTCTAAATGCGGTAGAAAGTTGTCAGATTCAAAACATCATTCAACCCTCAAAGACCTTTCTAAATCCCGTGCGACACACGAAGATTAAAAGTTCGGCTGGTCATTCGGCAAACATCGGCAGGATCTCGCTGAGTCCACTGTGATTGGTCCAGCGGCTGGAGCATGCGCGAGTAATTTAACAAGCATTTGGATACAGTAATATTTGTAGTGCGTGGAGCTCCACAGTTGAAGATAAGCTCAAAAATGGGGTTTTTGAGCCATAGAGGGGGGTATACCACCTGTCATTTTCTGATTAGAGCAACCTCCACAGTATGGCGGTTGCTGTGAGATTTGTGTAAAAAAATCTCCCCAGTTTGAATGTGGGTGTGTGAATCTCCCCAGTTGGAATATACACACACCTCCACACTTGGCGGCATTTACAAGAGGGGGTGGTCTATGCAAAAATACTCCCAAAGACACAAATGTGAGTATATTTGATCAAATTAACCTCATATTTGACCATTTTAGCTTTAAAAATGGTAAATTTTCATGTGTTTCAAGCGTAATAGTTCCTTTTTAATGTAATATATAACAGAGATGCCAAGGCTCCCAGAAATTGATGGATTTTTTGTGTGCATTCCTGCAAGCAAATTTTGATAACCTGCCTGTGAAGCTCTGTGATTCCATTAGGTTGCATTGAATGCAATTCTAAACCTCCCTGTGTCTGTGTGAAACCTCCCTGATTGCTGAATGTAAATGTTGGCATATCTGTATACAGGGTGTCCCATAAAAAATTACTGGGCAAATGAATCTGGACGTAAGTAGACAAATAGACATCAGAATCTAACCATCAGCATGTAACCCATCTTATTGTGCAATTTATACGTCAATTTTACTGGAATCGGTTGACTAATTGCGAAGAAATGAGCGATTACATAATGCAAGCGTCAATTCACTTCATTCCAAGTTTGAAAGAAAGATCATTTCAACACAATGGTTAACTGTCAATGGGCTTCATATTTTGTTCTGTGAAATTCTTTTCGTTCTCTTTAAAAATCTGTTTTTTGCAAAATGTTTAATTAGATTTTGTTCAAATTTGAAAACCTGCACGATATTGAAAATAAAAGCTTTCATGTAAGATGATGCTCGGTCCAACTGTAAATATCTTTTTTTGTTTATGTTAATATAAATGTTGCATAAAGAATTATTGCATAAAGAATTCCAGCTGGCTTAAAAATATTCTCACACACATTAATGTTTTTGGAATATTTCCAAGAAATTGTAATGCAAAGTTTAAATCTTTTAAAACTTCAATATTAACATGATTAATGTTGCATGATATCAAAAAACACACGTAAAGCTATAAGCACTTGATCATTGTCATTCTTGGCTCGAATGTTCTTTGGAAAGTTAAAATATAACATATTTGCACAACCTAAAGAATTACATAAAAACTGCAGAAATCAAAGTTTTCTCGGACAAAACTGTTATTCATCTTCAGTGCAAGCAAAAATGACATAACACCGTTTGATTATAAATGGACTAAATCTAATGAGATATACAAATTTAGGAAGCGGCTGTTGATCAAACTTGGAATAAACTGCATTGATGCATGCATTATGTAATCGTTAATTTCTTCTCAACCAGTCAACCAAATCAAATAAAATTTTTGTATATGATGCACAATAAAATAGGCCATGCACTACATTTTATATTCTTTGATTCTGATGTCTATTTCTCGACTTACGTTCAATTTTATTTACTTGGTAACTTTTTCTGGGACACCTTGTATAACTATTTTAGCTTCAAAATGCCAACTTTTCTAATGCTTGTTGCGAATTTGTTCCAAGAAATTTATTCTAAGAAATTTATTCTGGGAGCGAAATACACTCCATCCAATCTTGTCTCGGTCCCAGCCGGTTTGTGTTCCTCCGTCACTTACCAAACCGTCTGGTCAAGCCTCGAAATAAGCAGGCACCCAGGAACCATTTACCCAATGGTCCTAACATTTTGGCTCCTGGTCCAGACCAAAATCATGTGAGCCAGGCTCTACATTTTTTTAAAGAACTAGTGCACCTGCGGCTGTGAGAGCCCTGATGCTGTGAGAGCACTTATTGGGCTATGGGCACTTATTGGGGTATGGGCGCTTATTGGGGTATGAGCACTTATTGGGGTGTGGGCACTTATTGGCGTATGGGCACTTATAGAATTCATTGGCAGCAAGTTTAGGCCCGATCGGACAAAGTTTGAAATGTACAAATCATTTGCAGCAATGCATTCTGGGTAGACATTACAGTGCATTTCAAATTGGGCAGATAGCCAAAAGCTGAATGACACCCGCACAGTGACATCGCCCCGATATCTTCATAGTAGAAATCGCCATGGTAGGTTGAATCCACAGCCACCTATGACCATTTTATTCGGACCTTATGAGATGCATATTTTTAGCGAAGTGACTTGACTAAGGCTACTGTATAGACGGGGTAATTGATTTCTCGCTCTGTGAGCAAGCTTGTATACGACATTGCGGTCAATGGTTATACTCTCTCCACTTGAGTGAGTGCCACTATAGCCTGCGCGCTGTAGTCCATATAGGACCAACGCAATATAAAATTGAGAGTTTTGGTCAAATTTTGACTTCAAAGCGCACGCTAACGACTATAATATCTGTTCAACACATATTTTCAAGTGTATGAGACCACATCTGGTTTCTTGAGAAAAATTCATTTACGGGAGATATTCATCATTTTGTAACCCAGTATCCGAAGATTTTCGTCTGATATCAAAATCGTGCATAGCAATTCACGTGTATGGATCCCGTGTATTCATTTTAATGTCTCTGCTGCACCAAATAATTATTAGCCAGGCGATGTCGGTGTGACCCGCTTGGGCAGCTTGAAACTTGTTGTAGATTGTCTACTGGATTCTTTTTATCCACTTGCTGCTTTGTATCCACGTGGGGTATTTTCCCCCATTTGACCTTTGACCTTGACCTCCGATGACCTTGAAAACCACATGGCTACCATGCTTTTCCCGATACCTATCTATATGCGAAATTCCAGCGCGAGGCGTCGAGCACGGCGAACCGCATAGCCGGACAGACAGATAGATAGACAGACAGATACAGCCCGCTTATTATTTTATTAGTACTAGTGCACCTGCAGCTGTGAGAGCCCTCAGAGCTGTGAGAGCACTGGCATGATAGCGATACTGTTTGACCCCAGATGACCTTTGACCTAGGTGTAATTTTTTGCATGCTCCCCTCATACGAAGGATTCCACCTATCAAGTTTAAGCCCAAAGTTTAAATGTAGCCCCTACATGACCTTTGACCTCGGTTTACCTCAATTTTGTTTTTTGCATATATTCCCCTCAGTATCAAGGATTCCACCCACCAAGTTTGAGCCTGATAGGACAAAGTTTGAAATCCATGACCTTTGACCTCGGATGACCTCCATATAATTTTTTCATGCTCCCCTCATACGAAGGTTTCGACCCACCAAGTTTGAGCCCGATCGGGCAAAGTTTGAAATTTGACCCTCCGTAATGACCTTTGACCTCGGTTGACCTCGATTTTATTTAGTGCATTATATTCCCCTCCTATCAAGGATTCTACCCACCAAGTTTGGGCCCGACCGGACAAAGTTTGAAATTTTGACCTTTGACCTTGACCTCCGATGACCTTCACAACCACATGGCCAACATGCTTTTCCCATGACCTATCTATATCCCAAATTTCAGCACGATGCGTTGAAGTGCGGCGAAACGCATAGCAGGACAGACAGACAGATAGATAGATACACAGACAGATAGAGACCGCTTATTATTTTATTAGTATAGATAGAGCTTGGTAGTTATTTAATGTGTACAATTAACATTTAAATAACTCTTAGCTCTTTAAAAATGGCTCCTGGTTCACTAGATAATCACAGGACCAGGAGTCGCTTTAATGTGTGGCTCCTGGTCCAGATCTGCTTATTTCAAGGCTTGCGCCTGGTGACAACCCCAAAATGATGATTGCTAATTGGTTAATGAATTCTCAATCCCGGGTTCTCAATCAGAGCATTTTCTTATGACGATGATTGGCCAATCAGAAAAGACGTATGGTTGTCTCCAGACGGTTTGTTTAGTGACGAAGGACCACAAATCGGTTGGGACCGAGGCTACATCCAATCTGCTTCACAGACATTTTACACCAATCCCCATGTCAAAAAGAAATCTACACCACCAAATCATATGCATATTTGATCCTTGATATGTTTCTTATCCTCATAGTTGCCACACCCATAAATTTGTAGCCCAATTGGACTCTTTTTAAAGATTTTCATTTCAAATTTTTACCAATTTGGGTACCTTTCAGCATTGGTACTATACATTTTTTGGGTAGTTTTATATCTCTATAGAAACCAATGGTTAAGAGAAAAATTGGGTGACTTTTTCAGTGATTTGCCTTACATTTTGGGTTGCAAAGTTGGCAACCCTGTTTATCCTGGTCATCAGTTGAGTTCCTCATTAATCATGATTCCTTGGAAGTAGTTTATTTCCGTTTATACCATTAATTTTTAAGAGCCCTTTATTTTCATTATTTTTTACCAAATTTGTCATGTGTTTTATTGTTTTTTATATAATTCCTTATTTTTGCCTTTATCTCAATTTCTAATTTGACGCCTTTGGCCTCCAAATGGACCAGATAAGGTCACAACTGAAAGGAGTTATACGGACAGAAAATAAGCTCTGTGAAAATAAAACAGTTTACAATATACCAAAATCAAAATCTGATGATTATTATAGTGAATGATATTGTATAAAATAACATTGTAAATGACTAAACCAGAACTTGAATGAAGCCTTTAATACCACCATGATCAAATATCAAAATCTGTCAAATGGCTATTCCATTCAAAATCCACACTACCCCTGTGGAAAGATATAGCTAAAGCATAGGTATTGGAGGAACTCCACAGAGCATAGGTATTGGCTCCAATACCTATGCACAGAGGGAGTATGAGTTTCAAGTAGAATCATAGGTTTCCTCCAATACCTATGGTAGAATAGACAGTTGGGTAACTTCTATTTTGAAATACTCACTCCAGTTGTGGACGATAGGTACAGCTATAATACAGGGGGAGTATGTGTTTCAAAAATATTAACACTGACCAATTACATTTGAAAAACATACCCTTCCCTCTGTGGAACATATTTCCAAAATTTTCCACAGAGGTAGTGTGGATTTCAACTGGAATAGCCCAATATCAGTTAGTAGGCAAACTAGCCAGTGATACAGATGTACCATTGTTGTCTGTCCACTGTAAAATTGTGAAAATGGCTGAGTGTGGCTGTAACCATTGACCGTCAAGTATAAAAGCACAGTCATACTTGAGGATTGATTGAGTTGTTCGATCTGGACTGGGCTAGAAGATGTAGGAGATCATCAAGGCAAAATATTTGGCTCGTCTTGACACCTGTTGAAAATAGTGACGACAATAAAAACTTGGAAGAGCTGAATAATAATGAAAAAATTGCCGCATATGTTATGCAAATGATGCAATTTTGCAAAGAGGTCGCTTGAACTAGACAAATTCTAGTAGCTGAATCGAATCATTAGCGAATCCGTGGAGAACATAATGGAAAAGTACACATAATTTGCTTTTTCTTTAATGTGGGATCTTTATCTACAGATAGAGCTATGGTAGTCAAAAACTGTCACATATGTTGCACAAGTGATGCAATTTTGCAAAGAGGATTGCTTAAATTGTTCAATCTGGGCATTAGCTAAAAGATACTAGTGATCAGCAACACAAACTTTTTGCATTGTCTTTACACTTCTATTGAAAACTTGGATCTACAGGTGAGGAGTACTTCTGAAATTAAAAAAATTCCCTTAAAAGGGAAAGCCCACGTACTTGTGAAGCATCTCGGGCAACATCTTACTTTGAAGGAAATACTGTTTAAACCGATATTTTTGCATAAAGATATTTTGTGATTTAAAGCAAAAGGAACTGTTATCAATTTGTTAATTTTGCTGCTCCTGACTTGCTGTAAATATTTCACACGCCTTTAATTTAAAAGTGGTAGCTGTGAATTTGCAAAAACTAAAACGGTCGCAAAAATAACCACTTGTAAAAGAAATTCTCCTGTGAAGCAGGAAGAAGCAAGATTCTACTCTTCCCTTGTAGTTGATCCTAAGGTCATGACCTTTACTGATTTGACCTCGGAATGTGATGACCTGACAACTGAGTTGCAGAAGTCGTCATCTCCAGAGTTGAAAAATCAAACACAAGAAATGGAGACTATGCAAACGGAAATTGAAATAATGCAGGAAAAATTGACGGAGAATTTTGTGCAAAGTGCGCAAATGATGCAAGAAGGCGTTCAGCAACTTCACAGGGATGTGGATTCTCGCCATGATAAGGCTCGCGCTCAGTTGAAACAATTGTACGAAGAAGAGATGTACAAACTTACCAGGAATGTTGAATCAAAGGACGCCCTCACAGAACAGAACACCACTGGTGGCGAATTCTTTGACGTGAATTGTGATTTTAATCATGTGACACAAGATCATGTGACCTATCACATGACTTCACAGCTTATGAATAATGATGATATGAGCGATGCTAACAAAATACATGAACATTCGGCAAATAAATTAGACTTTGCTTTCACCGATAAACACAATTTGGCCATGACGCAAATTCGCAATTCACTCTTGTATCTGTACGATGTCAACTGGCGTTCATCAGTTCAGAGGAGAGATGGAAGTATTACAGAATATGAAGATGACGATGATGCATCCATTTATAGCAAAAAACAAAGACTTGCATCAATTGTGTTTTGGTTATTCATTGGTCTTCTTGTCACTACTCTAATAGTGGCTCTATTTTCACTCATTGTGTGGTGCTTTTAGGCAGTGTTGTCAAAACTGATCAGTGCGACACGGTGAGTTTTCACCAGGCCACTGTGAATAACTCCATCGCCAAGCCCAATTTTTTAAGATTAAAAAAGAATGCCTAATAATGGGATATTTGGGTGGTTTTACCCAAATTTAGACCCTAAGACTTAATCCAGAGGCATAGCTAGGGGTTGTGGCGCCCAGGGCTAAGGATAGATAATGGCGCCCCCACCCCATCCTCGAAACAGGATTTAAAATTGCTAGCAGCAACCATAGAAAAAATGGGTTTCTTTTTTCAATAAAATATTGCAGACTTTTCACCTTAAAAATTACTGATGTACATAAAACAATTTTTGCCCGATCATCGCTGCTGTTCATAGCATCATCCTCAGTGTCTCATCTCTACTATTTGCGAGCCATGTTCGCTATACCAAGAACGGCGCATTTAGTATGAGTTTCCCAATATAAACATCTGTATTGTGCAAGAATATAAAATTTAAAAAAAAAAAAATGTAGTATTTATATAGCGCTTTATGCCGTAAACAGCCTCAAAGCGCTTTACATTTATTCATACCGTTATTAGAATATGTCAGAACCACGTTTGCTGCCTACAAATGGCGCAGGGTTCATCAGTACAACGACTGTGACTACCCCTAACAGCTTCCCATTGCACCTGGGTGGGGTGAGGCCAGCGTGACAAAGCGCCTTGCCCAAGGGCGCAACATGGTGGCGGGACGGGGACTCGAACCCACGCACGTCAAGCAAGCTCTCAGATTATGAGTCCAAGGCCGTAACCACTGAGCCACCGTGCCCTTGAATATACACAACAAAGCCAAGTCAAATATGGTATATTAAATTGAAAAAATATGAAAACAGTAGAATATTGATGCGTCTATAGTGTCTTTTATACTGTTGACAGCGTTTGGGGTTCAACATCTGTATGTAATTTTTTTTAAATTAAATAAAATGTTTTCCAGACTAACCACTGCCCAATTTCTGAAAGTCATCCGAGGACAAGCAAATTTGTGGCCGTACACTACGAATGAGCCATAAAGTTGGCAAATTGTTTTCTGAGTTACAGTGTAAAATGTGTGTGAAGGTCGTATTCATAGGTACCTTTAGGCACCAATTATGACTGTTTGATATTTATTACCAGTAATGTGGAAAAGGAGACACATGTAGAACTGAAAAAAGGTACAAAATGTATCATTTTGTTGAAGAAGCAGAGTTCAACAAATCATAACCAAGGGGGTGACACTAACTTCACGGTTGTTCTATTATCAACGCAAACCTATGACAAATCCCGCTGGTTTGCTAGTTAGAAAATGAGGCCAGTTATCGATCGGTTATGAATAATTAATTTCGATCCCTTTTAGGGTTGGCAAATAACGACGCCGTTAGTTTTGCGAACTCTGCCTGTTCAATGCGAGTAGCAAGCTTGAAAGCGCGCCAGCTAGCAGAGCAGGGAGCAATCCGGTGATGGCGCACTAGTATTTCCCATCAGGCACCAGTGATTTGTTTTTTACAGAAAGTCTACTAATTTGATAATGGAATAACCTTTCGCAATAGTAATGTCGAAATTAGGAATTGGTATCAATAATACGACGGTAGTGTATCACTTGAATTTGATACGATATTCAGCCAGCGATTTAGCGATAAAAAAAAACTTTGACCACTGACCTGACCTGAAGCATGTGAGGCGCCATATTCGTTTGTTTTTATTTCCTCGTGTGATAATAAATATCATTCAAACTATAGTTGTCGGCCGTGAACGTAGTTTATTACTGGCCTAAGAAGTTTGTTTTAAAAACAAGTAAATAATCATCACTCACCGTTCTATTTGATCTTGTGGATTTCCCAACACGTAATAAATTGAAACGCCACTACGGATTGCTCTCAGGTAGTAAAGCGGGCGCTTTCAACCTTCGAAGCTTGCTATTCACTACCGGTAGTAATATTAATTAAGTGATGTCACTGATGTGCAGCGTTTCTGGAATAGCACTTGCATCGTGCATGTATAATTTGAATGTAGCTTGCTGTATTCAATATGTGCATGCATATTACAGGAGTTTAGGCCCATCGAAAAAACAATTGAATAATTTAGGAGATTATCAGGGGCTGTGAATAATTATGAGTCCTGGGAGGGTAAAATTGGGGTGAGAGGGTGCGATTTTGGCCTTAAAACGCTTTAAAGGCTTAGGGTAACCAGGGGGGCGGGTACTTGGATTATTTTTCGACGGAGATGTGCGGCCCGAGCTTCGGAACCCATAACCATTTCTAAGGGTCACGATTTTACCGAAAATAGGTAGGCCCCTACCCATATCTAAGGATTGTCAGGAAAGTAAGGACCCATATCTAAGGATTTGAGCTTGAAAATAGTAAAAGCAACATGTTTTCCGGCATGTTTTTCACACATAGCACGGAAAATGTAAAAGGGATCCCCATATCTATGGCTTTTTCGTGGAAAACCTTATACGTGAGTCCCCGGGTAAAGGTCCGGAAACGCTTATGATATGGAAATTTTATTTTGAACAAAAATTCTTTAATCACTATTGACGGTTTAGCCTACCATGGTCAATAATGAGTAAAATATCGGTTTAGTTTTTAAAAAAGTTTTTTACTGCGGCCTACATCTACAAATCTGATGTATTTAATCATTATTTGGGATCCCAATAATTTGAATGTCCAACAGGGGGGTGGTCACAATATTTTGGCAGGCTGAGAGGGGGAAAGCGATTTATTTATTTATTTATTTATTTATTTATTATTTATTTATTTATTTATTTATTTATTTATTTATTTATTTATTTATTTATTTATTTATTTATTTATTTATTATAATTATTAAGGCTTGTTCAAGTAACTCACCTCTAACATTTCACGCACTCACTTGCACCGGCTCAACAAATCAATCAATCAGTTAATTAATCAATCAATTCACAAACAATGAATATGAATAAATTATATGATATTCAATTTCGATCAATAGACATATCATATCAAACAATGAATAAATGAACTGATCGACCAAGAGCCCTTTTTTCTAAAGAGTGTGAGTGAGTGATTAAACAAAATAAATACATGCATAATTATTTACATAAATAAACAAATAAACAAATAAATAAATAAATAAATAAATAAAAAAGAAATAAATAAATAAGAAAAATTTGAACAAATGGTATCGTAGCATTGCATTCACAAAAACAAACATTGCTGACAGGGGGACTCGAACCAACAATCTTTACATCACCAGTCTGATGCTCTACCCTTGTGCTACGACGTCGTCTAGTGATGAGGATCTAGTTTTTAGCCTATACAGTGTTCGTCTGTGACAATGCCGCCTCGTGAAATGAATTTAAAGTTATTTTGATATCAATCTTTTTTTTTTCAATAGAGCCGTAACATTTTGTTTAAAGATCTCAATTTTTATTTTCTTTAGAGCAGAGACAAATATTTCCCCTTTTCTACAATTTGAGCCCAAAATAAGAATCTACTTCTTTTATTACTGATTTAATGTTACACGTCTCACAACAGACATTTAGCTGGCTTAGTGGTATTGCACTGTGCTTTTTAACCGGGAGATACCGAGATCGATTCCCACCTCTGCCTGTAATTTTTTTTCAAGCCTGGGAAATAATAAGTTTATTTGGCTTCACAACGCTAAATTATTCATGACTTGCCCAACCCGGTGGTGTAAAGTGCTCCCCATAACATATGAATATTAAGCAATAATACAATGGCTAATTTAAATAAGAAAGCGTCACATGCAAATGAGGGATTGCCCTCTCCAGGAATTGCTTCATGTCATAACCCCGCTTCTGGATATCGTTTGAAGTCAAATGATAAACCATTTTAAAGCTTAACGATATATATTTTCTAAACACAAAATAAAACAAAATTGGTCGAAGGCCGACTTTAAGGCTGGTTAGTGCATGGTGTACGGTAACATTTCCTTTTATTGGACTAATTGGCAGCATCCACACCACTGCGTTATGCAACTCTTACCCTTTAGATTATCCATCTCCGCATTGCTGAGAAGATGTCAAAAATTATTTTTCGACCATTACGCGGAATGACCGGCTTATATATTTATGTAGAAATAAGGCCGATGGACTTAATTAAATGCATTTTGAATTATATATTTTATGGTGTTAATTTTGTTGGAAATCTAGAAAATTCCAGACCAAAAGATCAATTTTGACCGAAACTTCAGTCAAGTTAGCTCAATTGATAAGCTATGGTGTAATAGGTTGCAGGTTTGAATCCTGGCGGTGGTTTAAGTACACCCTCATGTAAAAACTGATCCTTAAAATCACAAGTACGCAAATATTGTTGTTCCCGAAACAAAATATTGTCCCATGGGTGGGGGCAAAGGTCATTGAACTCTACATGTGGTCAAATTTCATACTTCCATCAAATTGTGTCGAAAACATTACTAATGTATTCCTCTGGTCATAAGGATTCAGGAAATATATAGTTTTACCTATCTGGTATGTACCGTTCTTGAGTTATTACCAAAAAGGTCAAAGGTCAACCATTGACCTCTAAAGGGTCAACATTTTAAAGGTCTCATATGGAGGGTTTTTTCACCGACGGAAAATGAAAGAATTTGCTTCAGAAATCAATGATGAACAGACTGGAGTATGATTTATAATCATTTTTACTGTTTAAAATATCATTTTTTGCAATAAAATACATGCCCTTCTGAGTCCGACTTTTGAAACGATCGAGTCTGCTGGCGCAGAGCCCATACCTGCCAACTACTCCGATTTTCGCGGAGTTACTCCGATTTCCCGAGTTTTAAACCCCCAAAAATCGGAGTACTCCGATTAACAAGAAAAAAAATAATTTTTTAAAAATTTCTTTTCCAAAGTTTTCGGCGACTTTGGAGAACCACTGGACCTATTCTGAAGTGCTAGGATCATTCACAGTTAATTTGAAAAAACAATTGAAAAAAAATTACAAAAAAAATTACAGTTTGTTATCCTTAATATGCAAACCACTAACTAATGTTTACCTCTTCATCTAGCACATATTATAAAATGCATGGAAAACCAATGCATGTATAATATTGTGATAGATGAATAGGTAAACATTAGTCAGTGGTTTCCATATTAAAGATAACAAACTGTAATTTTTTTGTAATGTTTTCCAATTTTTTTTCTTTCAAATCATCTGTGAATAATCCTAGCACTTCAGAATACGCCTAGTGTTTCTCCCAAAGTCAACAAAAACTTTGACATATTTTTGTTAAATGGTGTTTTTTTTCTGAATTTTTAACTTTGTATTGTGCATCATATCAGTGTCCTATCAGTCACGTAGGCCCTGTTATAAAGCCAAAAAATCGCTTCAACGAATGATCGTTATGTACAAAAGTATAAGAAACTGCATTTTTAAAAGCACATTTTCTATGTGAAGGAAGCATATTTTTCAAACTTGTAAAAACAAGTCCCAGAATGTTTTTTCACATTTTTTCAAAGGTTGCAGTCATCAAATATGTGTTGAAATTGTTGCCAGATATGGAATATAATATAAATCCCTCCTCAAATGCAACCTTCAGAATAGGTCTAGAGGTTCTCAAGTTGCCAAAAACTTTGAAAAAATTAAGAAAAAATTGATTTAAAAACAAAATTGTCACCTTTGTATTGTGCATCATATCAATGTCCTATCAGTCACGTAGGCCTTGTTATAAAGCCAAAAAATCGCTTCAACGAATGATCGATATGTACAAAAGTATAGGAAACTGCATTTTTAAAAGCACATTTTCTGTATGAAGGAAGCATATTTTTCAAACTTATAAAAACAGGTCCCAGAATGTTTTTTCACATTTTTTCAAAGGTTGTAGTCATCAAATATGTGTTGAAATTGTTGCTAGATATGGAGTATAAATCCCTCCTCAAAGTGTATAAAAGCCTAAGGGGCTTATAAGGTTTTTACAGTGTAGAAACCCTCTAGCTTTGGGGCGCTTCGCCCCCTCAACCCCCACCGGGGCTTTGCCCCTGGACCCCACCAAGGGCCCTTAAGCGGGCCCCTGGACCCCCGCCGTCAGAGGCGATACTATGTGCGCTTCGCGCCCTACGTTCGCCATGTACTCTGTTTTCTAGGTTTTCAATGTTGGCAGGTATGAGAGCCAACATGACCCGTGACGTCATAATGGGTACTCGTCAGATCAGGGTCGGATCAACAATAAACAACAACACCGATCGCACACGTTTTTGACAACAGAATGGGATAGCGCAAAATGTTAGCCCATGTCACAAAATGTATAATAAATTAGTATAATTATTGAATAGTTTATTTGGGCATTTAAAAAAATGGTCGGGGACTTTGTGTGTGCTTTATTTATGGAAATCTTTTCTGGTTTGTCAGACCGCCGTCCGGGTCCGTCATCAGCCGGCGAGCGAGGCACACAGCTGACAGCGGGGCTGACAGGTCAAAGTCACGGCGAAGTGGAAATGTCATGACTTGCTTGTAAATATGGCTTCAAGTGTCACTACTTCCGATAATATTTGCAATATTAGCAGCAACCATAGAAAAAATGGGTTTCTTTTTTCAATAAAATATTGCCGACTTTTTGCCTCAAAAATTACTGATGTACATAAAACAATTTTTGCCCGATCATCGCTGCTGTTCATAGCATCATCCTCAGTGTCTCATCTCTACTATTTATGAGCCATGTTAGCTATACCAAGAACGGCGCATTTAGTATGAGTTTCCCAATATAAACATCTGTATTGTGCAAGAATATAAAATTAAAAAAAAAAAAATGTAGTATTTATATAGCGCTTTATGCCGTAAACAGCCTCAAAGCGCTTTACATTTATTCCGCCGTTATTAGAATATGTCAGAACCACGTTTGCTGCCTACAAATGGCGCAGGGTTCATCAGTACAACGACTGTGACTACCCCTAACAGCTTCCCATTGCACCTGGGTGGGGTGAGGCCAGCGTGACAAAGCGCCTTGCCCAAGGGCGCAACATGGTGGCGGGACGGGGACTCGAACCCACGCACGTCAAGCAAGCTCTCAGATTATGAGTCCAAGGCCGTTACCACTGAGCCACCGTGCCCTTGAATATACACAACAAAGCCAAGTCAAATGTGGTATATTAAATTGAAAAAATATGAAAACAGTAGAATATTGATGCGTCTATAGTGTCTTTTATACTGTTGACAGCGTTTGGGGTTCAACATCTGTATGTACTTTTTTTTAATTAAAAAAATGTTTTCCAGACTAACCACTGCCCAATTTCTGAAAGTGATCCGAGGACAAGCAAATTTGTGGCAGTACACTACGAATGAGCCATAAAGTTGGCAAATTGTATTCTGAGTTACAGTGTAAAATGTGTGTGAAGGTCGTATTCATAGGTACCTTAATTTGATGCGACATGTATCTCATTTGATAGCGCCAGACAAACACCGTTCAAACCAATCAGTAGGCCTAATCATATTGTTGAAGAGGATAATAAGC
Source organism: Amphiura filiformis (assembly GCF_039555335.1). Lineage (NCBI taxonomy): Eukaryota > Metazoa > Echinodermata > Ophiuroidea > Amphilepidida > Amphiuridae > Amphiura > Amphiura filiformis. The sequence goes on along the minus strand of NC_092629.1, from coordinate 49,263,337 downwards.
ATCTACCTATTTCTATAGAATCCTTAAATACTAAAAAAGTAGCTCTAGTTTTTGTTTGCTTTGGCTAAATCCTGTTCAAGTGGTGGGTTACAAAGCATTGTATTTTGTCAACCAACAATTAACAATGAGAGGACATTCCTGAACCTCGTTGACTTAGGGATTTGAAATGACTGCCAATTATGACTGTTTGATATTTATTACCAGCAATGTGGAAAAAGAGACACATGTAGAACTGAAAAAGGTACCATTTTGTTGAAGGAGCAGAGTTCAACAAATCATAACCCCGCTTCTGGATATCATTTTAAGTCAAATAATATAATGATATATATTTTCTAAATGCGAAATAAAACAAAATTGGTCGAAGGCCGACTTTAAGGCTGGTTAATAGTGGTGTACGGTCACATTTATTGTTATTGGCCTAGTAGGCAGCATCCACATCACTGCTTTATGCAACTCTTACCCTTTAGATTATTCATCTCCTCATTGCTGAGAAGATGTCAAAAATTATTTTTCGACCATTACGCGGAATGACCGGATTATATATTTATGTAGAAATAATGCCGATGGACTTAGTTAAATGCATTTTGAATTATATATTTTATGGTGTTAATTTTGTTGGAAATCTAGAAAATTCCAGACCAAAAGATCAATTTTGACCGAAACTTCAGTCAAGTTAGCTCAATTGATAAGCTATGGTGTAATAGGTTGCAGGTTTGAATCATGGTGGTGGTGGTAAGTACACCCTCATGTAAAAACTTATCCTTCAAATCACAAGTACGCAAATATTGTTGTTCCCGAAACAAAATATTGTCCCATGGGTGGGGGGGAAAGGTCATTGAACTCTACATGTGGTCAAATTTCATACTTCCATCAAATTGTGTCGAAAACATTACTTATGTATTCCTCTGGTCATAAGGATTCAGAAAATATATAGTTTTACCTATCTGGGATGTACCGTTCTTGAGTTATTACCAAAAAGGTCAAAGGTCAACCATTGACCTCTAAAGGGTCAACATTTTAAACTAGCTCCGATTTGGATGAAAATGGTGTCAAAATCTAGGTATTTGTGGGCTAATTAGACTACAGCTTCGTATAGTTATCTAGCTGGGGGGTTTACTTATTCGCAATGGTGCTGGGGTCACACAGTGAAACTTGGATTTATAGCCAAATTTTCACGCTACGGGATGCTGTACAGAAGTTGCCGTGAATCACAAAATTTGACACACGTATGAGGGCTGCCATGGGGTGCTAACTGAGCTCGCCTGGGGTGCTAACAGCGCGTCCATTCAAGCACCCATGCTGCCATGCCTCACAGCGTAAATGCGCCAGCCCAGCGGCGTGTAACTAGGGTTGGTAATGCGGTGGCGCCCGCCCACCCCCACAAGAGAATTTTCAATTCTTGAAACAATTGCGCGCAGTGCACGCAAAATTTTGGACAAATAAGGCCTTAAAATGTTCTTTCAATTGATTTTGTGCTGAAATGCGCGTGAAGATTTTGACTTTCATCGCTTGGAGGGGCGCAGAATCGATGCTGAATTGGTCAATTTGGCACCCCCCTAAGGGTAGCACCTGGGGCATGTTGCCCCCCTGCCCCCTAGTTATGCCACTGGAGTATGCATTCCCAACTGTCAATCATCGGGGGTCAATCATCACCTCGAGTTTGACAACGATTTGTAAATAGACTATCATCAAGTCTTACGTGTAGGCGTGTAACTTTAGGGTTAATTTTTGTGTTTCAAACAGTATTTTCTTGTATTTCTTGGCCCAGATTAGCGGGATTGTTGGTCGATTTGATGTATTTAATAAAAATAAGTTCATGGATGTGCTAAAAATGTCATTAAAATATTAAAGCTGTTCAACATTTGAAAAAAATACAATGTAGCATGCTTGAAAAAGTCTAACCTTGGATACAGCAAGCCGTGATTTTGACTGTAAATTTATTACTTGAACGCAGAGCGCGGACGCGATGCAGCCGGTAGAAATTGCGGTAGTGTTCCAGGCATACGCGATGACAGGGTAATAGCGGCTTCCATACCTGTATATATTATTTGACTAGCAGTCGTATCGCAACCAGGAGGATGTGAGTTCATATCGGCAATGTCGGGGACTAAAAGGTCACAGTCGATGGGAAGAGATGAGGTCCGACCGAGTCTCCTACACAGGTTACGCTCCCTGTGGAGGGGGCAGAACCAAATTGGCTGAAGTGGAGACTAAGCCAGTTTGCGTCGGTCTGATACTCGTCTATTCTCGTCTTTGACCATGCGCAGATCTGGCTGGTCAGGAAGATATTTAATATCCCGAATTTATGCCTACCAGTTCCATCGTATAACCGATTTGCTAGAGAATATTAAGTGTTACCATGTTTAATAAATTCGTATTTATCGTATAATAAAATGTCGCCAAATGTATATATGTGTACATACACTAAGCCAAAAAAGAAACTTATAATTTTTCACCAGGCCATATCTTAAAATCCTGTCCATCAAAATTAACCAAAATTACACACAGGATTGCCTCAATACTCTACTCTAAACACATGTCAGTAACCAATCAGTTGACCAACTGACACAACAGCAAAATGCACTGATATGGGACAACTTCCTGGACCACATTCACAGCCCTATTGGCACCCAGCAAAAGAAATCTGTGAGAATGGCATCTTGAATCACAGGTCACAGCAACCAATTTTAACAACGTTAAGTTAAAAACATTAAAGAGAGTCAAAACAAACTTACCAGGATCATTATGTCACATGTCCAAACAAATAATGAAGTCCTTTAGTAACAGGAAGCATGGGGCAATCTTCCCCAGGATATCATCAGGAACTTGGTTGGAAGCATGAGAAGCAGGTGCACAGCATGCGTGCAAGCGCACGGTGGACATACCTGTTACTAATGGACTTCATTATTTTGTTTGGACATTTGACATGATCCTGGTGATTCAAGATGCCGTTCTCACAGATTTCATTTGTTGGGCTGTGAATGTGGTCCAGGAAGCTGTTCCATATCAGTGCATTTTGCTATTGTGTCAGTTGGACAACTGCTTGATTAATGACATGTGTTTAGGGTAGAGTATTGAGGCAATACTGTGTGTAATTTTGGTTAATTTTGATGGACAGGATATTAAGATACGACCTTGTGAAAAATTATAAGTTTCTTTTTTGGCTTAGTGTAGTTTGTAGACTTCTCCGTAGTCCACTTGCCCATTTTGCATACTCTGGCCATTACATTTAAGCATAAAACTCTGATTTATATTGATTTGTGTGCAACTGATAGATTTTCACATCTGTATCTGATCTTTTCAGTCACCACACACACTCCCTCTGTTTGTTAGCTTCCCAAGTGGACTACTGACTTTGCCTTGCGGTTAAGATTTTTAACACGGGACTCTATGGAGAGTTAGGCCAAGTTAGGCCAATTTCTGGCCTAACTAAAATTGGCCATGATGTAATGCATCTTTAAATGGATCTGCCTTGTGATTGGTCGCCCATATCTCGCTATTGTTTTAATCTTCCGGCCCGCGCCATTACCATTAACTACACCGTACACAACTATCTGTGGTATTTGCGGCGCTTTTGTTTTGACGCGAAAGTTAATCTCTCATCAAACATCTAGCGCGTCTTGTACTTGTGGTTAATGGACTGATAAACAAGTATGCTTGACTGTGTGTTTTTAGAGAGCAAAGTCCCGGGGTAAAGTTCTGCTTAAAATTCAAAGTCCATAGTCGGATTTTCGGGGTTCGCTATCAATAAACTGGTAGATTCCATAATCAGAATTGTTCAATATTAAAGTGAGCCATTATGCAAGATAATGTTGCATTCAGTTACTTTTATTGTCACTAATTATCTGATATTTTTAACTCTTTATGACCATTTTACTATTGAATACTTTAATTTTAATAAACATCAGTATAATTTTGAGTTCAACGAAATGGGTTCATTATGACTAATAATAACATATTTTTAATAAAATTAGACTATGGCATAGTCTACATAGTTTGTGGATCACAACAATAATATCTTCTTTGGACTTGGCTACTAAGCATGTCGAGAAGGATATGGCCATATGCTGACCTGGGTCAATGTTTTGGCCAGATGAGGTCCGACAGATTGCCTACGCTACTGTGTGCGATCTGAATCTGAATCTGATAGGTACTCTCAACACCTCCTTCGGAGGTCAGACGAGAGGATGTTGAGGGTGCTTTCGGTTACTTATTCTCGTTGGATGCTTTCTTCCTGGCTGAAGATGTGCTCAGCCACGGCTGTCTTAATTCTCGCTATTACGCAATAAGAGGCGCCGCCAGCGGTTTGCGATGTAATCGTGATGTATCATGGGAAAAGGTCGACATCAAGTCCGCATAATCTGAATATTACCATGCTATTACATAGAAACATGTGACAATATTTTTTTAGTTTGTCAAAATAAAGGTGTTACACGCGAATCGATACTCAATAATACTTAATAATGTGATTTGAAATGTGCACAATTAATTTTTTCTCTATCGATTTGCGTGTAATACCGTTATATTGACAAACTAAAAAATATTGTCACGTGTTCCTATGTAATAGAGCTTAATAGCATGGTAATATTCGTATTGCGCGGACTTGGATGTCGACCTTTTCCCATGATACATCACGATTACATATCGCAAATCCGCTGGCGGCGCCTTTTATTGCGAATAGCGAGAATTGTGTAGATAGTTTAATGTCCACTAGTTCTTGCGGCAGGTTGTTCCAACTCTTGGTTGTGAGTGGGAAATATGAGTTCATGTATTGATCAGTTCTTCCTGTTAGTCTACTGTAAGATTGATTATGGCTGAGGCGTGAAGATTTGCGCGTTTGGACCGGCTGCACGAATTCCCGTATCATAATAAATTCCCTGTCGCAACTGCCTTATCCCTGGTGGATGATACAGACTTTTTCTTCTTTTGGCACTAGAGATTCATCCTCTCAAGGCATTGAGAAGATGACAAAAATTATTTTCGAAGAATTTTTAGAAGAATGAAATTCAGTATCAGAAATAGGTTGATGGACGCATTGAATTGTGAATTGAATTATATATTCTATGGTGTTAATTTTGCGATAAGCCTTAAGGTGGGACAGGTGTAATTAGATGGGCCAAAATCATCATTTCATCAAAAATTAGTTTTTGTCATTTTTAGACACATTAATGTATGTAGTTTTCATAACATTAAAAAAAAATCCGGAAAAATTATGCAAATTGTATAAAAAAAAGTTATGGTTACGTTCTGCCGAGTTATATAATATTAAATAACTTTATATATACACCGTAAAAACCGGGTAAAAACGCAAGCGCAGAGATCACATTCAGCTTTCGGTTGTAATTCTCGAACTTACGTCATCAGGCATTGCGAAACTCGAGGATTACAGATCACGACGGAGTCGTGTGGACACGCACTCGGGGATTGACTTAGGGATCGCAATCCTCGAGCACGCCGATCCTCGAGGATCCTATGACCGTCTGAACATGGCTACTGTAAGAAAAATTTATTATACCCATAGGCCCTATTAGACCCTGTATTTAGTGTATAAAGTAATGCCTGAAAAAAGGATTAACTGCCAGGATTCGTTGAACTGGGTGCGATTAACTGCCAGGATTCGGATTGTGAGAACTACTACATAGGGGAGACAAAACAACCGCTCCACAAGCGCATGTATCAACATCGTCGACCCAGTTCAACAGGGCTCAACGACTCGGCGGTATACACGCACTCAAAGCAGCCAAACACAACTTTGAGGACAAGGGCGTTATTGTGCTTGATAAAGAACATAGGTGGTATGAAAGAGGGGTGAAGGAAGCTATATATGTTCGCAGGGAGGAGCCAACTTTGAATCGCGGAGGGGGACCACGCCACAACTTGTCCAAGAGTTACGAACCGACCATCAGGAAGATCCCTCGGCGACTCTCGTGTGGCGTCACTTCTACCATCGTGGCGTCACAGGTCAAGAATACAGAGCCAATTCAAGACCAGTCGGCCTGATGATGCGTCATGGATATGACGTGATACCGTAGCCATCACAAATAGTAAGTCCAGTTGAATAGAATTATAATTTAGTCAACTATTTGATCTACCTGGATGATTGATAATATTCATAAATACATATGACAACAAATGCACATACACAATAATCAAATATAATCACTCTTTAACTATCTAGTACTTAGCCAGCATTCTTCTTCTTGGCGATCATAAAGTTCTTGCAATGTTCTGGACGACTGGTGTAATATATCCTTATTCACTTGTCCTGCGAAAATCAGCGAAGTCCAATGTACACTTGCATTTATAAATATCCTTGCGTATGAAATCCTCACACGAAAATGATGCTGCTTTCTCCTTGCGTTGCTTTCTCCTCCAATCTTAACTCCTTGCGCTGCTTTCTCCACAATTAACTTCTTGCGCTGCTTTCTCCAAAATTGGTGCTATTTCCACCTTTCACACTATATCTTCAGCAAGCAGGACTGCGATGCAGTTGTCCCCACTTATTTTGACAGTTGCGTTGAATCAAAACACCAGACTTCAGCAAGTCGACAGAAGAATATATTTTCCTTTCTTGGAAGAAGTACGTTCTTTGGCGTATTCTAGATCTTCTCCGACAACACTGGCAAATAGTAGTACTTTGACTACCTAAAATATTTCTGGTTTGCAATTTCCTTTCTTTGAAGGAATTGGACTATAAGCTTATTAGCTAGCTAGCCCAGATCAACACTATAAACTGAAGAAATATGTTTACCTTTTCTTATATATCAGGCCCTGGGAAATCCCAAGTATTAATACACATGATGAGAACTTGGAAATTCCCAAGCCTTAATTATAACATTAACCTTTCTCATTACATCACTTCCTGAGGGGAGGGGAATCCCATATATGATGTCATCTTTACTTTACAATCTCTAGGGGTATTCCCATATGATCCAAAATTAGAAATGATTCAATTTGTTTTTGATCAAGTTGATGCAAGAAAGGGGAATCCCTAAAATGTTTCATAACATAGATTTTAATTGTAAACAAAGATAATCAAATTAAATTACTCCGGGCACATCACACTTGGCACCGGCTACAACCTACGTAAGTTGTGAGTATTTAGATGGGAATATTCTATTAATCCATGAGCTCAAATGGTCTTCAGCAACAACATGTGATGCGATTAACCAGTTGAAGAAATAGACGGATAAATCATTTATTCTATTTCTACAATGTTCTACTACGATAGCCTCACGGCACGTTGGTTTATTGGCTGAGTGAGTGATTAGGTCCTGATTGGGTATGAGTACGCGCGGTGAATGAATCTCCAAGATTCATATCACAACATCCCCCTTTTTATAAAAGCGAAAAATTTTGGAAAAATTTTTTATCAGAGGGATGCAGTTACCAAAACAAAAATGGTATTAAGATCAAATTTGGTGACTATGACTGACTAAAATTTTGTCGGCTGATATTGTCATAATTGTCCGTATGAGTACGCGCGGTGAATGAATCCCCAAGATTCATATCACAACACCAGTCCCCCTCCCTGTGCATCCCATTGTCATGGGAAGCACACTGACCACAGAGTTTTTAGTTTATTGAAGAGTTTTTAGTTTATTGAATCAGTAGTTTAGTGCTTTTGGTGAATAACCATTGTAATTGAAAGAATTGGGAATCATGATCAAAAAATATGTTTTGAAGTCAGCTTAGTCACAAATCAACCAACATTTAAAAATACATTGCGCAGGTGAGATTGTAAAAGTAGCCCAAATGTCAAAAATTGCGGGAGGTCTCGGGACGTCAATCGAAAAGCGCCCAAATGGCAGGTTCGGCAATCCTGCTCCCTGTTCTTTTATAATACGGTAATCATCCTCTCAATTCCCTGAAAGGATAGCAAAAATTTCTTAAGGGATCCAAAATGAGCGTTTATTGCATTTCGACAGTATTTTTTGTGGGACATGAGAGCACCTCAGACTTATCGAATTGCATTCTGAATACGAAGCATGTCTTTCTGATATCAAATAATTTTCATTTTTAAAAATCACAATATAATACAAATTTTATGACAAATTATAAAAATTTGATATTTTTCAAATTTTGATATATTACAGTCCTCGAAGTAAATTATATAAATCTAATGATATGTTCTTAAAGTGTATGTAGCAGGGATTTTTTCCCAAAAAGACCTAATTTTTTTTTGGTGTTTTGGGAAAAAAAATCCATATCTTCAATCTGAAAGGTCAAAATTTTCAATTGATCGTCGGCTTTTTCATCCCACCTACATACACTTTAAGTATAAATCATCAGATTTATAAAGTTTACTTCAAGTACTGTTAAATATCAAAAATATCAATTTTTAATGATTTGCCATAAAATGTGTATTAAATTGCGAATTTCAAAAATCAAAATTATTTGATATCAGAATGACATTCTTCATATTCAGAATGCAATTCGATATGTCTGATGTGCTCTAATGTCCCAAAATAAATACTGTCCAAACGTTCATACCCCAGCCCTTAAGAAGATAGATTCCTTAGAAAAGTTACATGTTTATTGCTGACGGAGATGTGAATTGAATTATATATTCTATGGTGTTAATTTTGCAATATAAACATATGGTCGAATCCAATGAAAAGTGTACATGGCATGTTCAGGGCCATAACTTAAAAGTATTAAATAATTGGCTTTCGTTTTTGTATTCTGTTTATTCGCCTTGATTATACGCTTGGCGCCATATGTAATAAGACCCCCTTCTGTGAAAAACTTAGACACAGAGACCCAAAAACATGCTATTTTGACCCATTTTTTCACAATTTTAAATGACACAAAGGTAGGTTTGGTAAAAAATATGCATTACCTCCGAATATGTGTTAAAAGCTCTGTCATTTCCACAAACTGAGAGAATAGTAAATTATATTTAACCAATAGGTGCAGGGTAATACACTCTTTAATACTACCATGTTTCAATAGCCTGCATTTAACTATTTCTGAGATATTAACAAAATAAGTAAGTATTCGTAGGTAGCTTTCTGTAGCTGAATGTTTCCTACAAATACAATTTTACATCATGACCCTGTTGTGAAACACCGCCATTCATGCCAGTGCCCATATCGGTACATAAACAAGAAGGCCCATTATGCAGCTTTTTGCGTGAGATTTACTACCTAGGCGTGAGATTGTACTTAACCTTGGCGTGAGACCGTGAGAAAGTGACCCAATGCGTGAGACTCACGGCCAATGCGTGAGAGTTGACAGCCCTGCCGTATACGTTCGTTATCAAATCATATGTCAATGAAAGTTGCGAATTCACATACAAGCTTGCCATGCTTATTTTCTATAAGGCCAACATGCCTTCAATCAATGGGCAAAAGGAAAAAATTGTGGAGACATTTTTATTTTGGACTTCTATTTTTGGCCCGTGTACACTTTTTGGTTGGATTCGACCATATAAGGGCCGTATTGGGATTCCTAAAAGGGTGGAGATGTGAAATTTTTTTGAAATGATAATGATATTTTCAAACTGAAGATGAATTCTTACAATTACCTTCATATTGGTCTTGTTGAAAGTGTAGTTCTTACTTTTTAATTTTACACCAAAACTAGGATTTACCATTGATAATTTTATGATCAATTTTAAGCCATAATGTACTGATATGAAATTGGTTAATTTTTTTTCAAACCTGATTTTTTTTGGCATATTTGTAATTTTTACATATGTCCAAACTTGCACCTAAATGGAATCAGCCAAATTTGTTGTGCTTGTAGGTCAACAGAGCAAAGTTCGACATAATGTCACAATTCAAAGAATTATGACATTATGTCCTCCTATAGATGAGTTGACCTCAATGTTTATCAAGGGGCAAGCAATTTTTGGCAGGCCGAGAGGGGGGGGCAAGCGATTTTTGGTAGGCTCAAAATTATTGCACAGCCCCTAAAATGTGTGCAAAAAACTAGAGTGATTGACTGATATTAGACTTTGGAAATCTTGAGGCTTGATTGTTATAGCATACAAAAAACACCCAAACAGCCCAAATTTGCTTCTTTTTTGTCCCCTATTTCTAAAAATTTACCAAATATTCAAATGTGACTGTAATTGCCAGGTAGGTCCAAGTAAAGGATTAGGATTGAGCTATGTTTTATTTGGCAAAACAGGATAATATTTTTTTTAATTCCATAAAAATGAGTGCTGTATTTTTCTGGAATGTAGAGTAGTTATTGCATGAGCAGCATGACGACTCAGGGATTTTTCTGCATCTTGTGCGGCATAACATCTCAGCATCCTCATTAATATTATGTGCTGCATGTGATGCTGCAAAGGCAAGCACTAGCTATGTGAAGAAATGTCATCATAGATTAACCATCTTGTTGTCAATAGTGCCAGTTTCTGGACTAAAATTATCTTGTTTGGCAGTAGTGGATTATTCAATATGGCTACCCCACTCCAAATAGCTCATAGTATACAAGATGATGTAGAATTACTTGATCTTAATGTAGGACAAGTTCACCTGTTTGATCTGCACATTGCAATATGACAATGAGGAACATCAAGCTAAGTTGTAATCTTGTATGCATACATACTGCAAGACATACACATGTATGTCTTCAAAACCATGCTGTTGGACAGTCTAAAGTCAAATGCCCAAAATGCCAGACACTGATTTAGGTGAAACACATTACCTGGTAAAATGTGTTTGCTAAAAACTAGAGTGATAGACTAATATGACTATGAGACTTAAGGCCTAAAAAAATTGTTTGATTGGCGTAACAAAAAAAATTTAGGGTAGGTAGGTATTGATTTTTTTTTACTTTCAAAGCTGTATATTGCATTTCATAAAGGCATTGGAACTTTTTTTTCTTCTTTTTAAAATTTAATTGAATTTCTTTTTTTGTTTATTTTTTTTTTTTTTTTGCAACAAAAAAAATCAGGTCAGGCGTTTTTTTAGGGTAGGTCAGGTTATGTCAATCAAACAATTTGCATATATATATATATATATATAGTTTGCTCTCTTTTCTACAAATTGACCAAATATTAAAATTTGACTTTTATTACAAGGTTGGTTCAACTAAATGATTATGATTGAGCTATGTTTTATTTAGCAAAACAGGATAATATTTTTTTAATTCCATAAAAATGAGTGCTGTATTTTTCTGGAATGTAGTGTAGTTATTGCATCATCAGAGCAGCATGACGACTCAGGGAATTTTTCTGCATCTTGTGCAGCATAACATCTCAGCATCCTCATTAATATTATGTGCTCTATGCATGTGATGCTGCAAAGCTATGTGAAGAAATGTCACCATAGATTAACCATCTTGTAGTCAATAGTGCCAGTTTCTTGACTAAAATTATCTTGTTTGGCAGTAGTGGAATATTCAATATGGCTACCCCACTCCAAATAGCTCCTAGTATACAAGATGATGTAGAATTACTTGATCTTAATGATAAGGAGGACAAGTTCACCTGTTTGATCTGCACATTGCAATATGACAATAAGGAACATCAAGCCAAGTTGTTATCTTGTATGCATACATACTGCAAGACATGTCTTCAAAGCCATGCTGTTGAACAGTCTGAAGTCAAATGCCCAAAATGCCAGACACTGACCACATTACCAGGTAAAACAGTGGACAGTCTGCGTACAAACAGAGTTGTGGAAAATCTGATATATTATCGTGATATGTTCAACAACGAAGGCACTAGCGGTCGCCGTGACGATAAGGAGAACAAAGCAGCAACTCCTCATATTGAACAAGTTGATCCAAATAACAAAGGAAACAGTTTCACTTGTTTAATCTGCACATCACGATACGACAATGAGGAACGTCAAGCTAAGTTATTATCTTGTATGCACACATACTGCAAGACATGTCTACAAAGCCATGCTGTTGAACAGTCTAAAGTCAAATGCCCAAAATGCCAGACACTGACCACATTACCTGGCGAAACAGTGGACAGCCTGTCAAACAACTTTGTCGTGGAAAATCAGATGGAGTATCATGATATTTTCAACTATGAGGGCGCTTGTCATGGCTGTGACGAAAAGGAGAAGGCTATAGCCTTTTGCGAAGATTGTGATGAGAACTTAGTGTGTCAGACTTGTGTAGATCAACATAAACGAATGCGACAATTGCGACAACACAAAATTTTGATGTTGTCCGAGATCCGAGGTATGAAACCAAATCCAATCATTGGAAAGAAACAATTTTGTAAAAAGCATCCTGAGCATCATCTTACATTGTACTGTAAAAAATCTAGCTGCAGAATTCCAGTCTGTGTATCCTGTGGCCTATATGATCACAATACAAAAGGTCACGACCTGGTGGAATTAAAAGCCGAGTTTGATCATTTGGTAGCTGATTTGCATAAATCGTCAACAAAGGTGAAAGTTAGAAAACCAGAGTTGGACAAGAAACGAAAAGAAATCGAAACCATGCAGGAAAAACTGACAGAGAATTTTAAGTTGAAGGCAAAATCAATGCGAGATGATGTTCAGAAACTTAAAAGAAGTTTAGACTCTTGCCATGATAAGGCTCACTCTAAGATGAAAGCAATGTTTGATGAGGAGATGCGTAACCTTACAACTAAGGTGGAATCGATAGACTCCATCACAGACCAAGTGAACACTGCTTGCGAGTTTGCCAACCAAGCCTGTGACGTGAGCCATCCTGTACAGCTACTGACCTCACAGAAGGAAATCTCGGACAGACTTGATGCACTGGTTCGTGCAAGGTTACCGGCAACAACATTGGATAAATTAGACTTTGATTTTGGTTATAAATACAATTCAGGTGTTCGTGACAAAATTGATGGTTTGGTGAGAGAGATGTATAACCTACAGTGGGCCAAGAAGAAGTTGACACTTTGGTAAATGCGACATTTTAGATGTACGGTACTTAACCCACACAGGTATCAGAATTGTGCATTTCTTGACCATATTTGGAATCGGCATGAAAAATGCATTGAAATGAGTACAATCAAGCCCAGTATTGGTTCAGTGGTTCTTGAGATGGCTCTTGATATTTTGAGAAAATATCTCAAAACTTGTGACTTGTGATTGTCTTCAAACTTACATACAATGTTAAATATCATCCCCTTCATGTATCTATGTAAAAAAACAAGAACATTAATCTGAATTTTATAGCAAGCCAATATGTTGGTATAAAGCACAAATTGTATTGTGGTCCTGGCCATTGGGCAAAAAAAAATATTGTTGTGTTGCCCTCAAGTGGGAAAATGGGAAATTTGGGTGGGACGATCGGTTTTTTTTTTTTTTTTTTTTTTTTTTTAAACCTGCAGTTTTTAAAAATCCCCTCAAATATTAAATAATGCTTCTTCAATTAGGGGACATTTGTCAATTTTGACTTCTGGATACCTGTTAGACATCAATTAAAGACTAGTCTTTGAATAAAATATTAATTTCAAGTGAAAACCATTGATTTTTTGAACAAATCTGTAAAAATCATCATTAAAAAAAATGCAGACCCTGATTTTTCAGGATTTAGGGTCGGTCGGTTGAGGGCAACACAACAATTTTTTTTTTTGGCCTTGTAAACACACTGCAAAAACTTGCGTGTTAAAAGTAACACCGGTTGGAGTCAATAGGACCACCGGTTGGAGTCAATAGGACCACACCCTGGATTGAGGGGTGTTATTTTTAAACACTTTTGGGTGTTATTTTGGACACCTGGAAGGTATAACGATAACACCAAAAGTAGATCAGATTATAACTCTAATTTCATAACACCAAAAGTGTTACAAAAAACACTGTTGGATGCGTTCCTCTGTTGACTGTGATTTTAATCACACTTAAAAGTGTTCAGCTTACTCGCTTCACTCGCACCATTTCAGGTTGTGATGGTGTGGTTTTTTTCATTGGCCATGTACATCCCTGCATTTCTCAATCTTCATAGTGCTTGTCTATGAGGTTATAAAGCAGCTTTGACATTTTTCAGTCTTCGTAGTGGTTGTCTATTAGCTAAGCTCATGGTGTTACAAAGCAGCTTTCCATTTCTCAACTTGTTGTATTCACTAGGATCCACAGCATGCTCATCTATCAGGGCACAGTTCTTTAACCCCAAAACATTTGTACATTCATTGAATCACCTTTGAAAATTTGGGTACAAAAACTCATACTCTGCAACTTGAGGTCAAATTGTGCACTATGTTTGTTTAATTGAGGTTATTGAACTATGCCATTGGGATGAGGCTATTGTGGTCCATAGTGATTCACATGGAAAACAATTACTTCACAGGATTTCCTATTTGCATATTATGTCAGGAAGTGATCGTAACCTTGCTCTAAATAATATTAGGCTTGTTCAGACGATCGCTTGTAAAGTCGCTTGTAACTACATTTGAATGTAAACTTGCATGAGTGCCCATCTAAACTCACTCACATGTAGCTACATGCAAGTTACAAGTGACGATTTTACATGTAAGATATCTTGCATGTAGCGAGCTACATTCGAATAAGGCCAGTGTGAACAAGACTTGCATGTAAACTCGCACGTAAGCATGACCTTGATGACCCAATCCTTTTCTGATTGTGCATAATCATGGCATAATTTACCAGTGAAGGTCACTCTTACTTTTGAGTTGGCTTACAAGTAAGTCCCGTGTGGACACACACTCCCTTGTAGCATAATTTAATTGCTGGCTCGCTTGTAAGTTACATTTGAAAGTAGGCTACCATCTAAACACACCTACTATGATGATCAAACTTCAACCCACGCTTTAAATAGGATTTGTCACATTACTTTGACACTCCTATGTAAATGACGGTTTTCGTTCGTTCGTTCAGTTTGTATCTGAATTGCATTCAAAATGGCTGCTGCAGATGGTATGTCTCAAACCCGGTCTCAAAATGACATGGAAGAGCTCATAACGTGTCCTGTTTGCTCGCTGTGTACCAAGCCGTACAACAAGAAAGAAAATCAAGCCAAATGCTTGCCGTGTCTTCATACATACTGCAAATCGTGTCTGGAAAGCTTACCTGATGACGAGCCTGCCAGCTGTCCCGATTGCGGTCAGTTGGTTACGGATCGAACCATCGATAGTTTGCCAAATAACTTTGTTGTGGACAATCTGAGAGATTATGGAGATCTGATCAATTCAAAATTATTGTGTGTAAATTGTATTGGGAATCAAGCTGTAAGCTTGTGTCATGACTGTGGCAGTTTTATGTGCCAGAATTGTGTGGATGCACATTCGGATGCTACTGATGAGCATAAGCTTTCAACGATATCAGAGTTGAAGGAGAAGAAGTGGATTCCTTTGATGAAACCACAGGTGTATTGTGAGAAGCATTCCAAGCTAGAATTGACTCTGTACTGTAAGGATAGTGAGTGCAGCATTCCAATTTGCTCGTTTTGTCGCACAGATGATCATCTCGAACACAATGTGGTCGATCTCGCAACAACCACCAACGACATTAAAACGGTTTTGCGTGAGTTTGCGCAATTTGTGAGTGAAAGAAACAAGGTGGTATCAAAGAGAGGGGCAGCCATTAGAGAACTACAGGAGAAGGTGGTGGACTATTTCAACGAGAAGGAACGCGACATGATTGACTCTGAAGAACAGCTCGTGGACATAATCCGAAGCAGGTACGAAGCAGCGTACTTTCGCTTGAAATGTCTATACAAAATGGAGATGGACGCCTTGACAGAAACTTTAGAGTCGGTAGATGCCTTATCAGAAAACATGGGCACCGCTTGCGAATTTGCGAATGAAGCGTGCGACGTAGGTCATCCTACGCAGCTGCTAACGTTGCGTAATCCTATCATGCGGAGGTTGCATAAGCTACAAAACGCATCGATACCAGAGACACCGTCTGATTTCAACACTAACTTTACATTCACTGATGAGCACAATGTAGCGGTGGCACAGATACAAGAGTTGGTACCAAATTTATGCGAGATACAAGAAGAAACTGATTATGGTCTTAATCCAAAACTCTGCTCTGTGGTTTTTATTTGTGCTGTTGTTGGTGGTTTTCTGTATCAATATTTTGGTAAAAAATAACTAGTGGTTAAGATTGTTCCAAACAATTGATTAACTATAGTTAATTAGAGGTTAATAAAATAGAGAGTTTGCGAAATGCAGTTCAAAACACAAACTTCAAGGTCTAGAAGTTTATAGAGGATTATAGTACATGTATGCATTCAAAACCACTCTGCCATTAAAGCCTCCAGAAGTCAAATTGAACACGAACATCCATAGTGAGCCATAAATCATGAACGAAAATACATCAATAGTTTCCACATTTCTAAATAGACTACAGCTCAACTTACCGTACTTTGCCTAACCAGACAGTCCATGCCAAAATTGTTACTACACCTTTACATTTCATCGAATCTCTTTTTGATGTCTGTCATTTTGAACATCACACTTGAAAGATGTATACTATGTAGAAACTTTATTTTGCAATTTCATAATTTGCATATTAGTAGCATATTTGCAATAAAAAACATGAAAATTAATAAATACCTATATTTTTCACAATTTCAATATTTTATTAGAAATTAAGCATGTAGGCCGTTTGTTATGACTTGATGAATGAAACTGTTAAACAGATTTTGATATTTTTGCTTATTTTTCCTTTTTTGCCCCAAAATGTGTAAAATCACAATTTTTGGATGACCTATATTTTCTTTGAATATTTATCAAATTTCTTAATTTAGGTATAATACAGTGCAGAAAAAGATGTCAAAAAATCTGTTAAAAAATCTGTTAAAACAGATTTCCAATAAATTGTTCCATTTTCCATTTTGGGTTAAATACTCAATTTTCATGCGCGGGATATTTGAAACATAAAATGAAAACATGTCCATTGCACTTTTTCCTCGAGATGTACTATAATATCAAGTATCAAGTTGATTTAATTAAAATCTAGTCAACTGGACTTACTATTTATTGACTGGCGACGTTTCACATCCTATCCTGGATGCTTCCTCAAGCCGTCTGATTTTTCGGTGGCGATTGGTCAGTGACCCGTGACGGGTCACAGAACTGAGACGTCGAGGGATCTTTTGGATTGCAGAACTGTAGGCCCCCGCCAAGTTGTGGCGTAGACCTCCTCCTCTGTTCAGAGATGGCTCCTCTCGCTTCACATAAACAGCCTCTTTCACACCTCTTTCAAACCACCGCGATTCTCTGTCCAATATGACAACGTCCTTGTTATCAAATGTGTGGTTGGTACTATTGAGGTGCGAATATACAGCCGAGTCTCCACAACCGGAGCTTGCTCTTCTATGCTGGTACATGCGCTTAGCCAGCGGTTGCTTGGTTTCCCCTATATATAAGTCCTTGCACCCACTATTTCATCGAATGAAGACGCCAAGACCAAGGAACACAAGCATTTGAAATCTGCACTTGGTGCTTGTGGATACCGCAAATGGACATTTGAGAAAGCGCTTCATAAGCCAAAATCGCCAACAAAGGACGACGCTTCACTTACTGCAACAGCAGGGGAAGAGAAACGACGACACAACGTCACCATCCCCTATGTGTCAGAGCTCTCCGAGAAAATTCGTAGAATTTTTAGAGGATACCAAATCCCTGTCTCCTTTAAGCCCACCAACACACTGAGGCAAAAACTTGTTCACCCTAAGGACAAAGTCCCGAAAGACAAACAGAACAACCTTGTCTATGCTATCCCATGTACAGACAATGGATGCAAGGACTTATATATAGGGGAAACCAAGCAACCGCTGGCTAAGCGCATGTACCAGCATAGAAGAGCAAGCTCCGGTTGTGGAGACTCGGCTGTATATTCGCACCTCAATAGTACCCACCACGCATTTGATAACAAGGGCGTTGTCATATTGGACAGAGAATCGCGGTGGTTTGAAAGAGGTGTGAAAGAGGCTGTTTATGTGAAGCGAGAGGAGCCATCTCTGAACAGAGGAGGAGGTCTACGCCACAACTTGGCGGGGCCTACAGTTCTGCAATCCAAAAGATCCTCGGCGTCTCAGTTCTGTGACCCGTCACGGGTCACTGACCAATCGCCGCCCGAAAAATCAGACGGCTTGAGGAAGCATCCAGGATAGGATGTGAAACGTCGCCAGTCAATAAATAGTAAGTCCAGTTGACTAGATTTTAATTAAATCAACTTGATATTTTATTTACCTGGATGACTGAGAATATACACAAATATATAATATCAAGGTTACGGATATATTATAATCCCTTCTTATCTTCACTGATCCATCAGATACCTATTGTTATGAATGATCAATGAAAAGGTTCAGAACTGGGCTACTAATGGTCTGTCAAGTATCTATAGTTATTTTCATGACTGTGTCAACTCAAAAATCATGCAAGGTCGAATGTAGGAAAAGTATGATCAGTTGAGCTGTACATGTTCTGCCTTACATTATTTAATTAGTTAAAAGACCAATTACTGGAAATCTAATTTGGTTTGGCAAGCCTTTCCGTCTAGATTTTAAAGGCGAGTGGTTAATCACTCTCTAGCATGATGCTAGATAAGTGGTCGGAATTTCACAAATTACCACTAATTTGGGTATACATATAATCAAGTAGGGCTTCGGTCTTAAAACGGTATTTATGTTGAAATGCCACAAAGCGTGCTAAACTTTGTGACTTTCTCCGCTTGGAAAGGGCACAGAATCGATTAAATACAAATGCTGTATTTTTATCATAAAAATTGACATACACAACTCATGCTTGTTTTTAACATTTATTTCTCATATCTTTTAACAATTTTTGTCACATTATACAAAAATGTCATTTTCCGCGTTGTACCTCTGATTGCGTGATTTTCTTCCGTTTTCTGTAACTTCGGACCAGGCCCGTACGCAGGATTTTTTTGGGGGGGTGCTGATTTTGAAAAAGTGGACTTTTTTCCCAAGGGGGGGACGATTTTGTGAAAAGTGGACTTTCTTCCCCAAATTTGGACCTATTTTGACCAAAAATGCGTAAAAAACCTGATTTTTTGGCTCGCTGCGCTCGCAAATTCTCAAAGTTTGGGACTTTTTGTATACTTTTGAAAATTTGGGGAGGTGCGGTCGCACCCCCCTGCGTATGGGCCTGCTTCGGACTCTTTTCTAGGGTTAAACAGTGCCAAGCAAATAATGACACCACAGAATATATATATAAATTTAGTTAAGCTTTCCACACAGTCACATCACCCAGGTTGCTTATATATTTGATGTTTGCATTTACAAATGCAAATAAAATTTTTTGACACTCTGGTAATGGTAACTAGGGTGGATATTAATAAGTTGATTCCAGAGGGTGAAACACTGAAACCAGGTAACTTACTATAATTATAATTATCAGGAATCGCCTCTCACACATCATCGCATACAGTGACGTGGGCCATAAGTCGGACTTCATAATGGCAAAAACATACTGACACAGGTCAGCATACGGCCATATCCTTCCTGACATGCTTATGGTAGCCAAGTTCATAGAAGATATTATTCTTGTGATCCACACACTATGTACACATATATACTGTAGGACTACTTTACGTCACCCACCTTTTTAGGACAAAATAAAATATAAAAAACGCTACACCATAGGACTGTACGGTAAAACATGTCTACCAGCAGGTTACTTTTTAGTCACCACACCTTTTGTAGGACTACCCAACAAAAAAAAAGACCTCCACCATAGGACTTGACGGTAAAATATTTAGAGTAGGCCAATTAAATATTGAATCACCACTCATGAATTGAGGTCAAAACCATTATGTAAATAAGATAATGGCCACTAAAATGGGCTCACAGACATGAGTTCATTATTATGTAAATGAGATGTTCAATTGAATTAAAGATTTAACTTCAACACTACACTATTTTTCGCTCACCTGGAACGTTTTCACTAGTCCGACTAGCGTCTTCAGCAGATGGTGATGCTGTGTTGATATCTTGTCTACAATCGGGATATCTCTCACTGATGACGTCATATGATTGACAGAATGACGTCATAGGATGTTACGATGTAGCGCTGCCCCGGGCATCAGCAACTTGTCCCAAATAGGATCTATTTCTAGTCCTTGGTCACGATTTAGTCACGGTTTTTGAGTCCTTATTTGGATAGCTTCAAGAATTCTCCGAGAGAACTCTTTTTGCTCCCGTTCGAGCACCTTAACGTTTTCCCAATCAATCTGGTGGCCTTTAGATCTCACAACATGTTCTCTGACCGCTGATTTAGAGCTGTCCCCTAATTTAACAAGCATTATTTAATATTTGAGGGGATTTTTAAAAAAAAGGTTTAAAAAAAAATAATAATAATAATAATAATAATCCGACCGTCCTACCCAAATTTCCCATTTTTCCACTTGAGGGCAACACAACAATTTTTTTTTTTTTTTTTTTTGCCTAATTAACAAACAAAGGTTTAAGAGGCGTTTTACTGCCTCGTTATTGATCTTGTGGTCAACTTTGGAACCGTCTATCGGGTTCTAAGAGGCGGTAAACTGGTTTAAGCCATACAAAGGTCTCGGTTTATTTGGTGTTTTTATAAGTCCATTAATTTTGTATTACCCACAAGATTTTTTCCCCTGCATACCAGTAAACAATAAAAAATCAAATCCAAGCAAATTGTGGTTTTATTTCTAAGCTGCGCATACATTAAGCAAAACAATTGCAAGTATAAAATCTAGCAAGAGTGAAATTATAATTTTTTTTCAATTTCGTGCCAATTAAGGGGCCCCGCCGTTGCTGGCGCCCCAAAAATATAAACATTTTAACACAGGTCTCTATTCTTGTACATTTTTGGCCATGGAATATACCTGATATTAATCAGGCCCATGCACAGGATTTTTTGAGGGTGCAGATTTTGAAGAAAAAAAATTGTAAAATGTGGACGTTCTTCCAAATACTTGGACCTTTTTTTGCTCTCTTCGCTGGCAAATTGGGATTTTTGTGGACTTTTTTTATACTTTTGCAAAGGGGGTGGGGATGCAAAAATGATATACAGCCCCTTGGTAACGGAAGCCAAAAGTGAACAACTTGTAATCCCTTGTTGGTACACCATTACTGGTAGAAAGAAATAAGAACATTCTAAACATTTAAGTTATGAGTGTTTGATCATGCTTTGTTTCTGTTGGACAATTCCAGTTGAAATCCATACACCCCCCCTATGGAAGACATAATTTCCCACACAGGGGGTGCAGATTTCCAACTGGGTTACCTAAATGGACGTTGTCCCCATTTGAAATCTACAACCCCTGTGTGGGAGATTAAACTCAGGTCTTAATAGGGGGTGTATGGATTTCAACTGGAATAGCCCATAGTATATAGCCTCAAATCTACTAAAAAACTGAATAAACTTTTCATAATTTAAGATATTATTTATAAAAAACAGTAAAATCTTATAAATTTTCTGTTAATTTGAGATAAATGTGCCTGCAACTACACAGATGTTGATGTCATATTGTTGTGACAGTAGCCGCAGCAGATATATAAAAGCTGTCATATGATGTCACATTACATATTGAGGGTTTCAGGCAGGAAGGCCTATCTGCAATAGCTGCCAAGTGTCATATTTTTAGATTAGGTATAGTATAGAATACAGAAATTGTCAAATGTATATAGGGCAGCTATTGTTGATAGGGCCTTAGTACACTAATCCCACGGTACATGATTATAGCACCCTCAGCAGATCATAGAATCTGTCGCATAATGTCACATACATACATGCCCTCAAATGAGAATCACTACCACATATTTCATCTTGTATGAGTGAGAAAGGAGTATATTCAGAAAAATGCAAATAGCTGCCTTTTTACTCAATTTCTAACCATTCATTCATTCATTCATTCATTCATTTAGTTAATTAGTGCAGCACTAGAGATGGGTGTGACAGTTAATGCCTTTGTTGTTGTTCATTTCAGTTTTTCATTTGCATTTAAAGTCCCATTCAGTGATTCATGAGTGCAAGTGTAAAAAATAAAATTGTTTATATTGCCTAAAAGTGAAGAACAAGTCATTCAAATTGTCATTTGGTATTTTTGAAATCAAAAATATGGGGTTTTTTTAAATGAAAAAATATGGTATTTTTGAAATGAAAAAATATGGTAATTTTGAAATGATAAATATGGTATTTTTGAAATGAAAAATATGTGTTTTTTTAATGAAAAAGTTGGCACAAAACAAAGAAAACAGCAGTATTGATGAAAGTGAAGCCCCATTCAAATACATGTAACTAATTTATTATACTGACAGTATATAAATTGCAGATTCATGTAAATGCCTTATTTTTATTTGCCTTACATTTATGTTAGCACATCTATGACAATGACAAAGGCCCGGGACAAAGGTACCAAAATCTTGATTTTTTATGATTTTTACGAACGTCCGGATGAGCAAATCACAGAAGTTGCAGTCAGGCTTGTGATTAATTGACACCATGGAATCTAAAATTTAATTTTAAAATAATCCTGTTAACTAACAATGTCAGGTTTATATCATACGGAACTAGTTCACTTAGAACTTCAGTTCACAAGTTTTTGACGCCTCGTGACTTGCAGTGCGGTCATACGTGAGGCCAAAGAAAAAAATTGTTTCCATGCCCTCGAATGGATTTTAAAATTGGGTCGGTCGGTCAGGAAAGTTTTTTTTTTTCTGTTTCCCAGAAACAGACATGGCGAATACCGAATCGACGAATGCAATTAATGGTTCAAGCATTTCCGTAGCAGCAACATCACGCCATGGTCCAGCATCTGTGCTCGCCACTTGCACCTTAAACAATTGTAGATCTTCTACATGCAGTGTTTTCTGCTTTTCAAAACTATCATATTAATCAATGTGTTCGGTCCCTTGCTTCACCTGTACAGCTAAGCGCTACTCGTGTTGTGTCCACCATGTTTAAAGTGAAATCATATTTATACCGAGCGATTTGTGCTCTTAATAAAAGTAGCCTCAACAAACATGTTGAAAAAAATAGTGCAATGTTACTTCCTAGTCGATCTGAACAAATATCATGAATCTAAATATTTATAAACAAGAAATGAATATCTGGTACAACTGTTTTCAAATTTTATCTACTTTTACCATATTTTAACATCTGCTATATTGTATCCATTCTTGCACGGTTATATTTTGCCTGTAAATAAACTCGTCCCTAGATGCGCCGTCCGAAATGTGCAGGTGGATAGCAAATTGTATTAGAGCTTAGACGCTGAGGTGGTATAAGAAATTGCGGAACCCGACAGTCAGGTACAGCCGGACACGTAAACATGCAGGATATGGTATTTTACAACGTTTCTTTTAAATCATCGGTTTTTCAGACAAAACATACATGCCATTTTTGGAAAAAAAAAAAAAAAAAACTTTTTTCAAAAAAAATAGTTCTACGGTCGGGACTGCCGAGACGGTCGGTCGGACGAGGGCAAGCAAACAACTTTTTTTTTTGGCCTGAGGCCAGTATAATGGAAGTTGTAAATGCTACACTGTTTGAATTTTTTTTTGGGGGGGGGCAGGCTGAAAGTTTAAGGAAAAATTCTTCCACGATTCGAGTTGCAACAGCAGCAAAAAAAAAATCCCCACTATCACCTAAAAAAAACCCCAACTTTTCCCACTTATCTGTGCATATTGCATTGTGAATAAATTACTTATTAATTACTGTACTGTTAAGGGGGTACTACACCCCTCGATAATTTTGTGTGTACATTTGCATTTTCTCAAAACTAATAACACAGTGGTAACAAAAGTTATGTATATTATAGGGCAAGGAATCCAATTACTACACTGGAATTTCAGTGACCCAAGACAAACAGTTCGATATTTATGATAAGAAATAAGGTACCGCTAGGATGTACCTCATTTCCTATCATATATACTGAACTGCTTGTCTTGAGTCACTGAAAATTCAGTGTAGTAATTGGATTCCTTGCCCCAATAATTAATATACATAACTTTTGTTACCAGTGTGTTATTAGTTTTGAGAAAAATGCAAAAATAGTCACAATTTACCACAGGGGTGTAGTACCCCTTAACAATCTTTAATGGTTTAATTTATAATTGTACCACTTCTGTGCAATATTTGTTAATTAACATTGCAGCAAAATCATTCATATCTTATGCTTTGTTTATCTCTTTTGTAAATAAACACAACACTAAGCATCTGGCACTGTAGTTAACACATAAATGCGTTAATGTGTAATTTTGTGATTTCATTTTAACAGTGTTTGATCTCAGCTTAGTCTTGTTATTAAATTAAACCACCAAAAAATCAAACATTAAATCATGTTTATTTCATTGCTTACAATCCAAAATTATTTTATTAACCCCTGGACACTACTGGTCATCTAACAGCATTTCTGATTGGTTGATAACTTGAAATGCTCATTTCAATTGCCAATTATGATTAGGCTTCAAACTATTTATGGTCAAACTTGCATTTACAGATGATCTTATTAACACCCTCCTTGATTGGTTAAAAATTGGACACAATATTCATTTTGGCCAATCGGCAGGTAGTTCTCATGGGGTTAAATTGTTCAGCATTGAACTTGCAGCAGCTATAAGCTCTCTTACATAGAGATACAACTTTTTTCATACTCCTCAATAATTTGCCACTCCTGACAAGTGTAGGCATATCACACATGACAGTAAGGATACCCCAAACTACCCGATGTTGACAAGCACACAAGGTATAAACTTGTGATAACCATGACAGGTCGAATGCGTAAAAACCCCCAAAACCAAACGCGCCGCATCAATTACGGGAGTCGGATGTATGTGAGTGTGGCGGACGTGGCGTTGGGGTATATCGAGAGACTATACCTTCATTCAATCTGCAGACTGTAACTAGCTATGTCGTTACCATGGTAACACAGGTGGTTATGTCATGTTAAGTTTGCGGTGATTTTGGATTGGATTGAGGTAGTAGGGTGGGATTATGTGTTTAAAGGTGCCCTTTGTAATCAGATATGGTTTGAAATGATTAAATTGTTCTACAAACTGGAGCAGCTCCTTGATATTCAAAGTGTGGGGTGATGCGGATGCGACTTTAATATGTGAAGGATGGCATAGCTTGGGAATGTAGATTTTGGTACAACACCTTCCTTTTATTTCCAAGGTCTATGCTTCCTCCCTCCCTCCCCTCTCTCCTCCCACCTGGTTAACAAAAAGTCTAGTTAAGGTTGAAATTTAAAAATCTAAAATTTATTTAGGAAAAAGGTCCACCTTTTGGAAATGCCGCAAAAATATAGGGCCAATTAATTTAAGCAAATATATGCTAATTAGTACAGAAAAAAAGCAAAATATTAATACATTACACTTTGTTCTGTCAAAATGAATATTTCTTATTTTTTAACCATTGATTCAAGTGACCTGGAGAATACACACAAGAAATCGCTGTGTCACATTTGATCAAAAATTGCACAGAAATTCATTATTTATAAACAATGTCAGCAGTTGGGATGTAGCAACTGGTGGTAAACACTGACAGTCTGAAGGCAAATGCAAAATGAGTGTGTATGTACATAGAAAGGCAATACAAACTTATAACATCTCCAGTGATTTCATTTAAGTGTGCGGGGTGTATACCGTATGAGCAGATGAGCAAATCACTTAAAAGGGCATTTCGTGATCCACAGCCTCATCCCCCTACTTTTCTCCAAAAAAAGTGAGATTTTTATATCACTGGA
This sequence comes from Amphiura filiformis, assembly GCF_039555335.1. Taxonomy (NCBI): domain Eukaryota; kingdom Metazoa; phylum Echinodermata; class Ophiuroidea; order Amphilepidida; family Amphiuridae; genus Amphiura; species Amphiura filiformis. The sequence continues at coordinate 49,237,730 of NC_092629.1, read as the reverse complement.
AACCTCTGGCTACATAATGTTTATGTACTAAATATTTCTTGCAAATTAATTCGTTTCGCAAAAATATCGTGAAATTTGAATTTGGCAGTGTAATACACATAATCATGCATAACTCGCAAAATCGGAATCAACTGGAATTTTGGGAATATGCTTATTTCGTGGATATCTACCGAAAAATGTCATAAAAAGAGGCTGCTAGGATCACTCCTTTAATGGGCCTTAAATACTCCTTTAATGGGCCTTAAAGTAAGGCAAAAAAAAAATTGTTTGTTTGTCCACTTCCGACCGACCGTGTACCCTGGTCCCGACTGTGTCTTTTTTTTTTCTTTTTCTTTTTTAAATTTGCGTTGAATGTGCTAGTAAAACAGTGGTTAGTATAAATTTAAAGAAAGAAAATGTAAATAAAATGAACAATATAACATGCAGAACCATCTCAAGAGTTAAACCAGTAAAGTGCTTTGTGTTTGACTTATTTACCAGTCTTCAAATTGTCAGTTTCAAGTGCAATATCTGTAAAAAAAAAAAAATCCGACCTATTGACCCAACTGTTTCATAAACCTCTATGGACAAACAAACTTTTTTTTTTTTTTTGGCCTAATCGCAGTGTGGCTTGCGATTAATTGACACCATGGAATTTAAAATTTCATTCTTTAATTAGTGCTGTTAATTTTTTTAGCGTTTTGTTTTATCTGAGTGTTTATTATCACTCACATTTTTAAAGCCTCATGCCTTGCAGTGCGGTCATGTGTGAGGCCAGTATAATACAAGTACAAGCATGACAAATTGTAAATAATATACTGTGGGGGTTGGGGAGGCTGCAAGTTGGAGGAAAAATTCTGCCACAACAGGAGTAGCAACAACAACAAAAAACACTCCCCTCTATCATTATCCCCATTTAACTGTGCTTATTGCATTGTGAATAAATTTAAATCACTTCAAATTAAATTATTTATTGTATTGTAAAAAAATGTTTTAATGGTTTTACTTATGCTTTGTTTATCTCTTTTGTAAATAAACACAACAATAAGCATCTGAACTGTAGTTAACACAGATGTGTAGTCTTGTTATTAACCCCACTACCTGCCAATCTAACATTGCCTCTGATTGGTCAATTACATGATATCGTCATTTTAATCACCAATCAGAATGGAGCTTTTCAAATAATTCACACCAGGTGTTTTTTTCGTGGTGAAATTATTCAAACAACGTTGCTGATAAAGTGTTCAGCATGGAACTAGCAGCAGCTATAAGCTCTCTTGTAACATAGATACAACTTTCATCTTTTTTACACTCCTCAATAATTTGCCACTCCTGACAAGTGTACTGGGACAATGCATATCACACATGACAGTAAGGATACCCCCAAACTACCCCGATGTTGACAAGCACACAAGGTATCGCTTGTGATAACCATGACAGGCCGACGTGTAAAACCCCCAAAACCAAACGCCCGAATCAATTACGGGGAGTTGGATATATGTGAGCGTGGCGGACGTGGCGTTGGGGTATATCGAGAGACTATACCTTCATTCAATCTGCAGACTGTAACTAGCGATGCTGTTACCATGGTAACACAGGTGGTTATGTCGTGTTGAGTTTGCGGTGATTTTGGATTGGATTGAGGTAGTAGGGTGGGATTATGTGTTTAAAGGTGCCCTTTGTAATCAGATATGGTTGGAAATGATTAATTTGTTCACTGTGCTACTACAAACTGAAGCAGTTCCTTGATCATGTTGATGTTCAAAGTGTGGGGGTGTGATGTGGGGGAGGGCATAGCTTGGGAATGTAGAGGCTGCATCACCCCCTCTCCCTTAACAAAAAGGTCAATTTTTAGAGACAAAATGTACATATTTATGCAAGAAGATTCAAATTATAAAGAATCATTTGTAGTGAAATCCACTTTTGCACGTATGTGACGTAGGAAACAGGTCCACTTTTTGCAAATTCCACCAAAATATCGGCTTGCTAATTTAAGCAAATTTATCCTAATTAGTATGGAAAAAAGCTAAATATTTATATATTACACATTGTTCTGTAAAAATGGATATTTAATTATTTTTGTCCAAAAAAGTGACATTAATATTGATGCAAGTGACCTGGAGAATAAACACAATAAATCGATGGGTCACAATGAACAAGGTTACTAGACTATTCAGCAAATTCCTTCAGCGGTGTCCCTCTGCTCTGTCTGATTATTGCGTAAAAAGAACTAGGTGACGTGATGCTATGCAGGTTGACCAGCGAATGAGGTGCTGATGTCATGATGACATTAGCCAATAGAACCCCACTTCCGTATACACCATAAACACCAAATTTTCATACTGCTGAAGAACCGTGCTGAAAACTATAGATCAAATATTGCTTACAAAATACATTACTCATGAACAATGTCGGTAGTTGAGATGTAGGGTCAGTCAGCACCCAATTATAAACACATTATTCAAAGAAAGCCTGAAAATGCTATGAGTTGAATGCTGAAATCTGCACCTATATAAAATTGAAATTAGAAAGAGAGAAAATCAACACATTTATCATGCTCAGATTCATATACCAACATTTTGTCAATCAAATTTAGAAAAAGTGAAACTTATTAGTAGGCTTTGAGTTTTAAAAAATTGAGGAGTGTGATAAATAGCACACTTCAAAATGTGAGGAATGCTATTTTGTGAATGAAGGGGGGGGGCAGAGTGCCCCCTGACAAAAAATGAAAGAAAAAAGTGCCCCTCTGACAAAAAATTAAAGAGAAAATCAGGAGGGCAAAGGAAAAGAAAAAAATTCTACCAAAATTCAGCCGGATCATGGGCCAAAATAGTGTAAAATACGAGCGCACATTGTAAAGATAAAGCCCTTTCCATCCTGATAATGGGCGAAAATAGTGTAAAATAGCAAATTTTTGCACGGCATAAACAGTCTCTGCTATTTTATGATACAACTGTATTTTTTCCGTCTGTGCCACCGACATTTTATTTTGCCCCCCCGACCAAAAAAGCTGGCTACGCCCCTGCACCCAATCCTAATTTTGTAGTATGGTCTTCAGGTTCATGACTTGGCCTACATAAATGATTATCTTCATGCCTCATCCTAACAATGGTGTGAGAGACATTTTCTCATAAAATATCATTTGTGCTGGATTAATTTAAGCTTAATGACAGCATGAATATCTTTTCCAATCTCATGCATTCAAAGAAATGTCATTTTGCAGAAACAGTCCTATACCATGATGATTTCAATACTGGACTTTGAAAACAAGAAAGGTATCAGTGTAGCATACCCAAGAGCAGCAATTGACATATGAACAGAGGGGGCTATAGTCAATGCAATCATGATGTCAGACAGTACTGGACAAGCTGGGTCTCTTACCAGTTGATTGATGTGTAGTTTTGTATTGAATCAAATACTGGCGAACAAATGACTGTCTATGATTGAAGGCTTGAAGGCAAGCATTGTGCACTCCTAGTAAAAGGGCAGTAACTGCTTTCTTATTGCTAGTGGGTACTGTCTTTTACTTTGGGGTAGGTTAGTTAAACTATTTGCCTCCCACGACACATGACATAGGCCTAAAGTCTGTTAGAAATTACACAAGGCTTGCAAGTGCTCACTATCCAGGCCCTACTTATTCAGTGCCTAGTATATGGGACCATGACAACCCCTCTCTTGACTTGCTGGCGCGCCTCGCTGGCCGCTTTGCCCCCCCCCTCCCCCCTCCCCCGAGGAAGTAGATCTAGTTAGGCCGTACATGTGACGTGGTAGCTCCAACCATGGTGGAATGATCAACTTCTGTTTACACCATAAAGATGTTAATGCCTTGATATGTCTTGATATAAAGAAAATAGAAACACACAGGAGTTATTTCTAGTAAGTATAAAATGCACCATAGGCTGATCCCATCAATTTATTAGATATACAAAATTAGACATTATGACCGCAGACAATAGTTTGAATCCTTTGTTTGAAGTCAATTTATAAAAAGCATGCTGAGCCGGGTCTCCCCGTCAGTCCAAAACACCCTCAATCCAAACCACCGTCAGTCCATATTTTTAGGGTTAGGAATCCTAACCCTAAAACTTCGGACTGACGGTGGTTCAGATTGACTGTGTTTTTCGGGCTGACGGGGGTGTAAGAGTTCTCCATCCTTAGGAGGGTACACATTAAGTGGTCTGCCTTGTGTGCAGAGAACCATTCTAACCAACTAGCTTGCAGTTGTTTCAAAAATAATGGACTGGCATTGGTCTAATTGTAATCATGTAGCTAATAACTAAAATGATCGTTAATGATAATGTGTCTGTTTATTTCTTTTTGTTCACTCCAGGCCATGTGGCTGATGTTACAGCAAGAATCGGCAGATGACTTCGTCATAGCAACCAATTCAGTACACAGCGTCAGGGAATTTGTGATAGAGTCTTTCAAATGTATAAATGTGGAAATTGAGTAAGTCTCACCTGAAACAAACAGAAGCAAACAAATATATAAACAGGCACAACAAACAAACAAACATTTCATTATGTGCATTACAGTTGTGGCAGAGAAGAACAGCAGTTGTTTACATTTTGAGAGCGTGCACAGCGTAAAGACAGAAGTGGGGTTCTGATTGGCCGATTCAATCGTCTAATAACAATCATAACAACAGACCGATAACCTGATTGGCTGATTATGTTGGTCGGCGCAGATCGGCACGCTTAAAGGGAACACAAAGTTTGGCGTATGGCGCTCATTAACAGGGAACTCGCGTCTATCTGAGCAAAGGACTGCTGTTCTTCTCTGAAACAAAGTGTAGTGTCATTCATCCAGGTGTAATTAAATATCAAATTGAACTCATAAAACTATTCACAGGAATTTTTTTTCCGGGGGGCATTGAGGGGCAAAGTGAATTTCAGGGGGCAAAATAAACAAATTGTATGCAAAATTACCGCAAATAGTTGAATTTTTTGTAATTTTGGGTTTATACTGGGGAAACAGGGGCAAGAGTTCTGACTGGGGGCATTTGCCCCTCATGCCCCCCCGTGGCGCCGCCACTGACTATCAAGGTGCATCTGCAGGTAGCCTGATGCGATACCGTAGCCTCTAAAAAACATAAGTCCAGTTGAATAGTTTTATGAGTTCAATTTTATATTGGTGGCATGGGGGGTACATGCCCTGGGTGCCGAATGGACCAATTCAGCATCGATTCTGCACCCCCACCAAGCGATGAAAGTCAAAGTTTTCGCAAGCTTCAGTACAGAAACATTTGATAGATCTATTTAAGACCGATATTCAACTTCATTATAACCAAAATTAATATAAAGTGGTAGACCCTATTTGTGCAAATTTTCGTGTGCAATTGTTTCAAATACGGAGGGGGCGCCATTATGTATCCTTAGCCCTGGGCACTACAATCCCTAGCTACGTCACTGCGTATGTTAAAAATAACCCAAAAATGTTTTAATTTGGAAAGGATTTATATATTGAAGTAAGAAAAACTTCCAACAAGCAGGATGGGGATTTTGAGGTAAAAATAACAATATACCCACTTTCTTTCTTTATTTCCAAACAGTTTTTTTGTTGTTGCATATAAGTTTCAACTTCCTCCACCAGTCTTGAAGTTTTCTTTCTCCCATTCTTACACTTTTGTCCATCAGCAGTAAGATGTATGTTAAAAATAACCCCAAAATGTTTTGATTTCGAAAGGATTTAAATTGACATAAGAAAAAACTTCCAACAAGCAGGGTGGGGAATTTAAAGGTAAAAATAACAATAAACAAAAGTTGCCCACTTTCTTTCTTTATTTCCAAGCAGTTTTTCGTTACATATAAGTTTCAAGCCCCGACTGCATAAGGTCATTGGCAATGATAAACATATACATAGTGGGTTTTTATGCGCTACTGTTATACAACACAATTAATTGGCGTGTGGGCTTTATTTTTGTGTACACGTCGGCGTTGTTCAGCCCCACGATGAATGGACGTACGACAGGGGCTATTTCCTTTTTCGCATTGTGCGTACTTTGCAAAGACAACAATACGTAACTTTAAGCTAGAGTTAAGTTTAATGCAAGAAGGTATGTAAGTGTATAGTAATAACCATACACTTACGACCCTCTTACTTAAGTTCAGTCTTAAGTTTAAGCTGAACAGAGAAACGACCCAGAAGTGCAGTGCACTATTTTTGACTATGTGTTTCTTTGCTTAATACATGCCTCCAAGTGTGGTTCTTTTCAGCCAACAAAATTTTACTGCCAAAATGTTGTATGTTTATTCATAAAGTCGGACTATGGTTTGCGAATTTATTCAGAATGTTTGGTGAAGAGCTCCCTCGGGAGTGCCTACCCACGCGTCCCCAAAAAACTTGATGTAGTCAGAGGGTAGTAGTAGTAGTGAATGATGACAATAGGCATGTGGAAAAGGGGAATGTTTTAAGTTTGTTTATCAAATTAATTGGGCAATGGTTTGATTTTCTATTTTAAAACTAAAAGCTTTTAATGAAAATCTAGAAAAATCTTATAAAAATCTGCTGGAAAGGGGGAACTGATGTACTCACTGGATCTTCCATGTCTTTAGATAAAGATAAAAAGTAAAGTAGGTAATGGGGCTACATACTTATCCTGCACAAGAACATTATAAACACAATGGGGAAGGATTGCTCGCTATAAGAGGAAACTGAATATAATTAATTAGAAAGAAAGATCAGTTTGCCAACCCAAAGTGTTAGATTTAAACACCACAACAAATAAACACTAATCCCGGCCGGCACACAACCCAACTTGAAGAAAGGCAAGGGAACGTGCCGGCATGGGATTCAAACCCACAACCCACTCGATGGCTGGTATGGCTAAAATTTGTAAAAAGTTTGTTTCCAATAGGTGACCTGAAAATCTAAATGCAAAATGTTATTTTTTTTATTTCTTTATTTGTCAGGATGTTTCTGTTGGAAATGTTAGCATTATTTTTTGCTTGAATTTGTTTTTTGTTTTTTTTAATTCTCAAAAAAAAAAAGGAAGTTGTAAATTGCTACCCAAAATGAAATGTGTGCAGTCTGCAGGAAACAAACTTGTTTCAGAGCATAATTTTATGTGCTGAATTTAGAATATGTTTACTGATACCACTTTGATCTTTAACTTGTACTAGAAATATCTCAAACATTCATCTTTTTTTAAATCTAGACTTCATTCCCCAACTCTATAATTTAACACTGTATTCATATTCTGCATTTTGCAGACCTTCTTGTTTTCAAATTTCTTGATGCAAGCATTTAACTAGCCCATTTTCTGTGTTATTATAACTGATTAATTTTAAGGGGGCCTCCACAACAGTGGCGTACCCAGACCGCCCCTACCCGCGGGGGGCTGGAAAAAGGTGAATTTTGACACCTAAAAATAGACATATTAATTTTTTCAAATTTTGCCCCCCCCCCCATCATATATTCACTCCTTTCTATTGCCTACACAGGAAGAACTTCCTGGCACTGCCGCTGAACATGTACAAATTTTTTCCCCTATTGGGAAAATGGATATAAATTTCAATTTTTCATGCAAATAAAACAGCCTCTTTTACTGTAGGCCTATGGGGCTTGTTTTTTCAAAAGGTTTTAACATTTTCAAAAAAGAAGCACCCACATTGTAAGAGATACCATTTTCAAAAAAAACACCCACTTAAAAAAAATTGTAGGAAGAAGTAGATTTAAATGCATATTTATTGACAAGACTCTAATTTTATAAGCTGGGATGATTTTTTTTAAAGTCAAATCCCTGGTTCAAGTAATGATACTACTAATTGCCCTATATTTTCAGTGTCTGCAAGCAAAGAGTTAGGCCCAGTACATAAAAGTCAAGAGCACCCTCTATAGTTTTCAAAAACTTTCCACTGATGCATTTTATGCTGTTGACTTGCCGATAATGTAAGGGTAGAACTGTGCACTGAAAAAAAATCTTGCATGGTGGTTTCGCTGGATTAGTAAGATATGCCGAGTTCAGATGCAAAAAGCGATATAATCCATTTTTCTTGATTTGAGATATAGGCAAATATAACTTGTCAAATTTAAAGTAAATGAGAAAATATATGCTGTTTTTGATCAGAGTTTCAAAAATATACATTGTATTTTCTAAAGTAGGGTCAGGGTGTCAATGTAAAGCTAACATTACAGGGTAGATGTTGATGGTCATAACGCAAAAAGTTTGAAAATGGCATATATCATGTTTTGCATCTGTACTCTTCATATTCAGGATAATTCTTTCATGAATTTTATTTTGTAATATTTTCTTTAAATTGTCCATCTTTATAATATAATGTCACTCTATGAAAGTGGTACTCAGTTTTACTTAAAAATCAAGATTTGCTGACACAATAATTATTACATGTGTCTAACATTAATTTTTATCCCACGCCTTTCAATCAGTGTATGAAAAAAAATTAATCCAAATTGTCATTCACTGAAAAACATTTTTTTTTTTTTTTTTTTTTCGCTCTAACATGCCAATCAACTCTGATGTTCCTTAAAAAGGGTTATTGTCAAGCAATAATATAATCAAACAAACAAAACTAAAACAAATAATTCCAAAATCAAGCAGAGAACAGAGTTTGAAAATTAACTTATAATTGATAGGTCAAATAATATTGATAAATGGATAGGATAAAATGACCGAATGATTGTAATAATGATCGATTGACCAATTATATAATTTTGGTGTGCTTGATTGATGACTAATTTGATTTGATATACTTGAATTGATTGACCATTTGATTGATTGATTGATTGATTGATTTTGACAGATGGGAAGGTTCAGGAGTAGAAGAAGTAGGCAAAGACAAAGTAACAGGCCATATACGAGTGAGGGTGGACCCTAAATTCTACCGCCCAACGGAAGTGGTAAGTCACACCCATCATGTCCCTTTGTCTGTCTGTGTGTTTGTGTGTCTGTCTGTAGGTGTGTGTGTGCCTAGAAGTCTTTTATCTGTCCATCATTCTGTCCACCTGTCCATTGTATGCAAATCAATGTGCCACCTTGTCAAAGTGGGATCTGTATTTTTGTGTTGTCAGTTTTTCTGCCTTTGTATGCATCTTTCTGTGCATTTTTGTCTGTCTATCGATTTGATATCAAAATGAAAGTTCTGAAGGTGTTGGACTCCTTGTGAAATCAATGTCATACTTTGTCTCTGGGGCTTATTTACTTAAAAATATGTTTTCTGTGTAAGATTCAACCATAATTTCTCTTCTGGCAACATTGTTACCTGTGGGTAGTTCTTTTGTTTAAAAAAGAGAAGTAAATTACACAAACAACATGAGAGCCTTTTGCCTATGAAGATTACATACAAACCTAAATCTAAAGTGGCAAGTTTTCCATTTTACAGAAAACAGAAAAAATATAGTGGAATTTGACAAAGAAAATACAATTTTGCAAAATTAAGTTTTTTTCCACCTAAAATACTGGCTGTTTTGAAAACATTCAGCAAACGGCTAAAGCAAACACCATAATTTTACTGATATTTTCTTCAATTCCTATATTTTACTTGTAAAGCCCATAGTACTCTTAAAATCAAATAAAATTAACTATTTGTTAGCTATTTAAGTCTCTGATAATGCAGAAACATCTCACATGCTGCCATTTTTGTTTAGTTTGCATTTGGCCCAGTAGAAGTTCCATAGAATTGGTTAATTTTAAGGATTTTTTTAGAACATGGAATAAAAAACATAATTTTAGCTTTTAGAACATGGGAAACTTCTCAAATCTATGTCATGTTTGTGTGACCCTTACATTCCCCTCTCCCCAATTCCCCCTTCCTTCATCTCCCACATTAGTTTGTTTTGAAAAATACCAAGTATCTTTTCACCCTTAAAAGAAAAAATATCCCAACACCAGTGGTTAGCAGTGTATTCTTGATCCCGTTTTGAACCATCAACAAACTGAAAGGAAGTGAAAGAAATAGATTTAAAGGGGCACATGGAAATTTGTTTGCAATGGACCCAATCTTGTTTTGTACTTTCTTCTTTTTGGAAAACATTGATCATTGTGTCATGCTCCAAAGAGCTATTCTAGTTGAAATATCTACCCCCCCTATGGAAGACATGACCTTAATCTCCGGGAAAGGGAGTGTGAATTTCAAATGGAATGACCTGAATTGGTGACTCCATTTGAATTTACACCTACTGTGTGGAATATTAAGGTTGTGTATTCCATAGAGTTTCCCAACTCCATTTGGCAGCTTGTTTTACACAAAAAAGTTATAACTTTCAGTGCTATTAAGTTCTCAATTTGTGAAGCAATGTAGAAAACTATTTTTGACAGTAAATCTTCAAGTGCCCCTTAAATGGCTGCACTTTCTGTGTGAAACAGTATAGGCCTGTAATCATGGATGAGAGCAAACAAGGATTTCCCTGGTATAGACGAGGTCGATTCTGCTATTGTGTGATGGCTGGGATAGGGCTGGTTACAATACAGGGCATTGCCCGCTGACCTCATCTAGTACTTTTCGGAGATGCTTGGTTTGGTATTGGGTGAGAGTGTGGATGTGGGGTATGGGGGTGTGGAGAGCAAGCATTGGGGTTTATTGACAATAATGAAATTGAGGCAGCATGTGTGGGTACCAAAGATATGGTAAGATTTGAAGGAGAGATTTGACAAATGCATGCCTAAGCTGTTAGGGAGTGACATGACATGGACAGTAAACATGAAATCTGGGTCTTTGCCATAGATACCTTTAGAAACTGCATATGTGAATGGGGAGAAAGATCCTGATTAGCAAAGCATTGGGCTGTTCTGTTTATTAAGTTCACACTCCCCCTGTGGAAGAGTTATCTCAAAGTCATCTTCAGAGGGAGTATGGGTTTCAAAGAGAATAGACAAATAGGTAACTTCTGTTTGAAATAATCCAGTTGTGGAAGATATATGTTAAGCTATATTACAGAGGGATGGGGGTTTCAAAATAATTAACCGAACCAATTTCATTTGGAAAACGCTCCATCTGTGGAAGATTATTCTTAATCTTCCTCAGTGGTACTGCAAATTTCAAGTAGTTTAGCCCATTATGATTCTCTATCAGCCCCACACCCACCCTCATCACCTCCTTCTGGTATACATAATTTGGTAGGGGTGAGTGTGCATGGGGAGGGGGTTGGCTGACAAAATGTAGGGTGTGCAGGAAAGCAAACATGGCTACATGGCTTGCAGTTCAGATGAGGTAGATTTTTTTATGTGAGTTTGAAATTAACTGAAATGTTTTTTGTCTAAGATTGATAAGCAACACATAAATAAGTTATGGCATCCAAGTTACTTGCTACAAATTATTGATGTATTAATATTGATAGGGTTGGACTATTAATTGGATGAACTAACTGATGAAATTTGAAAAGCAAATGAAAGCGATAATAAAGAAAAAATCATACAAGCTTCAAGCTTGCAAAGTGTCATCACATACTCTACCAATCTAAAGCAAACCGGGGAAGTCATAAAATCGTAAAGTTGCAACATCTCATCAACAGGGGCATCACAGCCATGACCTTGATGGCAAATGACAAGCCAAGTTCACTGCTCCGTCTGATGAATTGCGTTTGACGACCGTTTACCTGCCGATTTGCCCCTCCAAACCCAGTTTAAGGAGTGTTTATGTTGTTATAATAGTCATGTATCATTAGGCGCCATGATGTCATGTGATTGATCAGATGACAGCATTATGGTTACCCTGGAATGTTGGTAGGTAGCATGTTTCAAAAAGTTTTTCTTTAATGTTCTGAGTATTTTTTGCTATGGACTTTTTCCACATTAGACATTATGGGCATAGAGTATGGCTATGTTCTGCTGAGTCAGCTCAGAATGAAAGATGAAGAGATAGGTAATTTGGCATGAGCAGAGGTTGCTCTGCATGCTAGCCATAGGCTTCAACATAAAAATATATATTTTCTCAAAATATCAAGAGCTATCTTAAGAACCACTGAACCAATACTAGGCTTGTTTGTACTCATTTTAATGCATTTTGCACGCAGATTCCAAATATGGTAATGAAAATGTACAATTCTGACATTTTTGAATTTTGATTTTTTTTTTTTTTTTTTTTAACTTGTCGTCTGCAGTCGACACCCGCGTGCAGAGGTTAAAAACCAAACAATTTAAGAGATAACATTGGTTAATAAAACCAAGGTAATTTAGGGTGATTGCACTAGGATTGCGTTTCTTTGAATAGTAAGATTAGTCGCCTCAAGTTCACAATGTTTGCAGGGTTGCCAAACCCGTGATTTGGTAGCCCAATTGGGCGCCTTGAAAATTTTCCCCATGACTTCTGACCATTTCCTTTGCCCTATAGATATCAATGGTTAAGAAATAAATGGGTGACTTTTTTTGACATTGGCTCCAGTGACATTCAGTACTTTCCTGTCCCATAGAAACCAATGGTTGAACAAAATATTGAGTGGCAACTTGGGCTGTCAATTGCTGGCAACACTGTATGTTTGCCAAATTTGTTGTTCATTTTGGATATTGGCCACAAGAGAACGTAGCACAGATACAGAGTTTCATTTTTTGATTCAATAGTTGTCGCGATCGTTTGTAGAAGGAATCCATGTTTGGTCACAGGACAGATGTGGTCTAAATAAAATAAAATTGATGCAATCCCATGATGCATTGCAAAATCACATATTGAACCTAGCTATTGAACCTGCAGAGGTAGAGTGTTGCTCTGTGGTTTGAATTCTTGCTGCAGGTGCTTGAGGTCCCAGGTTTGATTCCCGGTGGTGGAAAACTTACTGGGATATTAACCTGACTAATGGTACTTGTTCATTGAATATCAACAGTCAATTGCATTCTAATATCTCAAACTTTAGTTTTATTGTCTTCATTTTTTTCAAAATTATTGTTATGCACAGATTTATAGAAACTCTTGAATAGTGCATGATGGGAATGCATGAACATTTTCTGTGACGGTGCTCTAAATCAAAACAACAGGTTCTAGATGCAATCACAAGTAAAAACACTGTATGTGCATTGCTTATTGCTACCAGATACTGCCTTTTACTTAGGGGATAGATTGATTCAAAATATTTGCCTCCCAAATCAAAGTGGAGTATTTGCTTTGCTTAGTGCTATCATATACTGCCTTTTACTGTGGCGGTGGACTGATTCAAAATATTTGCCTCCCAAATCAATGTGTGGTATCAGATACCATCTTATTCTTTGGGTAGACTGATTCAAAATATTTGCATCACAAATCAAAGTGTCATATCTGGTCTACTTAGTGCTATCACATACTGCATTTTACATTGGGGTAGACTAATGTATGACATTAGCCTCCCAAGTCAAAGTGTAGTATCTGCTATGTTATTTACTAGTTGATACAGCATTTTGACTTGGAAGCAGTAAAGAGTGAAATATTTGCTCTCAAGTTAAAAAGAAGTATCAGCTTCACTTATTGCTATCAGATACATCCTTTTGGAGACAGACTGATGCGAAGTACCTGCCTTCCAAGTCTAAGTGTAATATGTTCTATATTATTTACATGTAGATACATCATCTCCCAAGTAAGAAGGCAGGATGTGTGTTGTAATTTGTTCGCAGATACTTCATTTGATTTTGGAGGCAGCATAGAATTAGCAAATGTTCCCCAATTTTGTGGGTTTGCGATATATTGATTGTGCATGAATAAAAAATTTCAAATAAAATAAAAAATACAGGAGTATAAACAATGTGAAGTATTAAGTACAGAGATTCTTGGGAGATTTGTTTCAATTTTTGGAAAAAATTCAAACTTTATTACACAAAATTAAGCAACAAGTGATGCAAAATATTGATGATTAAATTTAAGACTTTGTTTGAAATCAGAATTTGCATATTCAGTTTAAACAAGGGTGTTTTTCATTTTTTTATTTTTTTTGGTAAGAAAAGTTACGATACATGACCAAACTTTTCATTTGAGACAAAGCAATACAAAAAAATATTTTAAAGTAACTAGAAATAAAAAAAATATATATAGAAGAAAGGGTATAATATATAAGAAAAATTGATATAAAAAAATTGTATAATTTGATATGTGTGGTATTGTTAAATTGTGTCAATTTACATCAATTTGGCAACAAAAAATGCCAATATGCCATGAGAGAGCGCCGGGTAATAGCTTTGCAGCTTGTGTGTGTTTGCTAAGCCTTATGTCTATTTGTCTTTATTGTGCTCATGTCATTCCATGCTACATCTTCACCGCTGAGACTATCACGTTGCGATTCCCCGCTCAATACAGCGTCGACATCCTCCGTCCCAACTCGTCACCGTCACTCACCGTCGACAGCGCACCTGTTGGGCCCGCACAGCAGCATGCCATCTTCCCATCGCTCGCCATCTCCGATTTCGCGAAACCATCGTCCCTCGACGGCCGGATGAGAAAACCCTCTTACGTACGTAGGTGATTGAGCAGGACAGACCTTCGAGTTCACAGATAACGACATGAGTAAAGAAAAAATATTCATTATGAAAAACTTGAGTTCTTGACTAGGGGTATACTAGCACTTCTCCTGGGATAAGGCTGAGCCAACTACCACATATTATCCACTGTACAATATAAAAAACTTCCATAGATTCACCCTTGGGAAAAGTCAACCATTTTTTTTCCACTCGATTGAGTTTTTGATTAGTTTAAGATCCAAACCGTGCTCTAATTGTTACTTAGCTGTACAATCCATGCGACTTTATACGTTAGCCATTTTTTTGATATATTTCATAGCGCTTGGTCCTTCTCACCATAGTTCAAGAGGAGTAAGCGAGCCCCGAGGAGATATACTTATTACATGGACAGGTTTTTCATAATCTTAAGTTTGACTGTTTCAATTAAACGAAGCAGTGGCAAATTCCTCGGTATAATCTTTGGTCCCTGATGGTTAAGGCGGAGATAATATTGACGGTTTAATTGTTTTCAAGTCCCGCAACGAACACAAATCGCAGCTTTTACTACCAGCCCCTTTTTTAAGCCCACTAATATCGGTCCTAATACTCCCCCATATAACCTGTGATGAACATGTTTAATTACTATTCTGGAATTAGATGAGGAAAAAAAGTGGTTTGTTTTTTCGACTGCAATATTTTGCGCCCGGGGCGCACTGCATGAAACAAGCCTTGCTCATAATCACATCTTTATGACTTTTCCTGAGCTTTATTACGAGGGCAATAGGGTTTTCTTTCATTTTGCACCAAATGAAAGTGACATGGCTTATGCTGGCACTCCATAACGGAGTTGTTTTTATTTCATGTAGTTGCTAATGTCAATTGTCAACCACGTTTTGTAGAGAGTCGACTTGATGCACCGTATTAAGATTGGGTATATTCGGCGCGGTAATAAATTGTGAAAGGTCTCGTTGAAAAATGGCTTGTTTCCTGCGTATGTGACGGGCGATGTTACACAATGATGACAGAATTGACACGAGGTGAAAGGAAGACATGATGAGAAGCTTAAATTGAAAACGATAAGGAAATGAGATAGCTAACATGGGGGAGAGATGCGGGCTTGTTTTCTTTACAAAGTGCAATGATATGCTGCGAATGTCATATTTTGCAGTTTATCACATGTCAAATTTTGTTCATCTGTTGAGTAAAAAAGAATTAGATTTGTTTAGTTTTGCTTTTCCTATGATTTGTGTATTCTTTTGTTTTTTCTTTCTTTTCCTTATTTCTTTCTTTCTTTCTTTCTTTCTTTATCTTTCTTTCCGTATTTCTTTCTTTACTTTGTCTCTTTAATTTCTACCATTCTCAATTTTTCATTATTTCTATGCTTTATTTTTATTTGTTTCTCTTTTCTTTTACAATTTTTTCTGTTTGTTATTTTCTTTGTTTTCTTCTTTTCTTTCATTTGCTTTTCCTGACTTTGTCTATTCATTTCTTCTCCTTCCATCTCTCTGTTCTCTATTCACTATCCCTTCTTCTTCTGTTTCTATTTTTATTTTAAAAATATGAACAAAATGAAGGTATTTCAATCTCTTTCATAGCTTTTTAAAGATTCCTTGTATGCAGAAACACATACCAACCAGGGGCATGGCTCGAAAAAGTGGGGAATTTGGGAAGCTCCTTCCCAGGAAATGTTGGTGTTTGGAGGGAAATTCTGGTATTTGGAGGAAATTGTGTCTTTTTTGTATATAAAACATGTTATAAACTGTGGAAAATTTAGCTTGCTTCCGGGAAATTAACATTTTTTCAAGCTTTGACCAGGGGGAAATATTTCAGGCCAGTCATCAGGACAATTGATCAATTTTGCACCCCCCCCCGCCACCCACCTGGGCTTGGTGGTCCTGGCACGCCCCTGTATGTATAAATGTAAAGTTAATTTTGTCCTAAATTGAAAATAACATGGAATATAATTGCTAGCTTTGAAAAATAATTTTGAATTACCTGTCTACTGTAATAGCTATAAAAGTTTGTAAGTTATGTAACATTGTGAGTGGTGCACTAAATGTCCAACATTGAAGTTATCATTTCAAGCTTGCTATCTATTGGGCTGTTCCAGTTGAAATCCACACTACCGGTACCCCTGTGGAAGCCACAGGGGGAGTATGAATTTCAAATGGAATGAACACATTAGGCAGCTCCATTTGAAACTCACCCTCCCTCAGTGGAAGATTCTGGCTGAAGCTTTCTTAGAGGGTGTATGAAATTCAAATGGAGCTGCCTAATGTGCTAATTCCATTTGAAATCCATACTCCCCCTGTGGAAGATATTTCCAAAATCTTCCGCTGGGGAGTGTCAATTTTAAATGGAATATCCCATTGCTTCTCTATGCCAATAAGTATATAAAAGGTCCATTATATCCTAAGTGTAGTAAATGATAAATTTGTCAAAAAAATTAATAATTTGGAACTTTGGATATGATATATCCAAAATTGTAAATGAGAAACAAAATTTGTCCAAACATTTAAGTAAATTTCAAAACATGCAACAAGCTTTGAAAAAGAATTTTCTCCAAATCATATACTTTGTAGTGTATTCTGTATATTCATTCTGAAACTATAAATGGCCATCCACATGCAGCTATGTAACAATTAACCTCTCAAATTGAATCACCTCCAAAAGACTCATACTCTCTCGAAGAAAACAAACAAGTCCCCCTTAATTGTTTCCATCATTAAATAAAAATGACATTAATTTCAGGTGAATTTGTCCATCATTTTGTAGATGGATGATAAAACTGGACAGGGCAGCAGCTTTAAGTCACTAATTGGTCAAAGAACATGGACTTTGAGGCTTTCACGATACAATGTTTTAATTAGGGTACAATGTACTTACTTGAACGCATCATGCTTAAGACCCTGGAGATATCTATAGCAAGGAGTATGGATATCGTTGTCAGAAGAGGGCTGTGGGTTAAGTGGCGTTATCAGTTTCACGACATGTGACATTGATCTTTTGCAACATTGTGGCAGGTTTTTTTGCCCCAGCAATTTTATTAGTCAGTCGCACTCAGACGTCACGAGATGAAACAATTGAGGAAACCAATGTTGAGCGGTTAAATCTCGACGATACATTCTAATAATGTCCGCCAAATTGCTTTAAATAACAGTCGCTATATGAGCCCTGGCTGGTGGTAGATTATTAGAAACAACAAATTTGGCAGATCATGTATGGGTTTCCGTTTAGTTACGAGACCTCGCGGCTTTGTGCACCAAAACTCGTAACGAGAGCAAGGAATTTTGTCTGAGGGCCGTTTTGGATTCTGTGTACTTTTCTGGCAGGGTTTACAAATGCAGTTATTGTACTCCTACGGGAGTTGACTTAACCATAATGGGGGCAGTTTACGTAAATTACTAACAAAATAGTTGCAATAGTTGTTTAATAGTCCCCTTCGTTTCGTCTCGTGTTTTCTAACGTTTTTTCGGCATCAAAGCGTCGCAGTAAGATCAGAGATAGACACTGTCTAAGTTAGGAATCGTTGATTTGCGTTGAGAATTCTTCAGGGAAAGCGCTCATTTGGCACAAGGAAAACAATGTTTTGGTAGCACCAGAGGCACTTTCGCTGATGGTTGCTAGGGGCCATTTTGATTTCTTTATTGGGACAGATTGGTGATTCCTCTGTGCGGCACCGATCATCTCGGGGAGAATAATAGACGAGATGCAGCATTGTTTTGTTATCTTATCGTTTATTGGTTGCTCTTTTTGGTTTCGGCGTTACGCAGAGGAAAAAATCTCGAAAATTACTACTGAGACTCCCTGATTAAATGCAACGATGAACTTTGTAAGCTTAATTGTACGAGTTAGAATTTATTAACTGATGATGAATGTGAAAAGAGCAATTTATTGCTCATTACGTTATTGGTGATTTAATTAAATGTGTGCACAGGGATTGTGACTGAATGTAAAGGAGCTAAGATGTAATGTAGATAAAGTTTTTCAAAAGTTATACAAATATTATAGCATGTTAAACAATTTGTAGTATGCAACTTATGAAAATTAGTAACTCTTTTCTTGTTTTGAGATGGTTATTAAGATGGAATGTAATTAGCTTATTCCTATTTCACAATCACATGATATATTTTATAGCATAACACTCTCATATATTATAATGCTTGACTTTAAGGTAATGTAATTAAGGACCTGTAAAACAGGACGAAAGTTGCAACCTACTGAAGATACCAGTTGACTTTTTGTGTTGAGATTGACCAGTTGAAACATATTGCTATCTACTGAAGATAGCGGTTGATGCAATATGCTGTAATTTACAATTTGAAACCCAATGCTATCTACTGAAGATATTAACAGTTATCTACCAGTTGACACATATTGCTATCTACTGAAGATAGCAGTTGGTATGATATGCTGCAATCTACCAGTTTAAACTTATTGCTATCTACTGAAGATAACAGTTGATTCAATATGCTGTGATCTACCAGTTGAAACATATTGCTGTCTACTGAAGATAGCAGTTGGTGCGATGTGCTGCGATCTATCAGTTGAAATATATTGCTATCTACTGAAGATAGCAGTTGAAACTTATTGCTATTTACTGAAGATAGCAATGCGATATGCTGCCATCTACCAGTTGTAACATATTGTTATCTACTGAAGATAGCAGTTGCTGCGATATGCTGCTATCTACCAGTTGAAATATTGCTGTCTACTGAAGATAGCTGTTGCTGCGATATGCTGCTATCTACCAGTTGAAACATATTGCTATCCACTGAAGATAGCAGTTTATGCGATATGCTGCTATCTGCCAGTTGACACATATTGCCATCTACTGAAGATAGCAGTTGATGCGATATGCTGTTATCTCCCAGTTGAGATATATTGCTATCTACTGAAGATAGCAATACCGTAAAAGATTCGCCTAATGGCGCACTTGGACTCCTTTGTCTTGGGGTAAATTTCATGTGCAAATAAATAGAGCTCCCTCATCTGAAATCCCAGCAAGATTTCAGATTTCGTGCCCTTATTTGCTGGTGGTAATTTTACATGAGGGCACTTTTAGGTTGTGCCTAAAATCCCACCTATGTCAAGGGACCCCATAGTGTCATTAGGCGAACCTTTACGTTCTGTAATTTGGATAATTTATAATCATTTGAAAATATGAGCCACACCTAGAAATGAGGGAATTACCAAAATTATTAGTCATCTATATCTTTTATTGGGCTATTACTTTGAAATCCACACACCCTCTATGGAAGACGTGACCTTTAAACCTCCCACACAGGGGGGTGTGGATTTCAAATGGGAGTCACTTATTCAGGTAACCCCATTTGAAATTCACACTCCCTGTGGGAAAGGTCATGTCTTCCATAGGGGTATGGATTTCAACTGCAATAGCACATTTCCAAATCATTTGGTGAATATTTTGATATCAAAACGAGTGGTATCAAGAGGCATGAATTCTTGACAAGCACACTTGTTGCATGTGATAAAACCTGATTTAGTAAATCCCAAACCCAACTTGAACATCAATTTGCTGCTATCTACTGAAGATAACATAAAGTGCAGATTGTTGCTACCTACTGAAGATAGCATAAATTTCAATTTGTTGCTATCTACTGAAGATAGCATAAATTTCAATTTGTTGCTATCTACTGATGATAGCATACATTTAATTTCTGTTGCTATCTACTGAAGATAGCATAAATTTCAATGTGTTGCTATCTACTGAAGATAGCATAAATTTCAATGTGTTGCTATCTACTGAAGATAGCATAAATTTCAATTTGTTGCTATCTGCTGAAGATAGCATAAATTTCAATTTGTTGCTATCTACTGAAGATAGCATAAATTTCAATTTGTTGCGATCTACTGAAGATAGCATAAATTTCAATTTGTTGCTATCTACTGAAGATAGCATAAATTTCAATTTGTTGCTATCTACTGAAGATAGCATAAATTTCAATTTGTTGCTATCTACTGAAGATAGCATAAATTTCAATTTGTTGCCATCTACTGAAGATAACATAAATTGGTTGCTATCTACAAAACATAACATAAATAGCAATGTGTTGGTATCTACAATTGCAATTTGTGGCTATCTACAAAAGATAAATAATTGTAATTGGTTGCTCTCTACTGAAGATGGCATATTAGCAATGTCTTGCTATTTTCTGAAGATAGCATATTAGCATAAACTTCAATTTGTTGCTATCTACAAAAGACATCAACAAGTACAATTTTTTTGATATCTACTGAATATGCTGAAGACATCAACAAGCTCTCTTTGTTGCTATCTACTGAAGACAGCATAAAGAACAAAATGTTGCTTTTGGTAATAATTTCCTGTCTACCGAAGATAGCATGGATTCACTGGAGATAGGAAGCATGCTAGCTAATGAAGATCATTTGAAAAATAAATGTTGCTATGTATTGGTGATATGATCCCCAAAATGCAATTCCATTTGAAATTCATACTCCCCCTGTGGAAGATACTTCCAAAATCTTCCACAAAGGGGGTGTAGACTTTATAACGAATTAGCCCAATGACTTGCGCCATTAAATTAATAGGGTGCTATGAATTTTAAATCTATGGCTTACATTTCTAAGCTTTTCCCAGATGGTCAAATACTAAATTTACAATACTGGTAGGATTGATGAAAGATAATATCTCTAAATATCATAATATTTCAGGCTTATTTGTCTCAAAATCAAATAAAGAGAATCAGATTTTTAACAAGAAAAATACAGCATCGTATATACTACCAAGGGATCTCAATTTATCACGGTATTAAAAAAATGGTCTATGCAATTGAAAAAATATATTAACTGATCAACTTTCATCGTGACTCCCACGAGGCCGGTGATCCAATTGAAACCGGGCAAATTTTGGTTCTCATGTCTGTAAACATTTGACCACGGTGCATCATCTTACAACAGTTTGCTTCCGTCCATGAGCTGGATGTTCCGGCTTTTCTCCAGCTGAATCTCAGGGGAAATTTCAACCAAGTCGGTTGCCATCTTCCCTGCGAGGCAAAAATGGCATGTGGTCCATCGTAAGTACAAGGATTTCATCACTCTGTTTAACCATGGTTACAGGGGGTTTAATATTTTTCTCGATTTTTAAGCGGGAGAGTCGGATTAGTTTTCAATCGTGCGTGAGTGTTGGGATTTCCGTGCCATATTACGCCATGAAGAATTACAACACTCCCTGGTGTCGGGGGATAAAACATGAAATTGGGCTTGCTTAGTGGGGGAATTTATGTGTAATTTGCTTGCCCTATTCTGTGTCTTACCATTGGGGGTATGGGAAGAAGGACTGAACAATATATTAAGTGGCTAGATATAGGGAGCTATTATTGGTTAGGGACCAAACCTAAAGATTAATGAACTTGCTTGCCCTTTTCTGTATCATACCATGGAGAGTAAGAAGTGAACAATATCTTAAGTGGTTAGATATAGGGAGCTATTATTGGTTAGGGACCAAACCTTAAGATAAATTATTGGTTAGGGACCAAACCTTAAGATAAATGAAGTTGCTTGCCCTATTGTATGTCATACTGTAGGGGTAAGGATACAAGGAGTGAAAAATATCTTAAATGACTGAAAATAGGTAGCTATTATTAGTTAGGGGACAAATCAAAAGATTGCTGAAACCTGATGAAGGAAACAAGTTGTAAGAAAGTTCTAAAATGATATGACTTTTGAAGTAATTATCTTTCAGATTATAAAATTTTGTATTTGTAAATATATTCCCATAGGTCATGTACATTTAGTTGGGGTTTTTTTAAAGCAATTTTACGACATTTTTTTATTTGACCAATCCTGAAAAAAGATTTTCAAAATTCTGCATCCACCAGGACTTGTGACAGGTGCCAAAATGATGCTTCTAATGTTGCTTGTTGCACTTGGAATTGTTGTTCATGTTGAATCAAATATTCAAAAAGTTCATTATTTGTCACTTAAATAGACTAATTAATTAATTATTTTTCTAATTTGTCACTAAAATCACTAATTTATTCAAATTGACCATGTCTGCTAAGTATTTTTTTGTCCACATCCATGCAATCTAAGCTATCATCCATGGTCATTATTTTTCACATAAACTATTACGCATTACTAATGATATATTAATCACACATTATTTTACAGTTTTCATTAATGAGTTCATAATTTAAATGGAGTACTTAATAATATTTTTCATAATTTGTCACTTAATTGGACTAATTAATTTAAATTACCCATGCCTGCTAACTCTTATTTTGTGCACACATCCATTCAATCTAAAATCTGCTACCAGATCGGCTCACATGAACTATGTTGCATTTGCAGTTGTTCATTGTTACTGATAATTAACACAAAGATGAACATAAAGAAGTTCATAATTTGTCACTTAAATGGACTAATTTATTCACACTGACCAAGCCCTACACATCCATTCAATCAAAAAATCTGTTCGCATCCAAGCTCATTAGTTTTCCATTTCCACATTAACTGCATGACAAATTATGCAAATTAGTCAAGCGCCCATTTCATGCATGTTCTCTTCACCACTTCAACCTGCCCAATGTTGACATACTAAGTCCTCATCTTTTAACACTAACAATATTCAAACAACTCTACGATTAAAAAATTTCAACTCCCAATTAATTTCAAATCCACCTCAAAAACAGTAAACACGCTGCACTTTTTATATTCATATGTAAATGATCCATACCACTAATGATGGCTGTATTTAACTATAAAAATCCTCACAAATAATCACAATAAGCGGTGATTTAAGCAAAAATAACATATCCGTTGCCAGTGTGCCACGCATTGACGAACACCCTATCCATTATGGCAACCTCTTGACATCCCTGGCTTATGTTACAACCCTAAACCCTCAAAAAGTGCAAAACTGTTCAGGGCATAGCGTAACCCCCTACTCTTATTCTCGCTGTTCTCCTTGTACTTCTGTCTATACTTTGATGGCTCAATCAGCCCATATATCTTCGGTTAAAAAAAAAACATGCCTGGAAACTATCGTATCGTAACAATGTGTAGATAATGTCCGCCAAAGAATTGTGGACAAGAAGTGACATGTTCCATGCGCGGCGGAAACATGCCGACGAAATCATGTCTCATTTCATAATCACCAAACTGCGATCTCCCTAAAAATCAAAACTGGCATTTTACAATTTTGTCGTGGAACACAATCAATTTGCTGGTTACTTCCGGTGATAAGCGTGATAAAAGTTCATTTTATGTTAAAATGTTGTTTACTGAAAAAATGAAAGAAATGCAAGGTTTTTAAAATCGTCTTTTTGATATAAAACTTGTACTATGTTTTTTTTTAAACTTGTTGGATCAAGAGCGGCTTGCCCCCTGTTTCTCGGCCTCGCACCCCTTCAGGCTCTCCTACTAAGTGCCAATCAGAGCGATATTGAATAAAAAGACCCGAATCCGACCCGACTAGGGGGAGGTGAGTAGCCAATGAGGCGTAAAAGAGACAACACAGAATGACAAAACACGTCTCGGTATCCATAAAGTGTCTCCAGGCCAAAGTCGAGACGACATTTCACCAATTAATTCTTTGTTACTGCATGTTAGCAAGTCTATATGCTACAGCACACTAAGACATTTTCACTTCTAACTCTTTTATCCCCCTCCTTTCTTTCCTTCCCTTTCTTCCATTCACCCCCTCGGTTACACACTAATACTCTATTCTTTTATCCTTTTCTCAAAGTCGTCACTTCGTCCCATGTCATGTAACCAACTCAAGCGTGTATAGCGATGGCCATGGGCTTTATTTTGAAATACCTCGCTTTCTATCAAGGATACAAACCCCTTCTCAACAATATTTTAACCCTTCTTTGGTGTATCACAAGAAAATCACAATTTCATAAAAATTTCAGAATTGTACAATTTCATGACCATATTTGGAATGCAAATGAAAAATGCATTCAAACGAGTACAAACATGCCTTGTATTGGTGCAACGACTCTTAAAATAAGTCACACCATTTATGGACAAATTAAAAAATTTCATAACTTCTCTATGACCAAACTTACAGCCCGCATTGGTTTACTACAAGGAAGGACACCCAAACATGCCAGGACGGGTTTGTACAAGATACATAGGGGGCAACTTAGATATAAGGGACAAGTTGCCTACGTACCCAGGGCTATGCCTTGATGCGTCCAAACAAATCAGACAAGTTATCGTGAGGGAGGGAAGGGAGAGAAGATGTTATTAAGGACCGTGACAGACAGAGATAAACATGGTTTAATTCCTGAAATGCTGTAGGAAAGATCGCTTGCCATACTTGTCATGGACAGACAAGGAAGCCTTAGAAGACTAAAACATGTTTCTTTCTGGATATCTTGCAAATTGGCCCCTTCCCATCTCTGACAAGAAATCCAGGCCATGCCATTGTAAGTGTGTCATCTACTATTGTTACTGCCATCAAAGGCTGCATGATATAAAAAATTCACCAGTACTTGAGAAATTTGGGTTGTGTGATTTGTTCTTTATGTTATGGAACTCTCTTCCATGTGAAATTTAGAACTCTGTCAACATAAATAGGCCTATATTTCAAAGTAATCTTTAAGACTCACCTATTCAACATGAACTTTATATAATTGAATCATTTTTCTTTGCTATGTTTTTTTTTATCTCACTGAAATCACTTTTTAAAAACTTTTTGTTATTATGTACTTTAAAATCGTTGCTGTGAAATCTGGGTGCTTATTCAGTGGATATTAATACTGTTCTTCCACAAAGCCCTGAAGAACTTTGTGTTTGTATATTCTTTGATGTAATGTAATGTAATGATTTTATGGAAATAAAATATGAATGAATGAATAAAATAAAACAAAGAAATCTATACCAAAACAGAGACTGTTAATTTTTCACTGAGCCATTTTTTGTTTCATAAAACAGACAAATATTAAGGAAAACATGCATTGCTTGTTAAAAACTTTGTTATTCAATCAATTATTTTAATTAATAAAATACGGTACAATTACCGAATAGGGTGCAACTTGCTAGACTTGAGTCCAGTCCTCGTTTACGGAGTTTAGGGTTTAGGGTTGGGGTAGGGCAGTCTTGTAATAAGACTAGTAGAGTTGCACCCTATTCGCAATCGCTCCTAAAATACAATACCTTTTTGAATGATCTACCTGCACACAATGTTAAAATCAAACATGCAGCAGCCTCTGAACATTTGACATTCACTTATGGAACAAATGAAAAGAATGATGAAGAGTGATAATGATAATAATAATAATAATAATAATGCAGCATATTTATAACGCACAAAAATCATCAAAAGATCTCAAGCCTATAGGCTGCATCCTTTGTCATTATTTAATTTTCAAATTTAATAAATTTGTTTTCATTGTGACCAATAATTTGTTAACAAATCACATCATTACTTTTTGACATATGCTTCCTTTTTGAAAAACTCCCACCATATATCTTCTCATAAAAATTTTCTATTAAACATTGCAACTGATTCAAGTTAATCGCTATATAAATAGCCTAAATGGACTGGCCCTCGCTCACTGCCCAAAGGTCAGCCATTAAAACTCTCACAAAAATTCAACCCTGTCAAATTCATCCGCTTGTCACTATAGAATTCACAACATGCTCATCTATCAATGGCACAGTTCTTTAACCCCAATACATTTCTACATTCATTGAATGACCTTTGAAAATATGGGTACAAAAACTCATACTCTGCAACTTGAGGTCCAATTTTGCACTACCAGTGTTTAATTGAGGTTATTGAACTATGCCATTGGGATGAGGCCATTGTGGTCCATAGTGCCCGTCAAATTCGTCCGCTTGTAACATATTGTAAACTTACAAGTAGGGATGGCATATAAAGAAATATTAATCTCTTTTGATGACCGCTATGAGCCCTACCTGGGGGTTTTACATAGGTGTCCATCTGTTGTCGTGTGTGGCTTGTGAAAGAGTCTTTTATATGGGGGTGTGAGAGAGTATGTTGTGATCATACAAATCTGTTACTGTTGGCATTTTTTGCCTGTAGGTCGGTTTGTAGATATGTTGTATTCAATTTGGGAATGATGCACTTTTTTGAAGGATTTTGTAACATTGCTATATTTTATTTTGATGCCTTTGTGGGAACGTAATGACCAATTAGTACAATGATCATTTTTCTCTATGCTGCACAGTGTGGGCAATAGTCATTTTGTCTGTTTTGATGTTTCCTGAGGTTTGCACATCTTGCACACAATCAATGCATGAATGCAGTGTATGTGATTGCCATCAAACACAGACATTTTTTAAATAGCTATAAGATGTGCATTAAGGGATCTGGAATGAGCCTTTAGAGCATTTCGACAGTATTTTTTGTGGGACATGAGAGCACATCAGACATATCCAATTGCATTATGAATACGAAGAATGTCTTTCTGATATCAAATAATTTTCATTTTTTGAAATTCGCAATGTAATACCCCATCCCTTAAATGGACTCACTCAGCCTAGAAAGGCATTTGAGAGTGCGTCCCCTGTAATTGTTGCTGTGTAAATCAGGGTCAATGTCCCCGATTAGATGCAGAAAATGAGAAAAAACATGACCTTGTTTCCCGGTCCAGTACAGAGTACATTTCACCGGCAAACACTTGTAGGAGTGCACCCCTTTGTACGTGCATGCAAAAGACACCCTAATTGTAAATACATATAAGAACCTACAACTTTTTCCTATCTAACTCAGAGGAGCTTGTAGACCTGAAGCTAAGGCAACGAAAAAAGAAAACCCTGTTCTACGGGCCCAACCGACCCAGATTTTGAACAAATTGGGGAAAAAATTTTCATGTACAAAATGAATACCGACCCAAATTTTGACAATTTCAGGAATAATTTTTTTTTGTACTTTCCCAAATTGCAAATATTTACAGATTTTGGTGATTTTTTGGGTCATTTCAAAAAACAAAAAAAAAGCCTGACCGACCGACCCTACTTGAACCGTAGAACAGGTTTTCTTTTTTTCGTCACCTAAGCTCCAAATCATGGACTCATTTGACTCTTTGCAAACCAAATGAGACCAGACCCTACACCGGCAAACCAGATATATTCTACATTTTTACGTAATTTATGGAAAACCAAGGATGTTTTTACAAATACAGTCGGAATCATAAACAACAGTGCCACTTACAGTTCATGTGTATGGGTGTGTACTTTGTGCAACTTTCTCCAAATATCTTCTTGACACTTTTTGTGTCGTCAAAACACTCACAAATTTCAGCCCCCTCATTCTCAGAAAATTGACCACATCACTGCAGACACACAATCAGGTACCCTGATGGCTGTCCAGTTCATTAACATCCAAATGACCACACTAATGGTCACTTCAACGCTAATAATGCCATCTTGTGTCGGACCACTCTCGTCATTTCTGTCGTTGTTGATTCAACACCGTATCACATGTTACTTAACACACCATTTTTGAATGACGACGACCAATTTTTTGGATAACGAGTATTATTCCCCTGTGCAATCTCCCATGTGTGTTGGAAGCATGGTTGTTTTTAAAACTGCGGCCTGCGCGGCAGATGGTTTTGGAAGAGACTGCACTTGTATCTTCTTTATCCCTTCATTGCTTAAAGCCATTTGAGATTTGAGAACCTCACTTTTGCTATCACTATTTGGGTATAGTTGGTAACATGCTGTAAAGCATTTCAGGGGAGGGAGCCAGTCTCCCATAAATCTGCTTCATTCTTAAGGGTTTTTTGGGAAAATTTTAGCATAGATTGTTTTTATCCCAGTAATTTAAAAAGCAATTTTTTGTGGTATGTGTGTGTGCAAGAAAAGTCTGAAAACATCTTGACCAATTTTTTGTTAAGTCAATAAGAAATATGAAAAAATTAAGCATATATAGTTTATCCCAGATATTTAAAACATGCCTAAAACCTCCTACCGGAACTTTTTCTGATCTGATCTCTTGGGAGAGCAATACATAATTATTGAAACTATTTTGGGTGTTAATTGCCACATATAAGACAATTAAAAGGCATTTCTCATGCCCCCTCCATTTCACATGTTCCCCCCCCCCCTCCCATTTCACTTTGTTGCTCCCTCCCCTGAACAAAATCCTGATGTCGTCACAGCACCAAATAAGTTACCCAGAAGTCTGGAAGTTACCAACCAAAGAATCCAGTATAATCCTAAGCATATTTTGAAAATATTTTTTCATCTTTGTAACTTTGATCAGAGCCCTATGTGGTCATCACAGATGTGGCTAACTTGTTTACAACATATACCTTGCCTTTGTTCAAACATCACCAGTAATGGTATCCATACCCATGGCGCGTGCTCGTCGTCATGACCACCGAAAGTTTCACCAAGTTAATCTTGCTACACTACCTCAATTATCCCCCCACTTATTTCTGCTGAATTTGTGCTTCAATTTTCCTCTTTTTTTTGATCAAAGAGGAAAAAATACTCAAAAAGGTGACTGTTATTTCATCTTTGACCACCAAAAGTCTAACAAATTTCACCTCGGCACGCTGCATCAATTGTTCCCAGTTTGAACTGCTGTGTTTATACCTCACCAGTGCACTTCAAAAAATCAAAATTGTTACCCAAAAGTGACCGTTTATTCAATAGAACGTGTTTGTAACAAGGCTAATTGTGCCCATCCATTGTTTAATTATGCTATAATCTAGCCTCTTATGCGTGCCAATGATGCGTGGTGATTTAACGGCCCCAACACTCCTACGGACTGGTCGCGTTTAGTCAACAGACCGTGAAAAAATACAAGACCGGAAACGGTAGACAATGCACCAGTGACTGCCAATCAGGGATAATTGTCACATTGGTGGTTTCTCTCTCTGTAGGAGCACAATAAAACCTCGTTTCAATTAAGGCTTGTAGCGCTTTTTTCCCTCTTTTTTTTTACTAGTGGCAATTATTAAGCTTCTTTTATTGGGTATTTATGACACCATAATGTCGCTTGTATGAAATATTGGAATATTTCAGAAGTGTCAATCACCTTCTTTGAATTAATATCATAATTCATCACACTTTATGAGTTTGCATGATGAAATTTACACTATTTTCCTAATAATATAAAGATTACATAAAGCTTTATTGTAGGTAACACTGAACCAAGACTAGGTTTGTTTGTACTCACTTCAATGCATTTTTATGTCAATTTCAAAAATGCTAATGGTAACTGAAAATGTTGAACATTTTTGACAATTTTATGAATATTTGAACTTCCATAATATCATGTTCTTGGTGGACTCTTTGATTGTTTTGATTTCTCTCCTCAAAGGTAAGCTTATATTGCATATCATTATGGCTGTGGTTTGCTATAGCAGCTGAGCTTCTTTTGTTATGTAGTTTTGTTAGATATTATTTTACAAATTTTTGTAAATATTATTCTACAAATTTTTGTAAATATTATTCTACAAATTGTTGGCTTGGTAAATATTGGGAAATGGGCTTAAACACACAAGAGTTACCCACAAAAATCAATACAGGTAATTTGTCACTGTTGCTTATTCGAAGATTTGTTTAAAATAATTTAAATTTGACCTTATAAGATCACTTATATTGTAAAGAAAAAGCTACAAAACCACCATTATATTAATGCAACAAAATCTCTACACATTGTGTAATTTATAATCTTAATTTGTAACCAAATTTTAACAATTGCATCTTGTGGCCTTTGTGGATGGAATCTTCCATATAGGATCAAGACAAAGACAACCAAAATTAAATCATGAAGAAACAAAAGAATCAATAGTGATCAATACCAATCAATACTTATGTCAATTGGTACGTCAGAGAGGGGTAAGCAATCCCCCTCCCTGACCCATTTTTAAGTGACAGGTGACGCGCTATCATAATATCAATAAATATTTCTCTAAATTTGCACAAAAATTTCAATTTTATTAAATTTTGTCATCTTTAATCCCATTGGGGTGCTTAATCCCTTATTCATAACCTCATTAATAAACGCGATGCGTGCGATCCAATCATATTTTATTATTTGCGAAAACGCGAACGCAAATCGAGGTCATTAATATCTCACAATTGACCGCAAAATGCGTAATTGTTCCAATGTCGCACACAATTGACTTCTGCGTGCGCCCGTGTTGTCGTCCAACAAACTGCTTGCTTGCTGGCTGGCTGCCGTATTTGGATTGCGCGCTACCATATTTGCACAGATTCTGATACGCATTTTTGTTATTGGTCGTCTTGTTTTAGCCTGATCGATTTTGGGAAAGGGAAGATGTAAAAATAGTTTATTTTACAAACTTTTAGGAACATTTTGTGTTATTTTGTAAAGTTAAAAGATCAAAGTGACGGTTCTGAATGAGGTTAATAACTTTGCATCGGTAATATGTCGGGCATTGTGAAAAATCTAAACATTTTGCTTCGGACCTCGGAATATTCCTCGGTTCCAAAGGCAAAATGTTTAGATTTCTCACAATGCCCTCCAAATAACCGATGCGCAGTTATTAACCTCTAAATGCATTTCATATTCCTACACTTTGTGTCATATGTGAGGTCATGAACTCATAATAATGATTGACATTACCATGGCAACGGTAGGCTAATAATGGGGATGAGCCTTAAAAATTATCTCTGTTTGGATTTAGACGTCCTCATTTAAAATTTATATGCTGAAAGTTTAATAAACTGTTTCAATTTTTGATTTTCCTCATGCATTTTTGTCATGATGTGTGTGTAGTGTATGAAAATTGCATTTATACCTAATAGTTTGCCAAAAGGTTTCCTAAAGTGTGATATCACCAGTGGCGTACCGTGGCCACTCCTACCCGGGGCTGAAAAAATTCAATTTTGCGCCCTTGCTCAACAACCGAAAAGGTTGACCCAATTTTGATGTATAGCGCCCTTTTTTCTTTACTAATTCTTTTTGCCGCCCCTTCTTCTTCCACCGCCCCTTCGTTTTGACCACCCCCTGCTTTTACCTCGGGGTCTCGTGCCCCAAAGCCCCCCCCCAAATACGCGCATGATCACTTTGAAAAAGTGAAGAGCAAAGAAAATCACTTTCTCCCATTGTTTCCATTTATAATTCAACAATTCAAATAACACCAATTTAGAGACATTGTAAAACATTTTGGGCCATAAACACTCTAAATGCTACTGTTTAGCTAAGCGAAATTATGTAGATATTAAACATCAATCTGTATAATCTAAACAGAAGCAAAACGCCATGTTTCTAATTGAAACTTACATGTGTTTAAAGAAACAGGTGTTTAGAAAGTGTTTAGAACATATGACGTGTTTAAGTCGTAAACGTCACGTACAGTGTCACTATTTCAAAACAGAATGATATTGTCAGGTATTTAATTTTGATTTTTGAAGGGTTTCCAAAAATACCAATCATTTTGTGAAAATATATGGGAAAGAAATATTTTAAGTTATTCCTAAATACTTTTATGTGTTTAATAAGTGGGTAATTTAAAAGGTATTACAGCTGGCCATAAACCTAAACACATTAGACAGGATCAACTGGCAAAAAAGACTCTCTTTCAAGATTTAAAGCAAATTTGATGCACTATACAGACATTGAGCAGTAGATCTTTCAAATACATTGTGTGGTCAACAAAACCAAACATTTTGACAATTTCTAAATATTTGTCAGAAATCTAGAACTTATCAGTTAGGCAAAAAAAATAAAGGTTTGTCTCAAAGCTCTCCAGTGGTTTGAAAAACAAATGCGAAATGCGATTTTCTTTTTTTATTCCGGACTTAGTATATTTATGGTATTTTGAGAGAAAAAATTGAATTTTGCTGAATTTTGCTGAAAAAAAAAGTCTGCATTTCTTTCTTTTCAATTCGCGCAATTTTACAAATGCGTGTGCGAGCTTTGAGACAACCCTTTTTTTTTGCCATATCAAATGCACAGTTTCTTGAGTAGTCCATGAATTTAAAGATGAACTTTTATAATACAGTTTCATCAGCGTATATCGCGGTGAAACTCAATTTATCACCTGCAGAAAAAAAGTTTCAGGCGGGTCAAAGGTCATGTTTTCCCGGGAACTAGCCTTGGCCAATGGCGTGATCCGTTGGTGCGCGTTGGGTTTCAATCACGTGTGGACGGCATCGCTTGCTCGGCACAATGCTCGTGAACAGGAGCATCATTCTGTCGTAAAGCATTAGAGGAGATTGGTGAAAATTATTTTTCTCTCATCATTTACATTGAATCATCATAGCTCATAGCTCATCATCGTCAAACTCAGTCACATTATACTCAATTGGGACTCAAGTTCGTTCAGTTTTGACAGCAGTTTCCGTCAGAAATACCAACAGCATACCTAATCGAGTTCATCGAGTTTGGGCGTGTGAAGTGTGTTTTTAATTTCGCTCAAGAGACGGACATCATTTTGCTACTTTGGTAAATACATTTTTCGATAAGTGGAGAATTCTGAATATATCATTTTGCTACTTTGGAAAAAATAAACAATTATCATGGGGAAACGTAAGCCGACTAATCGAAACCAACGTTCAAACCTGAGAGGGGTAGACCTACAAACTGAACAAAGGACTGGGCGAGGTCGAGGTCGAGGTCGTGGACGAGGAAGGGGAAGTTTGACGAGAAGCCAGGCCAGAAATGCGGGATAGACAGTCTGAATGAGCCCGCCATGGTTGAACAACAACAGCAACACAAACGAACATCCAGCACCGCCGAATGTGAATCAGCATGCTGAACAACAGGTACAAGTTGATGGATACGGGGAAAACCAAGGGCAGAACCAAGGACAGCCTCAGTTAGCACTACCAATACCAGTAATAGGGCAGAACCAAGGACAACAGGCACAGCCTCAATTACCAATACAAGTACCACCAGTAGTAGGGCAACCACAACAAGCAGCAAGCATGGCAGATAGACTATTAACAGGTATATTTAATAGCAATATCCATGATAATCTTAATTCAGCTTGTGGAGTGAACCCGTTGTCAATTGTTAATAATAATAATGCAAGCACTTCAGCAATCAATATGTTGCCCAATAACAATGCGAGTGCTTCTTCATTCAACCATTCAGTCAATATGTTACCCAATAACAATGCGAGTACTTCGGTAATCAATACCTCATCCAATAACAATGCAAGTGCCTCGTCAATCATGTCAATTAATGGGCTACCCAATAATAATAGCGGGGCATTTGCAATCAATAGATTACCCAATGCGAGCGCTCAAGTCAATCAATGCATTATCAAATAATAATGCAAGTGCATCGTCAATTAATATGTCGCCTTCGAGTACACAACCAATGAATTCAAATGCAGCATTCGTGGATTGGGGTGGGGGAATTAACACTGTGCCGTTTCATGTGGATGCAAATGCGGCAGCCATGAGTAGTGAAGCTATTGCACAACAGCAGTTGGGTTTTGAACCACTAATTTCTGTATGTAGTCCCTTGGGGTCAACCGTACCGCAAAAAATTAGATTAAAAATTATCAATGGGGAGTATGTTGATTTCGCTACTCTGTTAGAAAAAAAGCGACCCTGATCAGCAATGGAAGCAATTTGATGAACAGGGGGTGGCGCTTGCTGTTAATCAAGGGGGACAAATTGTTTGGAAGAGCAATAAACCAAAGCGGTTTATTACATCAATGCATTCATGGACTAATGCGTTTCTGATGTTCAGTTCCATTTACTTGGAAGCGCAACCAAATAGGGCCCAAGAAATGCTAAAATATGCGCATCTCATTCGGACAGCAGCATCAAGGTTCGGGGGCTGGGGTTGGCGGTCGTCACGACCAACAATTTCAGTATGAGACAACAAGGGCAGCCACAAAGATCGTGGGCGGTATTAGATGGGGAATTTTGGGCCCTTTATGTACATGCGGGTGCGGCACCGGTCACAGCAGGGAACAGGAACGACAATTTTCGTTCCTTTCGTACAAATACAAGGGGATCATACTCAGGGGAGTCGCCAGCAATTTGGGAACAGGGGCCAAGCATATAGGGGTAGCACACCACAGGCCAGACGAATTTGCTACGACTTTAACATCAACGGGTGCATGCGCAAAAATTGTGCATACAGCCACAATTACACACGGTGCAAAGAACAAGGTCATGGAGCAACAAATTGCAAGAAGGAAATTAAGTCAGGGTTGGGTGCTTCAAATGGAATTTGCACTGATACTTGTATTTGTTGCAAATATCCCTCGCCTATAAAACTTGCAGCATTAATTCCTTTGTTAGATTCATAACCCGATTCAAAATCAGCCCAAGTTTTGAAGGAGGGTTTTACAAATGGATTTAAATTAGGTTATTTAGGGAAACGTAATGCACGAGAAGCGTCTAACCTCAAATCTGTGTTAAATGATCCAGAAATGGCATTGGCGAAAGTTTCTAAAGAGGTTAAGTTAAAAAGCGAATAGCGGGTCCATTTGCTTACAAACCCATTGCGGATTTAATTGTGTCGCCAATAGGCTTAGTTCCAAAAGCGGAGCCAGGCAAATTTAGGCTTATACAACACCTTTCGCATCCAGATGGTGAATCCATTAATGATGGGATAGATCCAGACATGTGCACGGTTAAATACGCTAGTTTTGACCTAGCTGTGCAATTGGTATTAAGGGCTGGGAAAGGCGCTTAATGGCAAAAGCCGATATCGAGTCGGCTTTCAGGTTGCTGCCGGTTCATCCAAGTGACTTTCAACTTTTGGGTATTAAAGTTGTGGACCAATACTTTGTGGACAAAGCTTTACCCATGGGGCGTCTTGTTCTCCGGCACTTTTCAAACATTTTCAACCTTTTTGGAATGGGCGGTAAAAGAGCGGCAGCTACTGATTTAATTAGCCACTATATGGATGATTTCATTCTGATAACTCGGGCAAATGCATCATGCGAAAAGTTGGTTTCATGTTTTGAAGAGATTTGTGAGAAATTAGGCGTACCACTATCCCCAGATAAGTCAGTAGGCCCAACAACTAAGATCGTTTATTTGGGATTGGAGATTGATTCGGTCAAACAAATAATAGCAATACCACAGAGCAAATTGATCAATATTAGAAGTAAAATTGAGAATGCGCTTAAGCTGACAAAAATAACACTAAGGGATCTGCAATCGATCATAGGATCGTTATCGTTTGTATGTAAAGCCGTTAATCCAGGCAGGGCTTTCTTGCGGCGCTTAATAGACTTAACGTGCGGGTGCAAAAAATACTGGTACAAAATCAGATTGTCACCGGGGGCGAAAAGCGACTTAGACATGTGGCTGGTGTTCTTGCGCCATTTTAGTGGGGCAGCCATTATACTGGAAATAGCGTGGTCAGATGAAAGCGATCTACAGCTATTCACTGATGCCAGTGGGGAAATAGGATTCGGGGGTTTTTGGAGGAAAGTGGTTTCAAGGTAGATGGCCCAATGAAACTTACTCGTCATATTCAATTGCATGGTTAGAATTTTTCCCCATTGTGGTGGCAGTAGTGTTATGGGGAGATAAGTTGAAGGGAAAGAGGGTCATCATTAGGTCAGATAACTTGCCAGTAATATCTATCATCAATAGACAAACGTCAAAGTGTCCTAAAATCATGAGGCTAGTGCGGTTCTTTGTGTTACAATGTTTAAAATTGAACCTAACATTTTGTGCTAAGCATATTCCAGGCAAACTTAATAATATAGCCGATGCCCTTTCCCGATTCCAGATGGAACGTTTTCGGGAGGCGGAACCACGAGCAGAACCAGTGTCCACGTTGGTGCCCCAGTTTCTATGGAAGCTTTAAGGGATGAGTCGCATCGATTGGTACGGGCGTCAGTAGCTTCAAGTACATGGGCTTCATACCGTAAAGGTATAGAAAATTTTATAGATTTTAGGGAGAAATTTAATTTGGGGTCATCATGGCCAGCTTAATCAATCGCACATAGTGGCATTCATTTCATTCCTATCGTCAGAAGGTTGGGCGCCCTCATCAATAAATTAATAGGCTTAGATCCAGAGTATTTTAGTCCTCATAGTTTTAGAATTGGCGCAGCGACGGCAGCGGCTATGGGGGGCATCAGTGACGAAAAAATCAAGGAAATGGGAAGGTGGAAATCTTCAGCCTTTCGATTATATATTAGGCCAATCAACATGTGTAATAATCTGTAACTTTTGTATGTTTCAGGTAGTCTTCCTGGGCAGTAATCACAGGCAAGAACTCATACAGATTATGGGTTGTAAAGTCTAAAGAGACTATTGAAAGCAGCCATTGTGCAATGCATAATGTAAAACCATACATCTATGAATTTATATGTTAATTCTTTTGCTCCCTAGCAGCTATTCGCTAGTAGGCTGTCGGTAATCGCCGGATAGGTGCGGAAGAAAAAATAATTTGGCGTCGTAGTATATACGCTTGTATTGAGGAATTTAACAGAAAAAATTTGTATTATCTCACATAGATCCTTGTCGTGGTATAGCAGAGGAACGGATACAGCAAATTAAGGGTATTAGTGCTTGGCATTGTTGTAATATTTATTAAATTTGGTAGAGACAATTTGCTGTGTTTTTGTTCTGTTTTGCTTTATTACAGAGTCTAACAGGAGAACGTGGGTCGTAGGGGACAGTATCATAAAACGTGCAGGAACGAAGCAAACACAACTCCACGGCGGAGGCTATGTAAAATGGGAAGGTCAACCAGGAGATAAATTAATAGGCTCAAGACATGGTGATGTAGTAAATAGAGTAGCACGCTTAATGTATAAGAACCCCTTTCCCACAACGGTAATATTGCACATTGGGACGAATGATATCCTAAAGAGGCCCACATGGGAAATCAGAAACAAGGTGCTTGAGTGCTTAGAAGGGCTTAGGGCATTATTACCATCTGCCAGATTAATATGGT
Source organism: Amphiura filiformis (assembly GCF_039555335.1). Lineage (NCBI taxonomy): Eukaryota > Metazoa > Echinodermata > Ophiuroidea > Amphilepidida > Amphiuridae > Amphiura > Amphiura filiformis. Next base: position 49,200,573 of record NC_092629.1, on the reverse strand, counting down.
CTGATATTCTAATACGTTTGGGATATCCGGATGAAATGAAAGAGGGAGCGGGAAGGAATGCACAAGAAATATAAATAAGTATGCACACAAGGTATTGAGGGAAGTAGTTGGGGAGACACTCACGTCATCACACACTTTGACATTTTCAACCGGCGATCACGCAAGCGTAGATAATAGGCCTATATTTGATTGGGATTGCGTGCATCCGTCAGAATTTGGGCTGTTACTGTTAAGGCAAACGTATGCAAATCGCTAGGCTATTTCAACGCCAACCCCATGCATTTTCATACCCTCCCAGATCAGCTGATTTTTAAAAATAAAAATCCGGATCAGTCAAAAGCGGGGAGGGGGGAGTTTGGCAAATTTTTTCCATAAATGTCAAAAACTTGTTTGGCAGTTTTTCTGTCCAAATTTTTGATTTTTAATGTAATAGTGTAGTTCTCAGATTAAAATTAACCAGCTTATTTCAAAAACAATTATTTTTCTGTCAGGTAATCTTCCTGAAGAGCAATTATGGCTTCAGAATTCTCGTGGAGCACGCCATGTATTTTGAAAAACAAAGGTTTCAGCCATTCAATTTTTAAAAGCCATTTGCTTTTTAAAAAGCCATTTGCTTTTTATTGAGATCATGCTTTGATCAATATCTTTATATTTTGAAGGCCTCAGCTTTGCAAAGACATGCGGCATTTTAGTGAGCAACCGGCTCTATAGGTAATCACAATTGAGCTCACCAAGTATTTTCATACCGGGTAAAGTTGTCTCCTTAATATTTATCTTTGCTTTTTATGAGTCAACTTACATGGACTCCAGGATGTCCCGGCGGAGTTCGTCATGAGGTATATTCACACCAACAAAGTTGTCTCTTGCTTGCTTGCTAGCAATGTTTTGCTCCTTTTTGCTACTTTTAGGTAACCACCAGAAAAGTAAAGTTCCAGCAATCGCTTTTGGGCTGCTCTTGTAAATGGCTGATTCCAGTTTTCTTTTTTCAAAAAAACAATTTGGTAAATAAATTCACTGACCTTTTCTAATGTCTTATGTCGACAGAAGTCGCAAAAAAGTTGTCAACGTGTTGTTTTATTCTGTCTGGGGATAATACAGTTTCATCAGCGTATATCGCGGTGAAACTCAATTTATCACCTGCAGAAAAAAAAGTTTCAGGCCGGGTCAAAGGTCATGTTTTCCCGGGAACTAGCCTTGGCCAATGGCGTGATCCGTTGGTGCGCGTTGGGTTTCAATCACGTGTGACGGCATCGCTTGCTTTCGGCACAATGCTCGTGAACAGGAGCATCATTCTGTCGTAAAGCATTAGAGGAGATTGGTGAAAATTATTTTTCTCCCACCCACCACACCCATTAATGGTGGAGGAGAAAACAGTTTCATTGCAAGATATTATGCTTATTCAAAACAAAATTAGAAATATTTGCAATTAGCGAGTATAAAATTATCATGGTCATTATTGAGGCTTCGTGGTAAGGTCGAGCGTGTGGTTATTACTATTACGAGGCTAGTAGCAATGCCATCCAAGTAGAAATATTCACCAAAAATTGATGGCAATGCTACTCAATACTTGTTGCAGAATTGACGTGTGTGAAAGGCAGTTTTTCTGTCCAAATTTTTGATTTTTAATGTAATAGTGTAGTTCTCAGATTAAAATTAACCAGCTTATTTCAAAAACAATTATTTTTCTGTCAGGTAATCTTCCTGAAGAGCAATTATGGCTTCAGAATTCTCGTGGAGCACGCCATGTATTTTGAAAAACAAAGGTTTCAGCCATTCAATTTTTAAAAGCCATTTGCTTTTTAAAAAGCCATTTGCTTTTTATTGAGATCATGCTTTGATCAATATCTTTATATTTTGAAGGCCTCAGCTTTGCAAAGACCACGGCATTTTAGTGAGCAACCGGCTCTATAGGTAATCACGAATTGAGCTCACCAAGTATTTTCATACCGGGTAAAGTTGTCTCCTTAATATTTATCTTTGCTTTTTATGAGTCAACTTACATGGACTCCAGGATGTCCCAGCGGAGTTCGTCATGAGGTATATTCACACCAACAAAGTTGTCTCTTGCTTGCTTGCTAGCAATGTTTTGCTCCTTTTGCTACTTTTAGGTAACCACCAAAAAAGTAAAGTTCCACCAATCACTTATAGGCTGCTCTTGTAAATGGCTTATTCCAATTAAAAAAAAAAAAAAAACAATTTGGTAAATAAATTCACTGACCTTTTCTAATGTCTTATGTCGACAGAAGTCGCAAAAAAGTTGTCAACGTGTTGTTTTATTCTGTCTGGGGATAATCATGAAAATGCTCACATTTGACATTTTTATTTTGTAAATCGTGTAACATTTACACCATGCTTGCAACCAGCCTGAGAGGATCTACTTATTGCATGATTGAATCACACCCCTACTGACATGCAGTGTGATTAGTAGTAAGAAGATTTGCTGTCGTAATTAAGAGAAGATTTGGAAATGAGTTTTAAGGGATGGTGTCACTTCGTACAGGCCTGTAGCCAGGATTTTTTGGGGTGCAGAAAAACCTCATAGATGTATTGTATGTGCATTTTCACTGTTGCCTGTTTCACAATTAGCGAATGGTAACAAAGTAATACAATTTGATACTATTTTCATTTTGCAGGATGCCAAATCAATTACAGGGCTTCACTTCCTGTGGTTGTTTACAGTATTTGTTTACAGTTGTTTACAGTATTTGTTTAGTTGTTTACAGTAGTTGTTTACAGTATTCGCCGGCCGTGTCATCTGCTGCAGTGCTAGTTACATTCTTTGATATTTTCTAAACACAAATCAAGTGATCAAAATATGTTAAATTGAACTACCTTTTCATGAATTAGGACACATAAGTTGTCAAGAGACAGTTTTGTGTTGAAGCTACTGTGGAAGATGTCGGAATACGATTGATATGTGATAACAATAGGGCTGTGCATTGCTTCATATCTAGTTATATTCGTCTCAGGTAAGAGGTTGCTCAAAAATAGGGAATAACACTGAAAGATGGAATTTGAGTCAGGGAACTTATGATATCGGCAATTGCCTGTCACGCATGATCGCACACATTGACGTGGGCCATAATGCCCCATCATACTTCCATGCCGCTGACAGCAAGCGGCAAGACGTATTAACCAATGACAAGCTTCGATTGTGTCCGTTTGTCTGCTATGTGCGTGCGTCACGCCGCTCAGCGGCAAGCGGCACAAAAGTATGAAACAAGCATTGGTCGGACCTCATGTCTAAAATGATATCTGAAATTATTAGAACATGAACCATTCGTTATAATGGCTGTTGATCGGACCTCATCTCTTCGCATCGACTGACCTTTAGTCCCCGACATTGCCCTTATCATGCTTATGAACTCACATCATCCTGTTTGAGTGTTCTCTATGCCTCGCAGTTTTAATGATTTTTATGATCGTCCAAAATAGCTAATCACTGAACTTCTCTTATATTAGGTTTAAAGAAATGCACCCTCACACTGAAGGTGCTAAAAATTGTTAGTTTGTAAATACGTGGACCATCCACGGAATATATTTAATTGTGGAAATGAGAAGGGAAAACTGTCTCTTCCGAATTTATAATTATATATTCTATGGTGTTATATTGGGCTCACACTTCTGCACAAATTACTGAACTCTGTTCCAGTGCAATGTAGTCTATGAGCTAAATAAAGGCCCCTATGCACCCCAGCCCAGATCCTCCGCGAGTGGTATCATTTTGTTCCTTGGACCCTTCCGAGTGATATTTTACATGGAAACCAGGTGATGGGCGCCGTGCATTCTCTAAATTCAGTAAATTTCCATCGTCAACCGTGTAAAACTAACCGAGTATATGGAAAATGCCATACGACCAAGCGGTTTTGCCACTCGCCGCCTGATGGAAACCGTAGGGATGAACTCCGGTGGCAGCCATTTTCAAAATGGCCGCCATTTCAAATTTCAAAGTTGCTCAAATCTGGTCTCAAAGCACACCAAATTATTCCTCTCATTGCAAGGATTCAGAAAAAGTATAGTTTGACCTACCTGCGACATGCCGTTCTTGAGTTCTAAGCAAAAGGTCAAATTTTGGGGGAAAGTCGGTTTTTTGGGGGCACATAGGGGCCAAAAATAAAAAATGCTCCGATTCCAACTAAATCTGAAATTGCTCATCATGTAAAAACAAGTCAAAGAAGGACTTGCACTGTCTAAAATGCTTTGTATTTGACAAAATTGGCCAATTAAGGTCAATCCCCATTACAACATATTGACCACAATCTACATTGTGATAATGAAACATCCTACAAAGTTACAACTATTCCTTATTTACATGTCTACTTATTGCATGATTCAATCATGCCCCTCCTGACACATGGTATGATTAGACTTCAGTGGTGTGAGAGTTCAGCTTTTAAGCTGATTTCAGCTTTTTTTATTACTAAAAGTTATGTGTTTTCTTTTATTTTTAGCCCATATTTGGCGTTTTTGCCCTGATTTTACGCTGTTTTTCAGCCATTTTGAGTAATTTTCCTCTTTTTTTGTCTGAGGCCTCTCACATCCCAGATTAGTACTAGTAAGAAGATTTGCTGTCATAAATAAGAGAAGATTTGGAAATGAGTTTTAAGGGATGATGTCACTTCGTATACAGGCCTGTAACCAGGATTTTTGGGGTACAGGAAAACCTCTCATGCTCTGTGCATTTTCACTGTACCTATTTGGCAAATAGCAAAACAGGTCAAATTGTCAAATTTGATGGTACACTCTAATTTCATGTTGAATCCCTTCTCATATATTTTTGATCCCATAACTTAGAGTCCGGAAGTTTTCCGTTTTACGGAAAACGGAGGAAAATCACGGAATCAGAGGTACAACACGGAAAATGACATTTTTGTATGATGTGACAAAAATTGTTAAAAGATAGGAGAAATAAGTGTTAAAAACAAGCATGAGTTGTGTATGTAAATTTTTATGACTAAAATACTGTTTAATAATACCGAAATAAAGGCATGAACCCCCTATATCCCTCCAAACATCGTAATAGTTGGCCTATTATAGTGAGAATATTCCAATCAGAGCATATTGATCGCAATATTGAACACTTTATTGTGACATTAATATCATTGTTTATACATTTTAAGCTTTATTCATGACACAGATTTACAAATTTTACAACACGGATTAGAACACGGAAAATGGATTTTAGAAAAGGGTAAACTTCGGACTCTACCATAACTGTTTGTTTTCATGAGATATACTGTTCATTTTGATTATCAAAATGAATAGTTTCCGCTTTATTTGAACAAATTAAAACTATTTAAATTGACAAGAACTCCAACTCATTATTTGAAAAGATTACCTATTTCATTTTGACAAGATTCTGTTAAGTCCCGCTCTGACAAGACAAACTATTCAAATTTTGTTTGTTTATTTATTTATTTATTTATTTATTTATTTATTTATTATACTCAAATTTGATAAGCTGGATCATTTTTGACTAGAACCTATTCAATTTTTAAATGACCAGGCAATCTTATCAAATTTGATGAGTTTATATAAATCATCTTTTCTAACAAACAATGATTATTAATTATTATGAGGATTATTAGGACAAGCAATTTACTTGTGCTGTGTGTATTTATTATATAATATTTCCATATCAGACCTCATCTGGTGTGATTTTTGATCATTGAGACATTTTAAGTAAATAAATTATGGATAATGTAATTGCATGGCATGATGGGGGTGATGAGTGTCAGTATTATAGGATTAACAATGACAGGAGGTGGGGAGCATGGCAAGTTCATTGACGGATTAGTCTGGTGGATATCGCTAGGATCCACAACACTCTCACCTATCAGGACACTGTTATTTAACCCAATACATTTGTATGTTCATTGAATGACCTTTGAAAATTTGGGTACAAAAACTCATACTCTGCAACTGGAGGTCAAATTGTGCACTATGATTGTTTTATTGAGGTTATTGAACTATGGCGCTGGGATGAGGCAATTGTGGTCCATAGTGTATCCAACCTCCCCATAGTAAACCGCCATATCTACAAGTATTATAACACATCAGATACTGCCTTGTACATTGAGAACATACCAATCAAAAGTATGGTGGATCCCAAATAGAAATGCTGTAACTGCTATGTTACTTACATGTAGATACAGCCTTTTGACTTTGTGAGCACACAGATAGAAAAACACCTGTCTCTCAAGTATAAGGCAGTATGTGACTGTTGGATCATTCTCTGGCATTTTCTAAGTGTCCTATCTGTCTTGTTCAATCACTATCAACCTTCAGATCTTTTACACCATGTCATAAGCCAGAGGGGATGGATTTGCCCTTAATAGTGTCAACCCATGCACCCCTCCCTCTCCTGATCCTCCCTCCCCCATGAGCTGGGACTCAACTTTAGGCCTATGTAATGAAATTATTAGTTTCAATTTAAGGATTACCTTATCATGTTTCTAGAGATTACAAAAATTGCAAATTTAATAAAAACAAATTCAAATCTTTTCTCAATCTGTTGTAAAATGTCTGCAATGATGATCTACCGTAAAACCCCGTCTACAAGCATATATAGTGTGCTTCTGATGAAAGCTACATTAATCCAGTCGCCTTTATGGAGTTTGAGCAAATAAATTACGGATCCAAGCATATGCAAACAAGTATTATTTTAAGACCGATCTATTGGATTGGTATATTAACGCTTGCTTCGAATTAATTAAGCTTTGATAAAAAACACTATATATGCTTGTAGACGGGGTTTTACGGTATATTAAAGCATTAATACCTATTTTGAGATGGACTTTCATCAACAATATAGGTAATACTATAGCCATGTAAATGAAAAAAAATGAAATTTTCCAAAATAATGAATAATGAAATCATGACGTCATATTTCACTGAAAAAAATGTGACGGGAAACTAATCATTTCATTTCATTAGCCTTATACAGGTGTCAAATACCCAGTAGCATAGCCAACAACGGGGCCCCTGACAAAATGAAAGAAAAAAGTGCCCACCTGACATAAAATGAAAGAGAAAATCTGGAGGGCAAAAAAGCTGCTTTTCCACCAAAGCTCACCCTGAAGATGGGTCAAAATATTGTAAAATGCAAATTTTTGCCTGCTATGCACGCCTATTTATTGTCACAATAATAAACCTCTTGTCATCCCGATAATGGGCGAAAATAGTGTAATATGATTCATGTGCGCACATTGTGCCGTTAACTTTTTTATAGAAGCTCGAAGACATGTAGGCTTACCTACCGTCTCTAAAAAACGAAAGTGGTATGTATGTATGATGCAACTGCAATTATTTTTGTCTGTGCCCCCGAAATTTTATTTACTGCATGTCAAGTAAAATGACACCACAGAATATATATACATATATATATTTTGACACCACAGAATATATGTATATATTTTTAGATATCAAAACCCACACCATTGTTTGCACCATTGCATATAACATACGAAATTACAAATTTGTAAATTTCAAATTTTTGAACCACCCTAATACCGATATTAGGGTGATCATGAAAGGAAAGACAGGGAACTTCTATTATTACCGGGAATTGCCTGTCACACATGATCCCACACAAGGTCGTAGGCAATCAGTCGGACCTCATCTGCTCAGAACATATTGACCCAGGTCAGCATACCGACATATCCTTCCCGACATGCTTAGTAGCCAAGTCCGTAGAAAAGTGGATCCACACACTATGTACACAAATATACATATCGTCCAGACTTTCTCAAAATTTGGTGAGGGAGGCCCTTTACACATGTATATTTGTTACAAATTTACTATTCATTTTTGCTATTTCCCCAAAGCACTACCCCTAGCTTGAAGAAAGTGTTTGAAAGTGAATTCAAGTTATAGATCAAATCACTTAAAGCCATATGAAATTGGTTAATTTTTTTCAAACCTGATTTTTTGCATATTTGTAATGTCCCAACTTGCACCTAAATGGAATTGTTGTCTTTGTAGGTCAACAGAGCAAAGTTCGACATATTATCATAATTTAAAAATTATGACAATATGTGACACGATCAAGGGAAATGAGTCAGATGTCGCTAATATTGATTTTGAGATATTGGCAAAGAAAGTGTTAAAATTCTTTTCAAAAAAAATAATTTATAGTTTTTTCCAGAAAAATCGGCGAAAATCAGGCTTTTTTTCTCAAAATACCATGAAAAAAGATTTCAAAATCGCATTTCGCATTTGTTTTTAAATTTTTCGTGAGCTTTGAGACAAACCTTTTTATTTGCCTTATTAGCATGAATATTGGCGTGTAAGACGAATAGCGATATGCACACAGTTTATACGTCAAGACCTAAGATTAAGACGAATAGCGATATGCACACAGTTTATACGTCAAGACGTAAGACGAATGGCGATATGCACACAGTTTATACGTCAAGACGCAAGATTAAGACGAATAGCGATATGCACACAGTTTATACGTCAAGACGTAAGATTTGATGAATAGCGATATGCACACAGTTTATACGTTAAGACGTAAGATTAAGATGAATAGCGATATGCACACAGTTTATCGCTCATTCTACAAAATCCGGTGCCAATAGCCTTTTTTCCATTCTTTGGTCCACAAAAACTTTGTCGAGCATTTAGGGCATCAAATATGTTGTTTTTCTGGTAGAACTCAATGAGATATACACAGACATATATAGTTTTCCATACTTTAAATGCTTTCTTCGGCCTGATTGACCCTTGCAAAGGCTCAAAAATCGCTAAAAATGCGTTTCCACAGCTCAAGTGTCACATCTAACCCTAAATATTTTCTTTGAATAAATGCGATTTCTTTACATATTTGTTGTTTTTAATTAGATAACGCACCATCATATTGTTTATCAACATTATTTTTAGTGATTAAAATGTCTTTGTGTAATTCTAAAATAAATTGCACTTTCCACCAAAACGCTGTGAGCTACGTTACCCTTTTTAACACACGTTATTGGAAAGAAGTAAAACAGAGGTATCAATGTAATTTGCGGTTTTTGAAAGGAAACACTCATAGGTTTTAAAAATCACAGTAAAATTGTGATGCTGTAGCATTTTTGGCATAGAAATGTTGTAAACATTGAAATTTCGACCGACCATGTTAAGATTGGTGAGCTACGTTACCAGGATTCTATAGTATGCACTTGTATTACATGTACTTCCTAATAATATGTGAAAGCTAGAAGTGGTCGAACCCCATTTATATTAGAATTAACCGACATAACGTTCTAACGTTCGCAAATCACATTAAAAACATTAATAAAAATTCCTTTAAAAGGAAGGCCAGCCTCAATGCAGAAGAGGTCTTGTAAATAGTTTGGGTCACCGTGAAAGGCATTTTTAGGATCACGCTTACATCCATGTTACATGACAGTTCACCAAACCATCAATGGTGAGAACATGCACACTGAAACAGCAAAAACATTAACTCCTATAACTCCTGTCAACTCTTTAATTCATTACTCCAAATTGTTCTGTATTTTTGTCTTTACTGCTTTTTACCCATGCTTATTATTAAAATCAAGAAATACACTGCAGTTGTTAGTTAATTAAGCTATGTTAACTCAACTTACATGCACATTTTATTTTAAAATAATTTTATATTATTTCATAATGTATATAGTTTACTATAAAGTAGATAGTGGCAAGCACATGATATTAAGGAATTATCTATCCTATCCTGTGTCGTTTTATGGATAAAAATGACTCAAAATGCTATTGATGAAATAGTTGCTATCATGAACATCAGTTTTGCCTTTTCAACGGAAAAAAGCCGATGCAAAATAAAGTTTTTAGGGCCTAACTATAATATGGGCATAATTTATGCATGTAGGCCTATAGTATTGAACAATGTACCCATTTGACATGCACTTATAGATAAATAAATTGTCTTACTTTATTAATTTAATAACTTCTATGTTATAAATAAAATGACACATAACATAAGTGAAGCTACTTTCTATCTTTTTTATTTGATTCATAAACTTACAGTCAAAACACACAAGAGTGAAGATTGCAGTGAGTAATCAGTCCTTTATAAATGTTCTTGCCACCATCTATCATATAGTAAACTATACATTGCGAATTAATATCAAATTATTTTAAAATAAAAAATGTACATGTAAGGTGAGTTTATATTATGTTATATGGCGAATTTAAGGAGTATTTCGTGATCCTAGCATCCTCTTTTTATGACATTTTTCAGTAGATATCCACAAAAAAAGCTTATTCTAAAAATTTCAGTTGATGCCGATTTTGCCTTTTACGAGTTATGCATGGTTATGTGTACACAATGTGTTGCAATTTTGTTCTGGTATACCAGAACGAAATTCAAATTTCACGATTACTTTGCTAACTTTATTAATCTGCAAGAAATATTTTGTACATAAACATTATGTAGCCAGAGGTTTCCAGTGATATAAAAATCTCAACTTTTTTTGAGAAAAGTTAGGGGAGGATGCTGTGGATCACGAAATGCCCTTTTAACTAAAGCCGGCAGTCAGTGCAGTGTAGTATTTGTGACGTGGTATATCGAAAAGCAGACACTTTTGGGCAGGATCGTAAATGGAGAAATAGCCAAAAATCTACCGGGGTGATTTTTTCACGATTTGGGTTTATGATGTTATTAATGTTTAAAATATTGTCTGACGGAATATAACTGGCATGTTGTATTTTTGAGACATTTTTCAAGGTAATTCCTACTCTCAACATTGTCAATAATATTTTTAAAGGCAGCTTATCTATTATTAATATTAAAGGCCCATTCAGTGATTTGCTCATCCGAACGATCGTAAATCATCAAAATTTTGGTACCGTACCTTTGTTATTACATAGATGTGCTAAGTCTGCGAATGGTTCAGCCAAAAGCCGTGTAGGCCTATTTAAGACAAAATAAGACATTTTACACGAATCTGTATTTTTAGATACTGACACTGCCAGTATCTAAAATTAGCTACAAGTATTTGAATGGCGGGCTTGAACTTCGTCAGTACTGCTGTTTTCTTCATTTTTTTTGCCAAATTTGGCATTTCAAAAATACCAAATGACAATTTGAATGACTTAGGCCTATCCTTCTCTTTTAAGCAATTTATAAACAATTTTTTTTTTTTACTTTTGCACTGAGATCACTGAATGGGTCTTTAAGAAATGTGGCGTATCATGTCAAAAACAGACATCTTTTGGACAGCTTATAAATTTGGAGGATTTCACATAAAGAGCTATTTTGCTCCACAACGCCGCTTTTCCCCAATAAAATCGGACATTCCTAAGCGAAGAAATTGAGTTAAGTAAGTTATGGTATTAAAAATTGGAAATTGAAATATCGTGGGTAAAAAGCTGAAAAGACAAATAAAACCAGAACAGAACAATTTAGAGAACAATAATGAATTAATAATAATGAACAATAATGAATTAAAGAGTTGACAGGAGATTAGGAGTTAATGTTTTCTGCAGTTTCAGTGTACATCTTCTCACCGTTGATGGTTTGGTGGACTGTCATGTAACATGGATGTAGTAAGCCGTGATCCTAAAAATGCCTTTCACATTGACCAAAACTAATTACAGGACCTCTTCTACATTGAGGCTGGCTTTCCCTTTTAAAGGGAATTTTATTACCAATATTTTCTTTTTTACCTCTTTTCTTTCTCTCCTTTTTCTTTCCTATTTTTTTTTTTTTACTCTTTCTTTTTCCTCCTCTGTGGACTTTCGAGCCTCAAGCCCTCCCCCGCACGCACCTAGCTGACTTTCGGAAAATGTTAAGGTGCCAGGATTTTTTTCTGGGGGGGCATTGAGGGGCAATGTAATTTCAGGGGAAAAATCAACAAATTTTGGGCCAAATTACCGCAATAAGGTGAAATTTTCGTAATTAGGGTTTTTTACTGGGGAAACAGGGGCAAAGAGTTCTGACGGGGGGCATGAGGGGGCAAATGAATGGGCAAATAGGGGGATATTTCCAAAAGTACAATTACAACATAAATAATATAAATTTGCGTTTGGTTTCTGTGACGGGAAGAAGAGATATTCAATAAAATTCTTCATTTTATATTTATTCACAATTCTACTTCCATAAACCGTTTTAGCAGGGATCACATTTTTAAGTTGTAGTATTATTGACCTTCAGTTTGGTTGTAACATTTATAATTGGTCATCACTCATCAGTTCACAGTATCTATACCAATTGTGTGTTGCCATTCACAGCAGGGGTGTCTAAGAAGTTCCCAGGCACTAGACAGGGCGGGGTTTGATTTTAGAATGACCAAATTTGGTATGGTTACATCATTTGTCAAATCTGACTTTGGATGGTCACTGATTATGAAGTGATGCTCACAGCAGGGGGTTTTATGTGGAAGTTGAAGGACTCTCGGCTTTGCCTCAATACTAGTATAGTTTTAAACTTCTCAAGCCGAGAGTCATTCTTGAAGGACTAGGAAAAACTTACCTCGGACAAAAACTTGCCTCGAACATCAATTGTTTAAAACCAACCATCAATTCGACGACGTCCAATAACAACAATGCTTACTATAAATTCTTCCCTAACACGTGTAATATTAAAATCTAAACCAAAATAAACAAAAACACCTTCGTAAATAAAACATCTTCATTCAGCTTTATGATTGTTCCCTAATACGTCACAATCGCCATAGCTTCATCGTGCAAGGCTTTCACGTCATCATGGTCATTGGTGATATGCTGTATAACATGGACGATATCCTTACATTTAGGCATAAGCGTATAATATTTAAGCCATAAATAATTCAAATATAACTTTGGAAATACTCACTGTTTTAGTTCGTTGAAACGGCAAAACATACTTACTTTTCCTAACAAATCGAATTAAAATATTTAAAAAAATTTAACCACAAAAGTAAAAAAAAAAAAATCATTCCAATACCACTAAAATATAATCTCTAGAGTAAACTGACCCCAAACCAGAAACAAATCCAGCACCGAATGGGCTGGCGAAAACCAGTGAACTACGTTACTGTGAGCTACGTTACACACTCATTTATGCATCTTCAAAACGTCTATGAAATGGTGAAATCTGTTTTACATTTCACTCAAGTGATCTTTAATTTGCTTTTTATGACCTTGGATTGAGTAAAAACAGCCCATTTTATAGTCGGTAACGTAGCTCACATTACATTGAGTTTTAGTGTTAAAAAACATCATGACTTCCTGAAAGAAAAATATGCAAGTGGTGTTGGCAATTTTTTTACATCTGAAAGTAGTGATACATTTACTTTTAAAAAACACAAAAAGCAGGTCTTTTGAACAACTTTTATTTTTTCTATTTTTTTAGTGGATTGGCACCGGATTTTGTAGAATGAGCGTTATACGTCAAGACCTAAGATTAAGACGAATAGCGATATGCACACAGTTTATACGTCAAGACGTAAGATTAAGATGAATAGCGATATGCACACAGTTTATACGTCAAGACGTAAGACGAATGGCGATATGCACACAGTCTATACGTCAAGACGCAAGAGTAAGACGAATAGCGATATGCACACAGTTTATACGTCAAGGCGTAAGGCGAATGGCGATATGCACACAGTTTATACGTCAAGACACAAGATTAAGACGAATAGCGATATGCACACAGTTTATACGTCAAGACGCAAGATTAAGACGAATAGCGATATGCACACAGTTTATACGTCAAGACGTAAGATTAATACAAATAGCGATATGCACACAGTTTATATGTCAAGACGTAAGATTAAGATGAATAGCGATATGCACACAGTTTATACGTCAAGACCTAAGATTAAGACGAATAGCGATATGCACACAGTTTATACGTCAAGACAAATAGCGATATGCACACAGTTTATACGTCAAGACGTAAGATTAAGACGAATAGCGATATGCACACAGTTTATACGTCAAGACGCAAGATTAATACAAATAGCGATATGCACACAGTTTATACGTCAAGACGTAAGATTAAGACAAATAGCGATATGCGCACAGTTTATACGTCAAGACGAATAAGACACAGTTTAACGTCACGAATAGCGATATATGCACACAGTTTATACGTCAAGACGCAAGATTAAGACGAATAGCGATATGCACACAGTTTATACGTCAAGGCGCAAGATTAAGGCGATATGGCGATATGCACACAGTTTATCGTCAAGGCGCAAGATTAAGACGAATAGCGATATGCACACAGTTTATACGTCAAGGCGTAAGATTAATACAAATAGCGATATGCACACAGTTTATATGTCAAGGCGTAAGATTAAGATGAATAGCGATATGCACACAGTTTATACGTCAAGACCTAAGATTAAGGCGAATAGCGATATGCACACAGTTTATCGTCAAGGCGTAAGATTAAGGCAAATAGCGATATGCACACAGTTTATACGTCAAGACGTAAGATTAAGATGAATAGCGATATGCACACAGTTTATACGTCAAGACGTAAGACGAATGGCGATATGCACACAGTTTATACGTCAAGACGTAAGATTAAGATGAATAGCGATATGCACACAGTTTATACGTCAAGACGTAAGATTAAGACAAATAGCGATATGCGCACAGTTTATACGTCAAGACGCAAGATTAAGATGAATAGCGATATGCACACAGTTTATACGTCAAGACGTAAGATTAAGACGAATAGTGATATGCACACAGTTTATACGTCAAGACGTAAGATTAAGACAAATAGCGATATGCACACGGTTTATACGTCAAGACGTACGATTAAGACAAATAGCGATATGCACACAGTTTATACGTCAAGACGTAAGACTAAGACGACACACTGTATACTATTACTTGTATATTACCAATGAATAACCTTAACCCTAATCCTAATCCAATCCCTAATCCTAGTCCAATGCTCTGCGCCGGGTAAAACAGGTACCTGATCGATGCTACGAAGCGAATCCCAAAAACACCTTTTGATCGCTACGAAGCGAGCTAAAATGTGACAATGGGGTGCTTTAAACGTATCAAGCAAAATAACACCACAGAATATATCAACTTTCCCCACAATAAGACCTCGCTCAATTCACTTTGTTATTATAATATTTTATTAAATCTTAATAACTGTACTTATTACAGTAATTTTTGAGTCACCCTAATTGATATTAGGGTGGGTATGTGGGCATTGACCCTAACAAAGTTAGGATTCCCTGGCAAACAAATGGGGCTTTGTTTACTGTGAATGCCTGTTAAGGGGGGAATATAGCTTTAAAAAAACTTTGATATATTTATATATATATATATATACAGTTATTAAGATTTATTAAATGGATATTTTGGCATCAGAAGTAAGCTCATATTTTTGACAAAAAAATTGACAAATGGGACAAAAATTTGGTTTTGCCCCCTCACACTTAAATCTTGACTATGCTACTGATCTCAGTTGGCTTGTGTCTTGCTGTACTTTCCTTTTTTCTGCATATGTCTGTTTGTGGGTCTGTCCGTCTTTGTCTGGCTGCCGTCTCTCCCTCATATAAAAATGATTCTTTATCTCTGTGTGTCTTTGTTTCCTTTCTCATTAAATATTTGTACATTTTTTTCTCACTAATTAATTTCACACAAGCCACATTTCTCAACAGTTGGAATGTTTCAACTTTTTAATTGTGAACAATTATTCAAATTCAATTGAAAGTATTTTACCAATATATTAAATCTGAAATGAGTTAGTAATCCACAAGTTTACAGTTACATTCAAGTATTGCTTAATTATGGTTAATCAAGTCGCAGTAGCAATGTAACACTAAACACTCATTAATGTGGCTTCAAATCAAAAGCGCATAGCTTGCATATGATATCACCCGACATCGGACACCTCGTGAGGGCGCATCACAGCGGTAGTTTAATTGCGGAATTAGTAGCTAGAGTTACTCAATTAAATTTCGTCAGGGGGTGGTAAGACCTTGTCTCTCAGGGGGGTGCAGGCCTTCAAGGTGCATCACGTTGTGAAAGTTGGCATCACTGAACGCCTCAAATTTAGTCCGAGAGTTCTTTGTTTTTGTTGTAAGGTAGAATAATATCAACAGGTTGCAGTATTTTATGATTTTTTGATAAAATTCCAAAAAAAACTAAAATGTTGCATTATAATTAACTGATATGAAATGAGCGTGGACAATGTATCAGTGCAAACATGCCTAGTCCAGTGTGTCTTTAACCCCCCCCCCCCAAGCACTACCTGCCGATCTAACATTGCCTCTGATTGGTCAATTACATGATATTTTCACTTTAATCACCAATCAGAATGGAGCTTTGCAAATAATTCACCACAATTTTTTTGCGTGGTGAAATTATTGTAACAATGTTGCTGATTGGGCCAGTTGATAATGAATACTTCTTTTTGACCAATCGACAGGTAGTTCTCATGGGAATAAGGTATATCAGTAGGTCAGAAATTTGTATGATCAAACAAATTTGCAAATGACAAAGATACATGATAAAACTAATGATGATATTTTCGTACACCTTCAAGAAAATGAATAATTTTTGTGAAAATTTAATACCACAAATATGAGGGCTCTTTCAAAATCTTGAAAATTTATGTTGTGAAAATAGTCTTGAGATTTAAAAAAAAGTAGAGGATCTTCCATCCAGTAAGCTTAATACCAAGAAACCACTGAAGTAAACTTGTAACTCCACACCGCCCAAACCGATACACCCTCCGTCAGCACCGCCTAATATTGTTTACCGTCTCATCTTGCGTAGCTTGCCATAAGTAGCGCATAAATCGCACACCTTCTTCCCACCCTGGGGGCGCCTTTTTTGCATCTATAATGTAAACCTTAATAAAATCACATCTGGATTGGACCCGGAGGATACACAGGTAACCACCGGGTTTTATAAGGGAATGCTTCCTCAGGGAACTGCCGGCATAGTGTACAGGCTGTTAACGGTGTCCGGTATCGTCAGATGGGAGTGGTGGGTGGTGCAGGCAATAAAGGCCCGGTCACGGCACACCGTGTAGGGTTTGTTGCCCTAGGTTCTCTGTTAGGATGTGGATGACCTTATAGATCATGTCTTACTGACAAACACCTGTGGAAAAGAGGAGGAAAAAAATTCTCACAAATATCAACTTTTTTTTTAAGATTTCAGAAATCATATAGAAATAAAATCAGATTCATAAAAATTTTCCCCAAACTTCACTTTTTCAAAAAAACTTACAAAATTACTACAATTACCATTAATTGGACCCTTTTTGCACTAAACCTGTACACTGCAAAAACAAGTGTTTATATTTAAACACCATATTGTGTTTATCAGAGCAACACTTAATAAACACATAATTCATGTTAATGGTCTAACACTAATGTTCATAAATTAACACTTGGTGTTATATTACAAACACTAATGTTTGTAATATAACACCAAGTGTTAATTTATGAACATTAGTGTTAGAACCATTAATATTAGTGTTTAGACCATTAACATGAATTATGTGTTTATTAAATGTTGCTCTGATAAACACAATATGGTGTTTAAATATAAACACTTGTTTTTGCAGTGTGAACAATAGTTTGTATGAGCTAAACAAACCTTTTTAAATGTAAACAGTAGATTTTCATTTGTTTGTTTTATAAAATGAAAATGATTATGGGATCCATATACTTTAGACAAATTCTTTTAGTAAATGTAATTACATAACTGCCATTTATTGCTTAAATTAGAGAATTTGCTACATCATCATGTCAAACTGCTCAAATTTGTGACTGTCCACCACAAATGGGTATAATGTTGGTTCTTCACTTTTTGAGATATGAGATGTAACTTTTCCTCAAAATAAATTTTACAGTGATATATTTATAGTATATCCCTGTTGCTTGTTTGCAGGGTAGTAAAAAATGGTAAAAGAGTTCTATTGTTTTATGATAACTTTAATGGACCATAATCCAGAGGCAGATTTAGGGGGGCACCCCTCCCCCATATGTTTGCAGAGCGGCGCCTGGATCCGCCTCTGATATCTCACAATCAAGCTCAGCCAACATTCATGGTGGATCCTGGATGGTCACATTTAGAGAGAAAAATGAGACTTGGCGTTCTGAAAATCATTTGCCTTTTAAAAGTTGCCCACATAGGTTACAGTGTTACAGTTTAGTCTGGGCTTGATATGCCATGGCAGCAGTTGCAATGGACGATCCCAGTTGAAATCCATACACCCCCTATGGAAAACATGATCTTAATCTCACACACAGGGGGTGTAGATTTCAAATGGAATTACCCATTCAGGTAACCCCATTTGAAATTCATACTCCCTGTGTGGAAGATTAAGGACATGTCTTCCATAGGGGGTGATGGATTTTACCTAGAAGAGCCCATTTTGAATGCAGGTTATCTCTTAGCCCTGCTACATGAGGAATAAGTTAACTGCCAGATCAACCTGGTTTGGGTGGCAATTATTGAATTCATGTCAACATGGAGACCCAATAACCTAGAAAAGACAAAAATTTTGATGAGTAAAAGGTGACACACAAAATGGATGCATGGGTCTATCAATTTATTTTGATATCACTTTCTTGATGCGATGAAGCAAAATCAGTCGGAACTCCGAAATATTGATTTTGAGATATAGCCAAACAAATGAAATATTTCCATTTGTTTCCTTTAATTTGGAAACTTGTTAATTGCTCATATCTTTGGAACTGGTTGTTCAATTTCAGTGGGGTTTTCTGCAAAATGCACCTTTGTAAATGTTTTTTACTAATATATAAGAAACTGAAAATTTAATATTTCCGAGTTCGGACTGATTTTGCTTGATCGCATCACATATGTGAGTGAATTCATGACCTTTGTGAGAAGTCATCTTATTATAAACTGGTGTTATTTTCTGTCATTATATCTACATGTACTTTGATTTAAGTTTAAATCATTTTCAGGGCTCACTTTTTAGAATATAGCTCACAAAAAATACCACAATGTTGAACAAACTAATTTTTATTAAATGGGTGAATTCTATGATTGATTTCCTCTTAATCCTGTACCTATTTTAATGCTCTGGGTGCTAGCCATGCGCTTCAACGGAAGAAGATGAAGTTTTGAAATATTTTCTCAAAATATCAAGAGCTATCTTAAGAACTACTGAACCAATACTAGGCTTGTTTTGTACTCATTTTAATGCATTTTTCATGCTGATTCCAAATATGGTAATGAAAATTTACATTTCTGAAATTTTTGAATTAAAAAAAAAAATTGAAACATGTTGTCCACAGTCGACACCCGCGTGAAGAGAGTTAAAGTGAAAAATAAGATCTTAACCAAAACCAGTTAACATCACCCTAACTTATCCAAGTTTGGGCAAGTATATTTTTTAATTTGTAAAATTTACCCCAAGAAAATTGATCGAAGTATACTGTATTCAGGTTACAACAACTTTGATGCACAATATTAGCCTTTCAACAAGGCTCTGCCTGGAGCACCGTAGTGAGAGCGCCGGCTTCGCCGCTCGCTGTCACGGCTTCGCCGCTCTGTCGCGCCTCACCCCCCCCCCCTAGGACCGCGAGGTCTTTGACAAAGACTAGCACAATATCATGTTCATGCATATACACACATAATTTTGCACCTATTTAGCCAGTGTTTATTCTAATTGATACATCCCCCAGAAGCAGTAGCGTAGCCAGTGGGGGGAAGGTGGGGGCAGAGTGCCCCACTGACAAAAATTGAAAGAGGAAAGTGCCCCTCTGACAAAAAATGAAATAGAAATTGGGAAGGCAAACAAAAAAAAAGAAAAGGGGCAAGGAGCCTGTTTCCCACCAAACTTTACCCAGATCATGGGCCAAAATAGTGTACCAAATCATAGCAATTGAGTCCTTTATAGGTCATCAGAAGAAAAGACCTTATAAAAATTCTATTTTGCCCCTGACCAAGAAAGCTGGCTACACCCCTGCCCAGAAGAAGGGGAATAAAGAAGGAAAATGGCAAATGGGCCTTTGTGTCTCTCAACTATACTCAGACCCCTAACATTGCACTGCCATAGGTATACACTAATACAGTAGTCTTTGCATCTTGGATGCCCAAAATGCAGTGGCGGCGCCAGGAATTTTTTTTCGGGGGGCATTAGGGGCAAAGTGAATTTCAGGGGGGCAAAATCAACAAATTTTGCGAAATTCTGGGGTTTTTCTGGGGGGGCAACAGGGCGGGCAAGAGTTCTGCCAAGAGTTCCCCCCATGCCCCCCCTCAGTGGCACGGCCACTGGGGAAATTTTATCAGATTTGCTCAATACTGGATTTGTGGAGCAGCAGACATCTCCCTGTCCATAGTGAGCATGGAATCAATGTAATCCGTACCCAGGAGAAGCCACATCACGATGGTGATTCCCTCCATCTTGGAAGGATAAGGTATCATTTGCATTTCCACCACCCTCATGAGATTCAAAATGACACCTGATTTGCTCAGTGAGTTCGACATTTCCCCTTCCACTGGGGAGTCGAGATGACACCTGATTCACTCAATATTGGAGGTATGGAATAAGACATCTTGCGACTCCCCTTGGGGCATCAGTTTGACACCTGTACTGGTATGGTTTATAAGGTAGCATACCTGATGGGACCATCATGGCTGCCAATCAGTCTACAAAAATTAGGGTTAATTTGAAAACCTCAGCGCACCTATTACATAGGAAATTACGACCCTCTGTACACGGCTCAATTGAATTCTATCGTGCTATCTTGATCATAGGCCACTTGAGTTGGGTAAACAACTCCTCCTTGCACGATTAAACGATTTAAGGTCAATATCTAGTACAACACAGGTATCATTTCCATTGCTTGTTTTAGCCGGGTGTGATTGAATCAAACGTGAGGAAGATAAACAAGCCGGTTTGAAACTGACAGGTGAACGGGTTCCTTCGTCGGAGGCTAATTGTGTGGTGGTCGGGTCAAAGGTCAACAAGGTGTGTTACAGACATGTTTTTGTTGAGCTAAAGGTGTGGGAAGCACATGTTAAAGTGCCTGAAAGTTGTTTAAAAACTAAACAACGGTAGCAATGCTAACGACCTGTTCATGCCAGCCAATCGGGGACCCCACTGTATCCCTACCGCAGTGGACGGAGTAAAACACACTGATACGCAAAGCAAAATCTTAGAGTCATATTTGCGATTGAATATTTTCTTTAGCGGGAGCCGGTATTTATTTGTTTAAAATGATTTCAACTGTACATGGCGGAGTATAGTGATACTATTTAAACTGTTAATATACGTGTGTACACAAGCAAGCCAAAGTGGATGTTATCTGTGCAAATAAACATGACACTTTAATGTTTCCAAAATCGTTTTATCAGTATTATTCTTTGGGATTCGGAAAATTACGATGCCAAAGATTGGTGTTTGTTATGCGGGGCTGGGTGATTGGATTAGTTATGGATATTCAAGACAAAAAAAATATATAAAATCCATGTTTTTGTGTGGTTGTAAAGGGCTAAGTTCATCGACCCATATACATTGAAATGTGACCTTTTATTTTGGGAGGAGCTTGTGGATGAATATGTAGGGTCAAGTTTCAAATAGACAGAGGTCAGTGAACTTCAGTTGTTGCAATTTGAGATTAATCTGCCAATTGCTTTCAAAATTTTCATTTCTATCGATTTGGTTTGTAGTTTTCGGTGTGATTTGGGCAATTTTACGTAAGATGATACTGGTGTTATATTTACCCATTATTTGCTGCTAGCTGTTCACCTTATACTTCCTAAACTCTTGGTCTGTAAAAAAAATAGAAAATATGTGGTTTTATGGAGTTTATACAGATATTCCTCAATTTTATATTTTTTCCCTCTCTTTTGAGAGTGATTGTTTAACCCTATCCTGCGGGTGTCGCTGCAGACAATAAGTTTAAAAAAATTTAATTTCAGAGTTGTACAACATAATACATGTCTATATTTGGAATCATCATGAAAAATGCATTACAATGAGTACAAATAAGCCTAGTATTGGGTCAGGGGTTCTTAAGATAACTCTTGGTATTTTGAGAAAACATCCCAAAACTTTGACTTTTTATGTTGAACACAATACTTATTGTTTCCTATATAATTTTAAGTTAGTATTTTGACATCATCCACTAATGTGAAATATCATGGGGCTGGAGAAAATTATATTGTGAAATATTTATAAGGGGGTCCAGGCTGATGTCCCCTGCATATCTCAATTTTAAAGATATGATTTTTGTTTAATTCCTTAGTAATGGCCAAGTGAAAGGAAGAACAATTTGCAATGAAGTTCATAGGACCCTGGAAATACAAAAGCCATATTATTAAATGCATTTCTAAAACAACATCAAAGATGTACAAGTTTGTATTGCATTAATAATGAAATGTTTCCAAGTAATCAGTTCAAAAAATTTATTTTATCGCAATTATAGGGGCAACCGCATCTGGGTGCATCACTCTTTGTCTCATTGACATTACGCCACTTGCAGTTCGCCATTATGCACTATGTGCGGGAGAGCCTCGAACTGGCAGCATACATGAATGGGAATTGAACCAGTCATATAACATTCTGTGTAAGGTTACGTAATTCTTCCTTTCATGTATGCTGCCAGTTCGAGGCTCTCCCGCATATAGTGCATAATGGCGAACTGCAAGTGGCTTAATAGGCTTTTCAATAAAGAGTGTACAAACATTACTGTGCAACGATGATAATAATAAGGTACAAATTATTTCACACCAGCTAAAAATAAGCAATGCTGCCCTCTCTAGTTTGGTTTCATTACAAGAAATTAATTGTTGGAAGATTTTTTGTCAAAAGTGTAAAAGTACTATAATTAATTATAAGCTACTGAACAGAGACAGAGAATTTGGTTGTTTGGAAGCAATTCTGGGTTATCTTTTAGACATTTGGACTAGTCCAGTTGAAATCCATACACCCTCTATGAAAAACATGTCCTTAATCTCCCACACAGGGAGTGTGAATTTCAAGTGGGGTTACCTAAATGGGTGACTTTATTTGAAATCTGCACACCCTGTGTGGGAGATTAAAGGCCATGTCTTCCATAGAGGGTGTATGGATTTCAACGGTAAGAGCCCAATGATGAGGCTGATCCATTTTTGTCCAAAATTGTTTTGTCCAATTTGTCCAAAATATTTTGATCCAAAAGATATTTTGTCCACTTATGCTTTGGTCACACCAAAATTTGGTCTAATATTATTTTAGCCTTATTTATTTCTTCTATCTGTAGGACCATTTTTCTATTGGTCAAAAAATCTATGGGACCAAATAAAGGGGCACAACAAACTATAGTTTGCAGAAACTCTATTGGGCTAAAGTACTTTGGATCTAAGTCCATTTGTCCAAATGGTCTTGGACGAATTGTTTTTGCCAAATATGCCACTACCTACTGCATCTCTGTGAACCTTTCAATACTACCGTTCAGTTCGGAACCAGTTTTTTGACATAAATCCCTAAACTAATCATGCACACACACCATCCGTACCGAGAGAAGCGGTTCTTGACGGACACATTTGACGACAAATGTGGCATGAAAGACCAGAGCATGAGCCGATGAAATGTAATGGCCTACAGGGTTTACAAACGCTATGCAAGGCAAGCCTTATATATAGCTGCAGTTGAAAGTTCTCAGCATAGTGAGATTCCATTGAAGGCAGTCAAAAAATATGCTATGCAAAACATAGCTTATTTGGGGCTGTTCCAGTTGAAATCCACACTACCCCTGTGGAAGATTTTGTAAATATCTTCCCACAGAGGGAGTATGTTTTTGAAATGTAATCGATCTGGGTTAATCATTGTGAAACCTACTCCCCCTGTATTATGACTTTTTACCTATATCTTCCACAACTGGAGTATTTCAAATGGAACTTACACAATTGTCTCTTTTATCTGAAACTCATACTCCCTCTGTCCCTCTGTGGAAGACTTTATCTTAAACTGTCACAGGGGTAGTGTGTATTTTAAATGGAAAAGCCCTATTATTTTCCATTGAAATGGTGAGACTGGCTTGACATCTCATCTATCAAGTTCAAGTAAATGGGTTTTTTTTCCTATTTTATTTATCATATCATTTGCTAAACCATTTTCTTGGTATATTTTTGTGTTCAATATGAGATGTACAGAACATTGGGCTTTTACCAGTAGCATTTCCAGGGGGGTGTAAACCGTTAATCTGCCCTTTTGCAATGGGCTATTCCAGTTGAAATCCATACACCCCTTGTTGAAGACATGACCTTAGTCTTCCATGCAGGGAGTGTGAATTTCAAATGGCATACCTGAATGGGTGACTCCATTTGAAATCTACACCCCCTGTATGGGATATTAAGGTCATATCTTCCATAGGGGCTGTATGAATTTCAACTGGAATAGCCACTGAGGAAAGTGCAAACAGAGTTGGCTGAGGGGGGCATACGCACACCACCTTAATCAGACAATCTGGAATTTCACTCAATTTGGGGTAAGTTGAGGCATTTTTAGATACATCATTTTCTACCACGTCTTACCCCAAATCCCCACCCAAAACAAATAAAAATACATTATATCTGTGAATATTACTTAGTACCAATACTTTATCCCAAACCTATATCAAATGTGTCGCAATCCAATAGCTAAACAAAGTTTAAATGCAAAGTAAGTTTTTAAAGAAACAAAAGTTTCCCACCAGAATATCAGAGGATGTTATTTTTGTCTGTCAACTTTGACCTGAGAGGTCACAAAGGTCATAAGTCACTCCTGGTCTGTTGAATTTGAATACTAAATGGATTGTGGTAAAGTCAGTAGTAACTAAACATGCATGTTGTTATTATTGCTGTACTTTTTTCCCATACAGCGAATCGCATGCCTTTACATAATGATGTGTACTTTCATATTTTAAAGGCACATTCACAAATTTTGTGAGGGTGGTTGACTGACTTTTTAGAAAATGGTTAAGGGCTCGGATAGTGATATTTTCATGTATCTTTGTGGGGCCTGAGAGCACATTAGACGATTGAATTACATTTTGAATACGATGAATGTCCTTTGATTTGATTTTTTGAAATTTATGATATAACACACATTTTATGGCAAATTACTAAAAAATTGCTATTTTTGATAATCAACAGTTCTCGAAATAAACTTTCTAAATCTAATGATATGTACTGAAAGTGTATAAGTAGCTGGGATGAAAAGCCGTCCATGTTTATTTTAATTTTGTGAATATTTATTGGACCCAATCATTTTTCTTCAACTCTTACACACTACTGTTGTCTGTGATAGGGTCTAGGTTATTGTTTGTGAATATTTTGTTGTGAGCTTATTCTGATGCTAGATCAAATAAAAGTATAGTTTGTACAAGCTACAAGCCAAATAAAACTTATATGTGTACATCCATATCAAGAGGATGCATTTGTCGGCTGCCACATGCATCTCTTTTTACATAATGGCTAGGACACCTGACTCCTGTTTTCTGTATTCCTAAACTGAATGATTTGATGTGACCTCCACTTGAGATGGTTTTTACCACCTTCATTGTCTTAGGAACCGGCGCTCAGCCCCCTCAATAATTTTGGTCTGGGTGCTCAGGCCCTCCCCCCATAATTCCAGATGAAATATAAAAAAAATTTGACCAGATACTGGGAAAAATTGGTGTTTTTTTCATAAAATTTCCTGACACAGAGGAAGAAGAACCCTTCGGACCCCCCCAAGATGGATGACCAATTTTTTTTTTGGTCAGGACCCCCCCACCCCATGTTGGAAATCTTCCTAAGCCAATAATCTTTAACTTTTAAAATATGCATGTAGGGTCATCAAAAGCAAAATTTGAGGAAAAAATATAAATCAAAATTCAAAATGTTTGATTGTGCCTTTAAGTCCAGTTTAAATGTCATTGTCAGTGTCCAGTGTTCTCTTGTTGTTGTTTGTGTATCGATACCCATTCAAGTTTGTTGCCTTAACTTTTCCGCCATGCCATGTAAACGCTAATGTCCCAAAAGACTTGTTTGTTTCATTTGAGCAGAAATATAAACCAACATGGACGGGAAGTTTGTTTATGATTGAAATCTGGCTTGCTCCAAATTCAAATATTGCATTCAGCGTTATCCAATGTCAGGGTTGGTGCTCATTACGGCGGAAAAAATCAAGCACTGGTTGTCGTCTCAAATGAATCAGTGGAAGAAGAATCGTATTTCGTGACACACCTTGACAGATTGCGACAATTGAACAGCGGGGGCGCACGGTAGTCAGGCAAATCCACAGGGCCAATGTAGCCCACGCAAGGGTAGCGTTTTTCTTGCGCTCGATTAGGCCTCTTGGATATTTTTGATAATCGCGGTAACAATATCGCTAGTGTAGCGTAAAAATTCATTTCAAGGTGTGAAACTGGATGAATCCAACTGCACATAACTCGATATCTGGCTTATTCTCAGTGGGCTGTTACATATAAAAACCATATCCCCACTGAAGAAGAATTTGGAATTCCAAACAAATCAAAGTTTTAAGGTTATTAATTATTTTAAACTGTTGTGATTTGGTAGTTCACAGCATCTTACGAATAGTAGTGAGCTTTGGCAAAAACTGCATTGCTCAATTCATAGCGGTAGCGTAGAAAGAATTAAAATATCACAGATATACTTTTATAGGTGCTGCGGTTCTTGAGTTACGTTGTGAAGAGGGCTGAACAACAACACTTTTGTAAAACGTACATAACTCATTACAAACAATAAATTAAGCAAGTTTGCAAAGTATATGATTTGTAGAATGAACTTTTGCAAAACATCAAGGTGTTGATTTTCAATAATATATTGATCTAGATAATGCCAATCGATTTTTAGGTTGCTTCGACCAACAATACCTCGTCTACCCTTAAATTATTTCAGATACAACCATTTTCATCCATAAAAACTGTAAGATTTTGGAATTCTAAACAGAATTGTCTAATCTTAGGTCAAATTTTATCAATTTCTACAATTTTCAAATGGAATTTAACATAAAACTTTGATGGTGCAATTGGAGTTAATTTGAGATCTTCCACAGGGGGTATGTGGATTTTAAACAGAATAGCCCAGAAAAATTGTATGTGTCTCAATACAGTTGTGTGCACCTCAAACCGGACTCTCATCCGCTCGGATCTATTCACTGTTGCACGTTCCTCAAATCTTATCAAATAAGTATTTGATTAATTATTATCTTGCGATCTTAATGAGCAGAAGTTGTCAGGACGTTTGATTGGCATGGGAGTCGTTAGTTGTCATTTTTCTCTCGTCATTTTTGAATGACTACGTACTTTTCGCTTGTCAGTTTGGATATTAAATAACAAGTTGGTTACAAAACAAATTGTATTTATTTTTTATATTATTTCAAATGATATAATAGTGTGTGAAAGTTTCCATCAAGACTTGAGATCATGGAAGGGTTACCATAATTATAAAACTTACTTTTTCACTGGCAAGTTTGATTTTTGAAAAATCGTACCCCACCAAAAAATCCATTTCCCTCCACTTCAATGTCCAGGAAGTAGCCTTATAGTGGATACAATTTAAGGGGAAGGACTCTCCCCTTATACCTGGCTAACTTCTGGGGCTGAATTATGTATAATCGGCATATTTTGGGGTGATTGTACTGTGTCCAATACCATGATATTTTGCAAAATCGTACAAGTCACCACAAGCAAATTCCCAACTTTTTGTGGCTGCAATCAAAGATGTTTGCATCCACATGTAGCTTGAAAAAGTGGAATATTTCTGTTGAAATCCACACACAACCTTTGTACGTCATGGCCTTAATATCCCACACAGGGTTAGAGATGCCACTGATTTATCAGGAATTCCTGATTTTTGCCATTTTTAGCCAAAAATTCAGGATTAGTTTCTGATTTTTTTCAACAAGCAAGCATCTCTGCTGGGGGTGTAGATTTCAAATGGAATCACCCATTCAGGTAACCCATTTGAAATTCACACTCCCTGTGTAGAAGATTAAGATCATATCTTCTGCATGGGGTGTGTGCATTTCAAATGCAATAGCCAATGCTGATAAAGTTACATCCATCAAGCACAGAGAGCAGTTCATATAACTCTGATGACATAAAACATGCCCCATTATCATAATGTTATTGTAATGACAGATTTATTGGGTAGGCTTCCAACATCATTAGCTAAATCACTGTACTATGGACCCCAGTGTTAGCTGGCAAAAATCAGCCCAAATTGTGGTCAAATCAATGGAAAACTAGCCCAATTTATCGCCTAACCATTGGTTTCTATGGGACAGGAAACTACCGAAATTGATGCGAGCTAATGTTGAAAAGTCACCCAATTTTTTTCTTAACCATTGATTCCTATGGGACAGGATATGATCAAAAGTTGCGGGAAATATCTTCAAAAGTCACCCAATTGGGCTACTAAATCATGCATTTCGTAACCCTGTTTACTGAGCATATTCTCATCTGTCAGGACACAGTTCTTTAACCCCAATATGGTTGTCCATTCAAAGTATGAACTTTGAATGTGTTGGGTACAAAAACTCATCCTCATCAACTTTGAGGTCAAATTTTGAACCATGGTTTTAAATGGAGTCTAATGAACTAAACCAGTGGGAGTTGGACCATTTTTTTTTTCATAATGATGTACAGGAAGAATTGTTTAGAAATTAACTCGGTGTTGTTGATTGATTTGATACCTTATGTGGCACATGAAAGAATTTAGTTTTGTGAGGTGAAGTGATTATGTTGAGTGTATGTGTTAAGCCTATTGAGATGGTGTGCTATCTTCAGTAGATCAGAGTTGTTGATGACAGAATAACTAATATGTCATGAATGAGCATGTGTATGTGTTAAGCTTACAGAGTTAGTGTGCTATCTTCGGTAGATAGGAGTTATTGATGAAAGAATGGTTAATATGGCGTGAATGCATTTGAAGTGACTGTGTGTTTTGTGTAGGGGTATAGGTGGGAGTGTTGGGAGGGGGGCACACATGTGTGTATGTTTACTGCAATTTATGTTGAGGGTATGTGTTAAGCCTATAGAGTTAGTGTGCTATCTTCAGTAGATCAGGGTTGTTGATGAAAGAATTGAGATATGCCATGAATAAGCATGGGTGTGAGTGATGTGTTTGGATATATTTGTAAAGACCTGTGAATAAAGATGTACACAAAAAGTGTGTGGAGTCAGTGTGCTATCTTCAGTAGATCAGACTTATTGATGAAATAATGACTATCAGAGTGTATTGCCTTATGTCAAGTGTATTTATTGGGCTATTCAATAGAAATGCATGCTCTCCCTGTGAATTATTTAGCTTAAGTCTTCCACAGAGGGAGTATGGGTTTCAAATAGAATAGACAACTGGGTAACTTTCATTTGAAATACTCATTTGAAAAGATATAGGAAAAAGGCATATTCAGAGGGAGTATGGGTTTCAAAATAAGTAACCTGAGCCAATTCCAACTGAAAAACTTACTCCCTCTGTGGAAGAATTTTCTTAAATCTTAAACAGGGGTATGGCATATTTTAGATGGAATAGCCCATAAGATTAATGTGCTGTCTTTAGTAGATAGGCATGCTGATGAAAGAATTCATAACCTGGCATAAATGTATGTGTGTGTATGCTATGGGGTGGGGGAGGTGTGTGTGGATGCGTGCTAGGGGGTAATATAGAATGTATTTATTAAAGGGGCATTTCAGGATCCACAGCCTCATTCCCCCCCCACACACACACACTTTTCTGAAAAAAAGTGAGATTTTTATACCATTGGACAGTACCTGGCTAAATAATGTTTGTGCAAAAAGATTCTTTGCAGATTCATTTGCTTGGCTGAAACAAACTGTAGAAGAGTAGCTAGAATCATGAAACATTAATTTAAGAGCCAATAAAATCAGTGTGCTATCTACAGTAGATGAGATCTGTCGATAAATAAATAAACATTCAAAAAAGCAAATATGTACAAACTTCAAAAATATTTGAAACACAGTGTAAAATAGTTTGTACTCTTCATATTTAAAATCATAAACAAGTACAATTCACTCCAGTTTATGGATAAAATGTGGTGCAATTTGAAAAATGTACTTGCGAAACAACAGGAAAGATTTATTGTATTTTATTGCATTTGGAATAATCTACAAAGTGCTAGGAACCCAACAGATTTCTGTTCTTTTTTCTACGTCTGTAATCAGCAGTGACTAGATCGCAAACTTTTGGCGACAGACAGACCGCGACGACCGTCAATTGTAGTCAAAGTTTACAATAGGCAAATTTAAGATAATTACACGCCTCATTGAGTCCCTGTAAATCAGACCAAAAATAGCGATCAGAAATGGTTTGGTTAATGTGGCGTAAAGTTGCCGTGCCAAAATTACAATGCTGGCAAAGAAGTCCCTGACCGTGACCTTATGAGGAGAAAGTGTCAAAAACTTAAAATGCGTAAAACTTTTTCTACTTTCACGGGGGGTATTCTTGCTGGATGTGGACTTGTATAGGGTGTCCCAAAAATGGTTATTGCTGGTACATGCCACAACCATTTCAGTGCAACATCAGGCTATTCTAATTGAAATCCATACAACCCCTATGGAAGATATGATTTTAATCTTCCACACAGAGATTGTGAATTTCAAGGGTTACTTTGAGTGACATCATTGAAAACTGCACCTCCTGTGTGGGAGATTAAAGTCATGTCTTCCAAAGGAGGTGTATGGATTTCAACTGGTATATCCCTTTGGAAATCCAACATGTTCAATGTCTAACTTATTATTATTATTATATATTAAGTTAAAAACAAAGGTTCACTTTTAGTTTACATGTTGCCATAGGCTTCAATATGAAAAGTCCTAGTTTTTAGATATTCTCTCAAGAGTTCAAGAACCACTGAACCAATACTGAGTTTGTTTGTACTCATTCTAATTTTGTCGAAGAGGAAGATATTTCTAGAAAAAAGAAGATATCAGGTAATAAAGGAAGCTCTATCCTGCCCATTGGTTTTTGCTTTCATTCAATGTCAAGGAGCTCTGAGTAGTTGTGAATCATTTAAGGGCTGGGGTATGAACGTTTGGACAGTATTTATTATGGGACATTAGAGCACATCAGACATATCGAATTGCATTCTGAATACGAAGAATGTCATTCTGATATTAAATAATTTTGATTTTTTGAAATTCGCAATTGAATACACATTTTATGGCAAATCATTAAAAATTGATATTTTTGATATTTAACAGTACTTGAAGTAAACTTTATAAATCTGATGATTTATACTTAAAGTGTGTGTAGGTGGGATGAAATGCCGACGATCAATTGAAAATTTTGACCTTTAAGTATTGAAGATATGGATTTTTTTCCCAAAACACCAAAAAATTTAGGTCTTTTGGGAAAAAAATCCATATCTTCAATATGAAAGGTCAAAATTTTCAATTGACCGCCTCTTTTCCTCCCTGCTACATACACTTTAAGAATATGTCATTAGATTTATATAATTTACCGAGGACTGTTATATATCAAAAATTTGAAAAATATCAAATTTTATAATTTGTCATAAAATTTGTATTATATTGTGATTTTCAAAAATGAAAATTATTTGATATCAGAAAGACATGCTTCAGATTCAGAATGCAATCGATAGGTCTGAGGTGCTCATGTCCCACAAAAAATACTGTCGAAGCATAATAAACGCTCATTTTGGATCCCTTAAGCCCATCGGAACTATAATTTACTAAGAGTGCTCAGTTTGGACCTGCTTTCCATATATCATTCTATTCATTAACCTTGTTAATTTCTGTCCAACTTTTGTTCACAATAATTGTACTTTCAACTATAGTTTAAAACAGTCATGCAGTCTACAAGCATATGCCTCCACAAAAACATTATTTGGAGTTTGAGCAATATTATTGAGGGATATACCGTATTACTGATACAGGTAGCTGTACAAACATGTATTATTGTAAGACCAATCTATTGTCATGTTTTGTGGAGGGTGTCTGCATGTCTCTTTCCTTTAAAAAAACATTTAGAGGCTTCTACGGTATTTTCATACACTCTTAGATAGCGAGAACCAATCAGAGCAAGCGTTAGAAAAATCCAAACCATGCATTGATTGTGTCTAATTGCACTCCGCGTACTACGCGCAGTGTTTTCGCTCGCGTTCGCATCTCGTAGGCTTCATTCATTTTTCGGGCGGGTTGACGCATTTATATTTGGTTCTATTTTCCAATATTTTGAGTGATAATTTTGTTATGAAAAAAGCAAATATCATGTGTTTGTTTTCTTGTCGTGTATGAAATAGGTTAATGAACTTGTATTACTTGTTGCTCGAGAAATTAGACAAAATAATGCACTTGCGCTGATGTTGATCGTCTAATGCACTCCCCCTTGGGCTCGTGCATTAGACGCATCAACATCAGCGCATGTGCATTATTTTGTCTAATTTCTCTTCCAACAAGTAATACGCGTTCATTAACCTCTAAGTAATCATGTCTTGTTCAGCTTCAGAAATACGATATAGACCATGACATGGATGGGTAATGATAATTTTGTGACACCCTGTAGCAAATTTTTTGAGATTGTGTTGTGGATAACATGGATATTGGTTTGTTTGTGGTAAGACTTGATTTTTTTGGTGACGCTCCAGACTTGTTTATGGCATGATAAAAGATGATGTTGTACGTCAAGTTGTTGATCGGATGTGGGCGTGTTCATAAGGTGTCATATTTGTCAGCGTCCAACTAAACATTTACCGTCGCCATGGCAACAAAACCTTGACTTTTTCCAGTGTCATTTCAACTGGTGTGATACAGTTTAATGGCAAAGTTAACGATACAATTTATTACAATGTGGACTGTTAAAGTTTTCTTAACTTGTTTATTTTGATGGTCGTGTTTGTGCGAAAAGAAAATATTTTTGTCAAATACGAGACGTTTTTGAATTGGGCAATTCCCGGCGCCTTAGTTTCAAATCATCCTCTTGTTTCTATTTTGATACCATTTTTTCTGAAAACAATTTCAGTGCTAATGTGGAATAGAGATTACATATTCAGTGGGTGTAGATTATTCCGGGGGTGGGTACTCAAGTTTGATTTTGGTAGGGATGTGCCGCTGAGAATTTGAAAGTGGACCCATTGATATACCAAAAGTCAAAATTTTCGGCCAAATTTAACCCAAATTGTCTTAGTTTTTACAAATTTTCCCATTTTTTTTTAGAAAATTTCGAAATTTTGGCTAGATTGAGGCAAAATTTGGCTATTTTTCGAAAAAATTGAAAAAATTTTGAAAAAGGACCCATTCATATACCAAAATTGGCTTAGAAAAGGGGTCATTGATATACCGAAAGGCCGAAAATGCTACCCATATTAGCGGCACGTCCCGTATGGTCATTTGTACTAAGTACCCCCCCCTGGGAGATTATTTTAGTGTCTAGCCTGAATTTGAGAGGATAGAAAGGAGAGAGAATAAGTTGTAGTCAGCTGATTTGATTATTTTTCAAGTACTTTCTTATTTGTGATTCGTTCCAAGTCAGTTGTAGATTTGAAGACCCCCAAAAATCTGTATTTTACTATTATTCCAAATTTAGTTTAGGCCTACCCTTTTATTTCCAAGCAGCCAGGTTTTGAGACATCAAAATCAGTTTCATATTATCTGTTTCATTCCAAATCTGCTATTCAAGGCCCTCTGTTTATTCCAAATCAAGTTCCTCAAGACACTCTGTGTGATTAGTCCATTAATAGTTCTTATAAGGCTCATACCCTTGTAGCATGCGTCAGACCATGCGCAGTCCTGGGTGGGAATCAGGAGATAGCAGGCCCGTACACAGGATTTTATTTGGGGGGTGGTTTTTGAAAAAGTGAACCTGTTTTCCAAGGGGGCAGTTTTGTGAAAAATGGACCTTTGCAAAATTTGGAACTTTTCACTACACTCGCAAATTGGGATTTTTTAGGTCTTTTTATACTTTTGAAATTGCTGGGTTTTTGGGGGGGGTGGAGGGCTGCGGACACACACCTCCTATGTACAGGCCTGGGGGAAACACACTTAATGGCCAAGTGGAGAATCTTTACCGAGATTCTCTATTAGCTATAGGTCTATCAGTTCAATTTGAGTAGCATCAATAGAGATCAGGCTAGGGTTATGGCATAGCCTACATGGGACATATAGGCCTACATTTGATTCCCCTGTATTGGCCCCTCCCTTTTCTGGTCATGTCAATGAGTTTTTTTAGAAGGCTTAAAAATCACTAACTGGCTACTATTGAGCCTAAACTCTTTGAAAATAAACATTGTAATGACAAACGCTAACATTGTTTTATAAGGCCAATGGTACCTTCTAAATTAGCCCAGCCCAGTTTAGTTTTACATCATATTGTTCATCAGTCCATCATTGGTGAATTCAGATGCTATTTATAGTAGGTTTAGGGCCTTATTTTGAGATGTTTTGGGGGAAGAGTTTGAACTCTAGTTCGGAAATGGGGTCAAAACATCCTGTCTGTCTGGGTTTATTGTTTGGTTTTCCTAATCCTTGGTCACAACTTGAGTGGTACAGTTGATAGATGTCCATAGAGCGCAGGGTGTGAGTGACTGAGTGTATGTACATGCGCCTGCACTACTTTTGTATTGAAAGATCAGTAGCATTCAGATAGAATAACCCAATTATTTTGTGGGTTTAGGGCTTTCATTTTTAGCATTTTCTGGGAACAGTTTGAACTCTTCTTGAGGAAAGTACATGAGCTTGGAAGTAAATGTTTGGTACAATTACCAAATAGGGTGCAACTTGCTAGACTTGAGTCCAGTCCTCGTTTACAGAGTTTAGGTTTAGGGTTGGGGTAGGGCAGTCTTGTAATAAGACTAGTAGAGTTGCAATTGCTCCAAATGTTCATACAGGGTGTCCCTGAAAGAACTGTATCGTCGGGAACTGAATGTTTTGGGTATTCTAACGCATAAACCAACCATAACTAAATAACTGATGTGGTTGAGGAATATATCCGCTATCACATGCTTTTTTAATTTTGACAATTGACGGGCCCGTTTTTTAAATAGAAGAATTTTACGAAACTACCTCATTTTCAGTCCGTTCCACGGAGTCAAATATCTATCAATGACAATAAACGCCTCATGCGCTGATAATGTACAGTGATTAGAATATAGATCATCGATTGATATTTGAATCCATGGAAAGGTTTGATAATTAGGGAGTTTCGTACAATTCTTATATTTCAAGAACGAGGTCAAATTTTAAAAAGTGTGTTATAGTTGATTTATTCCTCCACCATACCAGTTATTTAGTTGTGGCATTAAAATACCCAAGCAATTATATTTCCGATGATAGTTTTTTTTCAGGGACACCCTGTATATGCATGCATAATATTATGTTCCTGGACATTTGAAAAAAACACCTTGCACCGAGGATGTTACTTTCATTACCTGACCATGGGCACACCTGGTGAAACTGCAAAGAACCGTGGACCATTTGTATAGCCATCTATAGAGCACATAGCACCGTATGAATGTTACGCTATCAGCAATCCATAGATCTTCACAGTAACTGTGGACCATCCACCGTGTCCATATTTTATGAGCTTGAATTCTTACAAAAGTCCATGGTTGTGGGTGAAACACACACCTACACTATACCCACACTCTTAGAAAAAAGGTTCTAATTAGAACCTAAAATGGTTCTTGAGCTGTCCTGTATGTGGAACCTTAAATGATTCTACAAACAAGAGAAAGGACCATTTTAGACCTGAAAAGGGTTTGTTTGGAAAGACCAGAAAGAATCATTTTGGTTCTTTAAATTTTCAAGAACCCTTTTCTCTTGAGAGTTATACATACAGGACAGCCAAGAACCTTTTTTTCTAAGAGTGCACATGCATACCCTGGTCTGGTATCCAGTGGCGGTACCAGGAATTTTTTTCCGGGGGGGGGGGCATTGAGGGGGCAAAGTGAATTTCAGGGGGGCAAAATCAACCAATTTTGCCCAAAATTACTACAAAAGGTGAA
Source organism: Amphiura filiformis (assembly GCF_039555335.1). Classification (NCBI taxonomy): domain Eukaryota; kingdom Metazoa; phylum Echinodermata; class Ophiuroidea; order Amphilepidida; family Amphiuridae; genus Amphiura; species Amphiura filiformis. The sequence goes on along the minus strand of NC_092629.1, from coordinate 49,164,689 downwards.
ATTTTCGTAATTTGGGGTTTTTACTGGGGGGCAACAGGGAGGGGGTAAGAGTTCTGACAGGGAGGGAAACAGGGGGGGCAAGAGTTCTCATGCCCCCCCCCCCCCCACATGGCGCTGCCACTGCTGGTATCGAATACAATATTTGAAAAGGATTTTGGATAAAACCTTGTAGCTGACAGTCAGACTTCTAACAAACAAAAAAACAGACAAACAAATAACAAGGGCTCCCCATCATCTTCACATTACCATCGCATTCAACCCCCATATTTTAATCCATTTCTAACCCATTTCTAATGATTTTTTTACCATCCCACATGGGATATGACCCAAATACATGATAGAGAACAATAAAGCACATCCCCTCTATTGTACATCGATAACTCGATGATAACCTTCCCCCACCCTACACGCTTACAAATCAGTCCCACATAGACATCCTACCCAGCTAACTTAACAATCTCATCAATACCATGATTTTTTCATCGCCAACCCAAAACCTACCCAGCTAACTTAACAAACTAGTCAATACCATGATTTTTTTTTTCAGCGCCAAGCCAAGTTTACTTTTTTTTTTTGTTGGGCGAGTAAATTTTCATCATTATCACTTTTTTTTCTTAACTGCCACATCATCCTCATCCTCTCCCCATCTCATCCCATCATCAGGGTTGCCAAACCCTTGATTTGGTAGCCCAATTGGGTGACTTTTGAAGATTTTCTCGGCAACTTTCGACCATTTCTCGTCCTATAGAAACCAATGGTTAAGACAAAAATGTGTGATTTTTCAAAATTGGCTCCCACGACTTCCGGTAGTTTCCTGTCCCGTAGAAACCAATGGTTAAGAGTAAAAATTGGGTGACTTTTTGATGATTTGACCTGGCGATCCGGACTAAATATTGTTGGCAACTGTTACCCATCATAATTGAGTGTTCAAGGCAGGACTCATCAGTTTAGGGGATAGAGCAGCTTCAATCTGCGTGATTTTGTTATGAGTGTAAACACGCGAGGCCCCTTGGTGCCTCTAGCATGGATGGCTTCTAAACTCATCTCGCTTAGCCTGGCCTGCCTCCTTGCGTAGTTTGGGACGTGGTGTGCTCGCTCGCTGGTTGTGCGCCGCATCTTAACAAACTCACTAAAAAACGAAAGCTGTCAGTAAGACCAAGTGCTTAGCCCTAACATCCGTTTTGAACCAATTGTCTTTATGAGCGAGTCGATGAAGCGTAATGGCTCTCTTGGCGTTTAGAATCAATTTTTGGATCATCTTACCAATGTTGGTTGCTTTTCAGTATTAACATCAAGATGAAAATTTCATATGAATAAAACAGTTATTTTTTGAGATATAACCCATTTATGTTGTAGAAAAACAATAAAATACACACAAAAAATCAATCTTTATTATGGCTGTATTGAAAAATAAACTTGACTACCTTATGACTGGTTTTCCTCATTCACGTCATATGTAAGAAGTATATGACGAGAGGTTATAGACAAAAACGATAGTCGTTCAAAAACATGGATTGAATTACAGTTATTCCCAACTCTGGTGAGCAGAGGTAATACTCTGTAGACCGGGTAATTGAAAGTTGGACTCATCCGAGGATGTGAGCGAGGTGTCGCGTGTGGTCCGGTGCGTGAAAACCAAACCGGGGGATTGGCGCTTTGGAGCTGTCATGGTTTCCTATGAAGTGCGTTCCTTTTATTCATCACAATGCGAAATGCATCAGTAGAATTAATAGTCAGTGTTTGATTCACAAAAGTTGTGTGACCCAATTATGTGTACCTTTATACATTCGTAAAGAGCCTGGATCAATCTGATTTGGACCCAGATTTTGATCAATCAAATGTGACCAGATTTGATCAAGTCAGGCTAAAGTTTGCAATAATGAAACTGAGATAAAGGCAAAAAAATAGTAAAACATAGAGAAAATGGACATATAAAAGGTTCATAACTTTGTAACCAAGTATTCAACAGACATGGGGATTCAACATCAGTAAGTGTAGGTACTGAGCAAGTAAGTAATGGTAGTAACTCAATTTTCAACATTTCTGACTGATCAGATTACAGGGTAACAAATGGGAACTGTTCTGATTCCGGATTATTTTGGTCTAGAATTTTAACACATTTGATATTAACACAAATAATACAGTACCCCAGCCCCCACCCCCGTAATTTTGAAAAAATATAGGTTCCTACTCATTCCGAAGGGCAAAGGGTGTTATTTCAAATTGAGCAAACCCGCAACTCATACCCCTTACCAATTTTGGAATAATCCCTGTTTTTCTCAATTCGGAATAACGCCCTCTTTGGAATAAGGGGTCAATCATGCAATACATGTTGCGTGATATTGATGTTACATTTGGATGATATCAGTCATTATTGGTTCAGTGATGGTTCATTGCTTACATACATGTTATTTGTATGGATAAATGAGTGCTTCCACTGCACTGAGCAAAATGGGATGCTTTATACTTTGTCATCAAAGTCAATGTCATGAACATGTCTGCAATAACATTGACTTTTTGATAGCTGGCCCACCTGACCATTTTATTTTAAGTTTCACGCAATGTTCAGCTGCACGTTTTGCTGTCTCAACACATTAATGTATAAATGTTGTTATTGATGATCCTTGAGGGGGAAACATGATGTGTCATTAATATAGTACCCCCAGGGGTTTAACCCCATGAGAACTACCTGCTGATTGGCCAAAGTGAATATTGTGTCATATTTTGAACCAATCAAGGAGAGTATTAATAAGATCATCTTCAAATACAAGTTTGAACATAAATAGTTTAAAGTCTAGTCATAATTGGCTAATGAAATGAGCATTTCAAGTCATCAACCAATCAGAAATGCTGTTAGATGACCAGTAGTGTCCAGGGGCTTAATGTAAGGAAATCTATCTGCAATAGCTGCCCTATTATACATTTGATAATTATTGCATTCTATATTGTACACATCTATAACTATATCACCTGGCAGCTATTGCACTAATCCTTTGATATGCTAGTCACATTAGGGTTAGGTTTAGTATAACGGTAGGCCTTAGGATTGGGGTAAGGATTAGTAATAGGGTTAGAATTAAGGTAAGATTTAAGAGATTTGGGCTTTTAGAATCAATCCTGAGGGGATTTAAATTTTGGGAGGGGGTGTGCGACACGGAGCGCCAAACTTTGGGAACTAAGAACTGATTTTCTGGCATAATTCAACATTTTTGGGAGGCCAAAATTACAGCTGTGGAGCTACAAAATTCCCAAGCTAAAGAGCTACACAATTGTCAGAGTTTGAGGTTCAAAGAACTGGAGCATGATCATTGATCCTCATGTGGGTCTTAAGGAACTGCAGTAGAGCCTGAAAAGCCCCCCCCCCCTATGCAAATCTTCAAAATAAGCCAATTTTATCCTCCTGGTTGTCCCACCTGGTTATTTGACCATTTTCCCAATCCTGAATCTTCTCCTGTTTACAGCACAATGATAACTGGAAATAATAATAATAAAAATAACATGAAGCAGTGAGCCACTTCACTGATGTGGCACCATCATTTGTCGCACAATTAACTGGCCAAGATGGATGGACATACGGCTGAGTAGTGGTCACTTGTCAAAAAATAAAAAGTAGTCATAACAATACTTAACAACCAAGCGAAACAACAACATAACCCTGTACGTTAAAAGGGGGCAGCTTGTTGAGAGTGACCATTTGGCTGTTCCGGATATTGTCAACACCCCCTACCACAATGCAAACACTTATGGTCGCTCCTAAGTATTTCCATACTGTGCGAATTGCTATCCAAACAAAAATTAGTTTTCCAATTTTATTTGCTTGAAAATAGCTGTACTGTGCAAATTCAGAGGCATGGTGTGAGTCTGATAGGGTGCATAGGGATTGATTGAGGGTGCACCAAGCCTGATTGAGTGGGCGTCGGCCCTGTTCCGAATATTGCCAACACCCTTACCCCACCCCACCCACAAAGCAAACGCTTATGTATTTTTCACAATACAAGTATAGTTACACCATAAAAATTCACAGAGGCATAGTGACTCAGTGGCATCATGGGGCATGTGCCCCCGTCCCCAATCGATTGGAAAATTTAGAAAGTCACACACGAAAATTGCCAAAAAATGGCTTGTGTCCCCGCCATAGGATCATTCATGCTACACCGCTGGGGTGGGGAAACTGGGTCTGATTGAGGGGCATCAAGCCTGGTTAAGGAGACACATGCCATTTTGTGGCCATTTTTGTCGATGGAAATGTTCAAAATTGTCAATTCACTTTAAAGGTGACATGTTTGATTGTATGATGATGTTTTTTTACATCACACTGAAACCCATCACACAAACATTCGTATTCCAAGTTTAAGAGTTCAAATGCTCCAGTGATTTAGATTCTAGCAACAAATGTGTATTACAGTGGGTCATAGAACAGTACATGACTTTGTGAGTGGTAACCACCGTGACCACCAAACTACCACTTTTTGTTTTTACCACCTGAAAGAAATATATTCTGGGCCTTTTGTCACTTGGATTATGAGAAAAATATGAGCTTTTACCCGATACCAAGTGGTGACTAGGCTGTCAATGGGGGCACACACCTTTAACAGGGGAGGGGTGTGTCCCTTGTGCTGGTATAAATGCTATGCCTCTACAAGATTCCACTTTTTCTCATCAAAATTATCTTCTTTTGAGGGGGTGTGAATTATTGTTGTAACAGCCCATCATGTAGGGAGTAGCCAGCCAAATCTGTCCGTTTTAGTCAACTGCTTATCACTTATAGCTCCTCTTGACTGGTGGCTCGGGCACGAAAGGGAAAGGCGCGAAGGTGTCGTACTAATTACCATCAAGAATAATTTGTTGTATAAACATTTTATCCCGGCCATCTTGGGTCTGAGAGTTATAGCCAGGACAGGGGCTAGCTGAGAATGGTTACGGTACGAGTCCCCAGGGGGCAAAGTACCTTGTTAATCGGCTGCAGCAATTCATTCGCTGTGTCACCTGTGATGTCAACGTGGCTAATTTTACAGCAAAATCTTGCATGGATGGTCAAATGGTATAGAAAATTTCTATATGTTAAGTATGTAGGCCAAGTTTTCTGTTCATGGCAATTTCAGGATAGTCATCTCTACCCACCAAAGATAAAAAGGCAGTACCTATTTTGCTTATTGCTAGTGAGGTACTCCATTTTACTTTGGGGCAGACTGATTCTAAATATCTTCCTCCCAAATCAAACTGTAGTATCTGCTATGTTATTTACATGTAGATACAGCATTTTGACTTTGTGAGCAGATTGATTCAGAAACATATGTCTCCCTAGTAATAAGGCAGTATGTGTGTTGTAAAACATTTTTATATACTGTATTTTAACTTGCTTAGATTTGATTTGTACAGGAATCTGTCAAATAAGTTGGGCCTATAAATTTTCACCGGTTTGAAAAACTGGGAGAAAAAGAGTGTTTTACCATCCTCTTGCATATCTCATCTTTACTTGTCTTAATATTTGAATGCAAACACCACTAGGTGATGCTCCCCTCCAAACTACCTTTAAGTTGTAAGGAGAAGTACATCCTCTGAATCACCATGACAACCGTTGCAGCAACAGTGAAACATTTCAGAGGGTGAGAAAAAATATTTTGTAGGTTTCGTAAACTTTTAAACATATTTGACAGAATGAATGCAGCATTGTCCTGCCTCAGTTTTGTAATCGTGTGTGTGTACGGTATCACAAGCATATGGGAACATATTGGCGCAATGGTGTTAATTTAATCACCCATAAGCTTCAATTTATTGCTGACAAAAATGGGTGATTTGATTCCAATTTGAAATGAAAATTTTGAGATGCCCGATTAGTTTCTTTGGATAATTTTCGCATTATCTTTTTGATTTCTATTATTGCTGAGAAAAAAGTTATGTTTTGTTGCTATGTTTGGCTGCCAATATGAGTTGGGAAAAACATCCTATATGTCATACGGATGATTTGACGACAATTAGACGTTTTAGCAGACGAGGTCACGTGAAAGGTCACACGCCATCTTAGGATTAAATGTCTGCATCACAGTCCACTGCGAATTAAGAATTGCGTTATTTAAGCAAAATGTAGAAAACTTGGCTTTAAGTAAAACCATGATACAACAGATCACTCTGTTTCAGATTTAGGTTTTAGATGCATAAAAAATGAATCGGAAACACTATGATTTTTTTTATTTTACTTTTGTGTGACCTGAAACCAGCAAATTACATTCAATTGAAAGAATTTTGATGAATGTGAAAGAAAAGTGCACTTGTTTTGTACTTTTTGTACACCTAATATTAAAGTACCCCTTCCCGAATTAGCTCCCGCACCTATGGCACAGCGGCGTAGCTGGAATTTTTTCCGGGGGGCAAGTCTGTATGGGCGGGGCCCAAACTAGGGGGGGGGGCCCAAATAGACAATTTTGCCAGGCTTATTGATAATAATCGTATGGTATTGCATATCGTATGGATTCCAATATCTCTCTTCCCCTCCTCTGCCTCTCTCCCCTCTCTCTTCTCTCTTTTTTCCTCTCTCTCTCTCCTTTTTCCTTGCACTGGGGGCAGGGGCCCAAATAGGCAATTTTTGCCAGGGGGAAATTGCCCCCCCCCCTGCCCCGGCAGCTACGCCACTGCTATGGCAAACTGCCCCTCTGAAAAGAGCATAATATAAATTTAGCCATTCTGAATGGTCAGAGATCAATCGATTGGGTGGATTTAATTGGTCAGCAGACAGGACCGCATGCGCTATGTTGTGCTCTCCTGCTAGAAGTGCAAATGTATACTTGTCCTATATATTACAAAAATCTAAATTTGTATGAATTTTAGAATGTTTTGGTCCAACACATCACTGAATGAGTGTATCCGAAAGTGCCCACTGTCAAGTTCACAAGTTTTTGTTATGTTTAGAGCTCAAACAAAATAGGAAGTGACCACAAGAGTAAGCAGCTTAAAGGTGTACTAGTAAATGACCCAATATTAATTACAGCCACAATTAAATAGTTGAAACCTCATAAGTGAGACCTGTTCTTGCAGAAACTAAATTATGTTGAAATGGAAGTAAGGCATCTCCAGTGGGGTATATAGCTAGGGGCATGGGGGCAGCTTCCCCATGCCCAGTAAGAAGTCTTGCACCCCCTCCTCAGTTGCCTCCCCCTCTGGCTGTGCAACCGGGCACCCCTCTTGTTCCAAACTTCAGCTTAATTTTGCCTTGGAATCACACAGATTTACAGGCAGAATTGTCAAGATGGTAGACGTTTAATGAAATAATATTTCGTCTATTCCAGTTGAAATCCACACTACCCCTGTGGAAGATTTTGATAATATCTTCCACAGGGGGAGTATGTTTTTCAAGTGTAATTGGTCAGGGTTAATCATTTTGAAACCCATACTCCCCCTGTATTATGGCTTTACCTATTTCTTCCACAACTGGAGTGAGTATTTCAAATGGAAGTTACCCAACTGTCTATTCTATATGAAACTCATACTCCCTCTGTGGAGGACTTGAGCTAAATCTTCCACATGGGTAGTGTGTATTTTAAATGGAATAGCCTGTGAGAATACCCCAATGCATAAACTGCACAAAGGGTTGACACTGGGATATTAACTGAAGGAGCTGCAAATTTGTTTATAACTTTCATGATATACTTCTTGTTTGGAATGGTAGAAAACTTCAAAAATAATTGCAATAAAATAAACATTAACTTTGCTAAATTTGTCCAGTTTCTTAAAATTTTAGTGGTTTATTGGAAATCATGGGAAAAAACACTGAAATTAGTACCATTAATGCTAGTAATTAATTGTTATATTTAAAATACACCTATTGTATTATAACTTATCATTATATAATTGATATATTCCACCACTTTTTTAGTTCTTTAGCAAACACAAAAGGCAAGTGCTTTATCATATATCCATCTGATACAGAATTTAATGGCACCCTAAAGTCTTAAATTTGTTATCTATACAAATCTGTTTTTCTCTATAAAAGACCGGTAGAGATCAGAAGATAAAAACACACACAATTTTATTACAAAATTTCTTTCAAACTTTTCCCTATTACAGTTTAAAAACTGTCATTCTAAATAATCAAAATGAACAATAATTAGGAAAAGGTAGAAGCAATTTCCGTAATTGATTGGAAACGAAAAAAAAAAAGTGCATGGTGCTCTTGTTTTGTTGCACTTCTGAAAGTTTTTGGCTTGGAGGGAAATGGATCGTTGTAAACATGGGGGTGCAGATGTACATTAGGTCCCTATTACTAAGGAGTAATAGCTTGGATTCGGGCAAGTACCCAGGCTTTTTTTGGTTCAAAACTTTCAACAAATGTCATAAAAATGTGGGATTTTCTTTGACGAACACAGACACGTATTGTACACAAGGGTGACGTGAAAAGCTGCACCTGAGGGGGGGTTGATGTCATTCTAAATCGCAGAGGTCATCGTTGTGCTCCTTAAGATACGCTTACGACACAACAAAAAAATTAAATGAAGAAATCAGGGTGGCATTGATGAAAAGCTTTTTAGGTGACTGAGAGAGAGGGGATTGTAATCAGCGTTTGTATGGGGAGATTTGGCCTGACGGAGTGCTCGCTCGAGCCGGAAAAGCCTGTCGATCACGGGGACGGCTGATTCGCTGGAAATGTTTCGGGGACATGTTATGATATCTAATCTCGTAGAGAACCTGATCAAAAACCAGGTGCTGAATAGCAAGCATTATATGGTGTCTACTCATGCATACCAAGATAATGCTATGGCCCTATAGGTAACCATTTAACCTTTGATGCTGATAATACCTGAAAAAGTTGAAATTTTCACAAAAATTTGTAAAAAATTCAGAATGTTTTATTTTTATGGCTATATTTGGATCCTGCTTGAGAAGTGTGTTCAAATGAGTACAAACATGACTAGTATTGGTTCAGTGGTTCTTGAGTAAGTTTTTGATAAATTTTGACAAATTTGATGACTTTGTAAGCTTTTGAACTTGACAGTACACAAAACTTTAAAAAGCCCTTTATTTAGCATGGTAAGTTGTACTTAACAATGGGTTTTAAGGCAAGACATTTTGTATGTATTTCATAACTTATTTGACCTTTCCATGGGCTTATTTCTTTTCCAATTTTTTCATTGAATCCGGTAACCATGGCGATGACAGGTGTCAATCATAGGTTGAGTTGCGATGACTACGGAAGCGGGGTTGACGAACAAAGTTGTCCCATGGTGGTGTAGTGGTAGTGGTGTGTATTGTGTGGTGTGAGGTGATTTCGTTTTTCTATAGCTAAGGTCTGTGTGGCTTGTAGCGTGGCGACAGACTGGGAAGGCTTGGGTGTATGCATAGCTAACCCTGCAGGCCCTAATGCATAGGACACGCACACACATATGCCATAAAGGCACACAATATGACTGATAGAACGTTTGAACCAATTGAATTCACTCTGCATGGTCAATTTATTGGGTGCTAGAGTGGAATAGCGCCATCATGTGGTCAGTGGTGGAAAGTCGTATAACAAACTTTGTTTGTTTCGTAAATTTGAGACAAAGTCCTAGATGAAGTTGATTAAATAATGGAACAGTTTTAGTCAAACATTTCTTATTGGTTTAGGCCTATATATTTGTTTGGTGTGGGAATTTAAATTAAGTAGGTAGGTAGTTTTAAAATGGAAATGTTTATTGAAGAAAAAATATACAACTGAAATTAAATTTTTAACACCTGAATTCAGTTATTTTCATTCCATATTTTTAAATTTTATCTGAAAAAAAACCACTTCACTTGGTGATGTATTTAGTTGTACTTTTTTCATTTAGATGAAAACGAATGTTTTAAATTTTGAAATTGACTTTTTTTAAATAATTTATTTGATTGCAACTTCATGAAATCATAGATAGTGAAATTGAAGAGCTAATTATTCAAATGCATTCACTGTTAAAGTTTCATTTCATCAATTAAAATGCCATCGTGTTTATATTGCTGATATAAGCATTTTAGAATGTGCTTTGAAAAATGCCCTTGCAAACACTTTGTATAGTGTTAATCATAAGCAACACCTCCTATGCTTTAATAAACATGTTGAAGTGTTAAAAAAGTGTTATGCAGGAACTTCAACAGTGTTCTAACCACCCTTATTTGGACCGCATACAGATCTCTCTGTTATTTGTAATCTTCATGGGAAAACATAAAATGCTTTGAAGTATTTAGAAGGACATATAAATTGGCTTATTCCGTTTAAAATCCACTACCGCTGTGGAAGATTTTGGAAATACCTTCCACAGGGGGAGTATGAATTTCAAATGGAATGAACACATTAAGCAGCTCCATTTAAATTTCATACATCCTCTTAGAAAGATTCAACCTGAATCTTCCACTGAAGGAGGGTGAGTTGCAAATGGAGCTGCTAATGTGTTAATTCCATTTAAAATTCATACTCCCCTGTGGAAGATATTTCTAAAATCTTCCACACGGGTAGTGTGGATTTTAAATGGAATACCTCAAAGACATCTTTCAGTGTTATTTTCCCCCATTCAGTAATTTCTTTTGTCAAAAATTGAGCAGTTTGGATATTTGAGGCAGAATTACACATCATCATGATCATTCACTTATCCAGCCAACAATTGGTCAGATAAAAGACATTGAATTGTAATTAATTAATTCTGCGTATCATCTTCAGAAACGCAGCATGTATTCTCAATATCCAATACAAGTGACATGTGCCACCATGCAACACACAGTATGTACCAATTAAAATGCAGATACTGGCATAGACAAAGTATCATCACCTCGTCAACACTATATCAATTAAAATTGCATCAAAGATCAGATATCAGACATCAGCAGTAGGAGGAAGGTTCTTCTTTGTTCTTTGTCTAGAATTGAACCAAAAAGTTCAATGAAATAATCAGAAAAGGCTCTGCACTGTAAAATGTGCCTTTTTGGTTGTACAACGAACTGTTTTTATAATATAGCATATTTTTGAGTGCTCAATGGATTGATTATCAAATTTTTTAGGAGAAATGATAAAGCTTGATCGTTTAAGAACTATAATGCTCTCTTAGAACTCTATATCAGGGTTTTCAGACTTTTGTCTGAATTCAAGCTTTTTTGTTGTCCCGATTTACGCAATTTCTTTATTTTCAGGTCTTTTTAGGACCATTCTGGTCATTTTCACGCGGTGTTCAGGCTTATTTGGGCTTTTTGTCAAAAGTCCATGGACTTTATCCCTGCTATTACATAAAAGTTTTATGTATCATAGCACTCTCTTTCAGATCTAAACTTGCTGAAAAGAATTATATTTTCACATAGAGTTATAGGCTATTGCGTAAAGAATCTAAAAATGGAAATTATGTTATATCACCTATTTTTGGCCCATATTTGCCTTCCAACCTCTCAACCAGGAGTCAGGACAAAACGATAATCATGATAATAGTCTGTGGACAAACTGACCCATGGCTTGTATCACTTCCGAAATGATCAGGCACAGTGCTCACTTCATCCACACATCCATGATGGTTCTGATTGCCACATATTTACTGTGATCAGTTCCATGTATGGAGGTGCCAATCACTAATTAGTACTTTCCAATTAGTTGATAAGTGGATTAATAATTAAGTATATCAGCTTAATTTTGTGGTAATATGGGTTCATTGGCTTGCATATCATCCATCATGATCCATCATTGAGATGTCAGGGCAGGGTAGAAAGCTTAAAGGTGTACACAGAGATTTTCTCTATGAAATATTTTGCCTGACTGCTACACCGATTAGCGCTACATGTTCTGCCAACTTTTCAGATTTGATCTGAATTGTTCATTGGGATTACGAGCCACTCAAAAATGGGAAAAATCAAATTTTTTATTTAAATATTTCAAAGAAAAATTAGTCACATTAATAATTAAAATAAAGGCAAAATAAATCAAATACATAACGTTTTGTAACATCTAAATAAAGACTATTTAGTCTGAAAATAGTCTTTCATGTGTCTTTTGTATTCAGAGTTTGGACTTGCCCATTTTTAATAGCTGCACTGTATAGTGAATAGCAGTGTTCGAATTTAGGAAAAATAAATGGTTGTCCCACGGACAACCAGATTACAATTTCTGGTTGTCCGTCTAAGTTTTTGGTTGTCCGTAGGCCTACAAATGTGACTTTTGGCTAGATTTATGGTTGTCCGGCGGACAACCGAATCAGTATTTTTGGTTGTCCGGCGACTTTTTTAGTTGTCCCGGGCAACCGGACAACCAAAATTTCGAACGCTGGTGAATAGGGTAGTTTGTTTGATATATAACCAATGCTTTTTTTAATCAAAGATTTCAAAAAATCTTCTGTTGAAGTCAATATCTATCCCAACATTGACTGCTCAAGTTCATATGCTATGACATGGTTTATGAATTAGTCAGACTTGATTTATTGATTGGTTGATTGATAAAGTGATTCATTCATTCATTCATTCATTCAATCAATCAGTAATTCATTCATTCCCTACAATACCATTCCTGAAGGAAAGCTATATCCAACAGCCTGTCACTGCTACAACTAAACTCTGCTGTAAGAAAAAATAATCAGGAAGTTGTGATATTTGAAAAGACCATTTCAACCAACTCCAAGTACTGTAACAAAATAACCCACATATTTAACACTGTATTCCCAACCACCCATAAATACATAGAACTAATTGACTTCACAAATATTCAAATATACATAACTACCCACAAATGGGTTCATTTGTAGAAAACAAATATGATCTTCTCTTCATATTTTCACTACTGGTTACTATAGTGGGCAAATATAGCAGTGTTTAAAACACATTTATGACCATTAAGCTACTGTACATGTGCACTTTATAGGGCAATTCCCTCCCTCTCTCTCTCTCATGCTCGGCTCTCCACCATTTTGCCAACTTGTCATGCACGGCAAACAAAGTTTTATAAGGACAAAAAAAACAAGGTTGTTTCCTATTGGTCAGGGGCATTTCATTTTTGAGCAATTTTACCACATTTTTTTGAGAAATCCAAAAAATTACATTTTCAAGTAAAAAATGATGGCAATATTTTTCAAAATATTTTTATCTCATACATGTTATTTACAAGCAGTATGAAACTAAACATCCTATGAAAGACAATCCATAATTTTCCTAAAACTTTCAATTTTCATGCTTCTCTGTACTGATTTTACAATAATATTTTTCTCAAAGAATAAAAAATTAATAAATGCATTTCGTTTTCAGGGATACAGGAAACAAACTTTTTGGGTTTTTTTTGGCCTAATATGATTTTTTGAAAGTAAATTAGTTGCTAGTTTGCAAATAGAGCAGTGTTTAAAACGGATTACCTACTGTGCACTTTATAATCACTGAGAATTGCAAGGAAAATGTTCTTGTTTTTTCTCTCTCTCGTCCATCCAGCTTTTCTAACTTGTCATGCACAGCAAACAAAGGTTTATAATATAACTATTTTAAAGCAAACTTTGGTGGTATATGTATGAAAACCTCCAATGCAACAATGCACTTTCACTTTTCTGCACTTTAATATTCTTTTCAAATCTGTATGCGGTTGTTTAGTCTAAGGTTAACAAGTTAAGCACTGTGCAAAGATTGTAGCGATGGTTTAGGCGAGCCAGCCACGCTATCGATCGATGGAGGCATGAATAGCAGAACGGTTCCTAGGGTAAATCACGGCTGGGTTTTCAATCACCAAGTCCCTCATGATTTGTGTGCTATGTGCATTGGGAGCTTTATGGCGAGGATATTTTAAGAGGGGGGTTAACAAATCTGTCTTTTTTGTTTGGTATAAGTGATTAGTTCGAAGATGAATATGTGTCAGTTAATTATTTTTAATGTTTATTGTTTTATGATAATAATCTTATTATTATAATTAAAAATATGTGTATTTGTTTATTTAAAAAGAAATTAGTTAATGCTTCTTATATAAATGAAGATTGAATATATTTTGAATATATTTGAGTAAGAAAAAAGTTACAAATGGTACCACAAAACTTCACAATCAATTTTGTTTCAGGTCTTTCCCTGTGTGTCAAATTACAGTGTTATTTTATTTTGTTTAAAGCACAAAAAATATTATATTTGGAATAATTTTAGATAAACATGGGATCCCAATTTTTTTACACAAATTAGGAATGAAAAAAGAGTGCAGATAATAATTGCCCTGATACAAAATGTAATATTTAGTTGGTATTAAAATATAGAAATTAAATCGTCAAATTTACAATATTAGTCTATCAAAACATGAAATAACACCGCAAATCAAAAAGCACACCATTAAGTCAAATGAGCTGATAAATTATTGGGCTATTCCATTTAAAGTCCACACTACCCCTGTGGAAGATTTAGCTAAAGACTTCCACAGAGGGAGTAAAAGTTTTGAATAGAATAGACAGTTGGAGAACTTCTATTTGAAATCCTCACTCCAGTTGTGGAAGATATAGGTAAATCCATAATACAGAGGGAGCATGGGTTTCAAAATGATTAACCCAGACCAATTACATCTGAAAAACATACTCCCTCTGTGGAAGATATTTCCAAAATCTTCCACAGGGGTAGTGTGGATTTTAAATGGAATAGCCCAATTTATGCATGGATATGATGAAATACAAGGATATATATGGCAATGTAAGAGGATTTTAAACATGCTGAAATATTGGAGAAATAAACCCCACCTCGTAATATTGGTAGGCAGAGAAGTCGTTTGTAAAACGTCGTTTAATTAATTTATATTGAGGTTATGTAAACAGCCTACACACACCACATATTATGCTGCCCTGAGCACAATTAGTGCCTCAATATATTGCTATTTGACAAAAAAAAGAAAGGAAGAAGAAAAAAATCTGGTTTCAAATTGTTTCTCAAGCAGTTTGATTTAAGAGAATGAACTGGTATAGAATTATTATCCAACCGCAGCAGAGAGCCAAAGTATGGTGATATTTTTCCGAGCGGTTCATGCTCAACTTGGGAGTTGGTACACCAAATGTCATGACGCTAATCTTTTGCATTATGATAGTATTTGAACATGAATATAGCCATGGTATAGTGTTATTTTTTAAGTTGCATGCTAATTCTTTATTTATGGTTTAATATGAACATGAATATGATTAATACTGCATGAAACATACTTATTAATATTTCTATGGTTTTATTTTCATGTGATAGTCGCTTGGGAAAATGTTCTTTGGGTAAGACGGAAACAATATGTTGGAAAATGATTATTATAATAGTCCTGATAGTAGTCGGTAATATTGTGTTTGCATTGGTCTATGTTGCTGGATGGCATTTTCAGATGTAAGGAAAAGGGATGGTTATCTTTGACAAATCATTTATATCCCAAATCTGGTGGTAGCATGGTGACGCAAAATTTTATATTCCAAATCTGGGGGTAGCATGGTGACGCAAACTTTGAATGTTGACCTATTTGTGACCCTAGGTATACATTTTGTGACCAGGGTATATGTTGGGCTGGGTTCTCAGCTAACAGGCCAGGATATCTTTTTTGGTGGGGACAGGCATTGGGGGCAAAGTGAATTAAAGGGGTGGCAAAATCAACCAATTTTACACAAAATTGCCGCAAAAAGTGGAAATGCCCCCCTTGCTCCCCGTTAGCGCCACCACTGCAGGCCACAGAGAGCCAAATTCATTTAAAAGATCTATGTTTGAGGGCCAAGTACATCTTGGTTTGCTATGTTTACTGTCTATTTCAAAGCAATTTGGGCCAACCAACCACCATTGGTACACGGGCCAGATTTGGCCCGCAAACTGCCTATTGAGAAAGAACCCCTGATGTAGGGTGCAAAATGCATTTATGTTATCCAGCGCTGCCTGTATGGCGAATGTTTAATCAAATACAACACATAATTTAATGTTACTCATATATGCCACCCATGTAAGAAGTTATTTCCTACATCCCAATCATTTGACACCTTAAACCTTTCATTTCTTTTCATAATAGGTATTAATCTATTTGCACTTTTCGTTACAATTGGTCAAAAATATCCCCCTTAAAAAGGGCACCAACAATAGATAAGGTTAAATTTGTTTACTACTATAGTACTTTTCTGAATAGCACCTATTGAGGCTATTACTGTGTGGTCACTGGGAGAGAATGGATAAGTGACCAAGGCCTTCTGAGTGGCGCTGGACTGGACCTCAGGTTCTCCAGAGTCCGCTCAAGGGGTCAGGTGGAAGAAAGGAGCGATACAAAGTACGGCGATCCTCCGCAATTTTGGAAACAATACACCATGTAATTTGACACTCCCATTATTACACACCTTTGTTGCGTGTATTTGCTTGTGTCTTTTCGAATTTTTTGTGGTCATTGTCGTTGGACTTCATTGCGGTATTGGTGCATTGTGTTTAGGTGTAGTGTGGGTTTAGTTTCTGAAGAGGGCGCTGTTTGGTAGACCGTGTGTGGTCGTTATGAATGACCTTGTGGTGAGATGTACCTCAACTCCTAAGTGCAAAGTTCAGAATGAATGTGTTGAAATAATGAGCAAGTTGGATAGGGTTGATTTGATGCATTACAAATGATGAAGTCATGGTTCTATGTAAGTATGTCTAAACTGGACTTTGCCTGAAAGAATGAGTGTAAAGTGCTTTAGACACAAAATGGTGTATGGTTCTTCAACCTTACACATTATGAAGTTTTCTGTAGGCTTGTATATTATTTTTGTAAATTACAATATTTTATTTTTTCAAGCTTGCAACAATGTGATACTGCAATGCTAGATATACAAACATTCCTATTTTGTATCTTTTGGTGAGAAAAAATCTTTGAAATTTGACAACTGCAAAGAATTTGGTTGAATACTGATGCCTTTTGGGTTTGGCTTAGTGCACTAAAAATATCCATTGTTTTATCCTTGGTGTTTTGTAACATACATATCAAAGCCAAGGGTGTCAAGGGTTGTTCATACTTATGTGTGAAGGACTTCACCTTTTGTCAAATGTAACAAAAAGTAACTATGCCTTTTGTCAAATGGATACAAAAAATAAAGCACTTAACTATGTACACACTTCGGGCATCATTAAGACGAGGTGAGAATTGTTGTGTACGAGTTTTTGTTTTGACGTCCCGTTTTGTTTGGTCATTAAGTGTTTTTAAAAACTTTTTAAAGGACTTAATGGCACAATAAAGAGGGATTTTAGGCCTGTCTTGAAAACATGATACTCTTTCGGCGTCCTGGATTTTAAGGTCACTTTAGAGCATTCAAGCCAAATATTTCCCATCAAAATACATTCAAAAAGGTTTGCAGTACTCAAATGATCAAGTAATGTCAACTAAGGCAATAAAATTTGGTTGTTGCAGGCTTATGTTTTCTGTTACCAAGGTGCCTGGTATAGATTGAAAACCATGGTTGGGTGTGGCGGCTACCTAGCTTGAAGTGCATCATCATTTTTTTATTGACAGAGTTAGAATTATCAAGACCAGGTTATTTATACATGGGGAGCAGCTTTTTTGATGTACACATATATGCCGTTTCCAAGTAAAAACACAGTATGTGCTTTGCTTATCCCCAGCAGATACTCCCTTTCACTTTAGGGCTGACTGATGCAAAATATTTGGCTCCTAAATCAAAGTGTAGTATCTGCTATGTAATTTCCTTGTAGATACAGCATTTTCACTTTGTAAGCAGATTGACTCAAAATGCCTGTCCCCCAAGAAACAAGGCAGTATGTGTTCTGTAACATGTTTACATGTACTGCCTTTGTACTTGGTACAGAGGATGGGTGTATATGAAGATGCCCAGACCTCCCAGTCTCCTTAAGTTGTATAAAATAGAAACATTGGCAAGTACTTGAGAATGTTACAGGACACAACCCAACAATCATCATGTTCAAATTTGCACTGTTTATGTAAATAGTGAAGGATAGTACAACACCTATGTGCGAGTGTTTGCCGAGAGGTGTTTAATATCGAGAAATGATTTCAGATTTATTTGTCGTTGGTAACAAATAAAATACTTGAATCGTAAGAATCAAATAAATGAGATTGTTACAAACATTATTGAACATGTGATATTGGATACTTTGGGTTATTGATTGGAAATAGCAAGCAATAATAGCTCCCTTATGACATTTATTTCAAGAAAACATTGTACTCAAACATAATGCATGGGGCCATTTTAAGTGACGACTTCTGAAAATGAGGTCTTAAATGTTGAATTTTGATTTGAAGTAGGATCTTCAAATGTGCTTTTCTGCCCAATTTCCCCAATATTGTTGACAGCTAAAAGTGAATAAGCTTTCTCAAAGAACTTACGGTTTTATACAAAAATGTAAACCAGCTCAGAATATGTGACATGATCTAATCCAACAAGACCAAAGGCAGCAATTGTGATTTTACACATCCGGCAAAATTATGAAGCAAAAACAATAAAATGCTTAAGAAAATTGGCAGCAGGGATTCAAACAATTATTACTAGCACAATGGGTTATATTTTTAAAATTGCTTTTTTTTTTCCATTTTATGATTTTTTTTTAATTGTTTCTTTTGGCCTGTTTGGCTCAGATCACATATTCAGTGTTCTTGGGCATTTAGCTGCTGAATAGAGTACGTAAAGCAGCTATACTGAACATGTTCTCATTTTTGGTATCTTCAAGTGTGATGGACACTGATGGGCCTACAGCAAAGTCATGTTGCTATTTCAATTCCAGCTGCAACTTCTACCAAAACCTTCACATCATTGTCATTATCTCAGTGTCACTTGCCATCCAAAAAATGACAGTACATTCTCATGATCCCAAGTTTGTCTTAATCGATGAGGCTTAACCATAATCCAAAGGACACTTCTTTGTCATATTTTAGAAAATAAATCACTTGAGTGAAATTTTCAAATGTTAGTTCCCAACACTTGATATACTATTTATTTATTTACGGTTGCTGTCATAATTTGTATTTTGAAAACAAAAACGGGGAAAAAGGCAATGTCAGTCTGAAGTTCTATCACCACCGTGATGACCATTGTCCTAGTCCTTGCAGTAGAACAGACGAACAAACACATAAGGGCAAACGGACAAACATCTTGAGTTACCGTAACGGAAGTGGGGGATGTGGGGTTGAATGCGAGAGTAAACATAGTGGTGTGTTTGGGTCAGTACATGTGGCAATGCGGGTAGCGTGACCTCGCCTCGGGGGAAGGGTCATGTACTAACATGAACCTATTGACGGAAGGTTCTTAAGGGTATGTGAAGTAGAGTGAGTTAGGTTGGGCTGAGTTGCATGACATTGGTTTGATTAGTGCAATACTGCCATCATGGTGATATAGGTATAATTAAAGGAGCATTTTGTAGTTTGTTCATGATTTTGTATCTTTTTATGAATTGTTCAATAGGCGGGATCACTTTTTCTACTTGTCTCCTTTATTATTTGCATCAGCAAACCTGGTGAAAAATTAAGTTTATTATATGTAATCAGGGATATCACAAACCCTGTCGATCATGCCACTGTTTTCCCATCAATTCTAAATTAAAGGGTCATTTTCATTCAGAGATTTGTTGGATGGCTGACCAGAGTATGCGGAGTCATTGTCTCGACATGATGATGTTGCATATTTGCTTAATGTAACATAAAAAAGGGGAAATGGAAATTGCACAAATTTGGTAAAATGACAAGCTGGGGGTAATTATCAGGAGCCAGATGATATCAGCCATTGCCATTCATATTTGATAGGTGTTAATTTCGAAGTTCATCTTTAATGGGTCACATTGTTTCCGGTTTGATAGTCTGTAAAATATGATGTATTAATGGTTAAAGTATCTTTTCAATGTATTAAAGTAATCAATCAAGCAAGCAATTGATCGATCGATAATTGATAGTTGGCACTGATCTCAAGCACAAGTAGATTGCATGATTTTGATTGGGTAAAAAAATGTATGATATGATAGTCTATGATATACATGATGTGTTCATAAAATAAATATGTAAAAGAAAATTGTGTCATCATAGTTTTTGGTTATGTTGTTTTGTGTTTTGTTTGATTGTTTGAAGAAAGTATCCAGGAAAAAGTTCAAAAATAATTTAAAGACCATTCTGGAAAAAAACCTCTCACCACATTGCACTTACCTTGAGGCCAGCAACAAACATTTTTTAGCCCTTTTTTTGCCCTTGGATTACAAATTTAGAACCATTCAGTGGAATTATTTCTTCTTTTTTTTAATTCTCATGAAACTTGAATATCTTCATTCAATCTGGCGATGTCATTGAGTTCAAGAAAGAACAAAAGTTTATAAAGTTTATATCATCTGAAGATTATTGTATGTTATATTACACTGTACGTCAATATTATTACGCTATTTCCAAGCCTTCAACTGCAGACATTGACAATAAATGTATTTAACATGTTAACCCCCCACCACAGGTATCATTGTTGGCATATTTTCTCATTCAAATTTCTCCAATTGTACATCTTTTGATTTCGTTGTCATATTCTATATCTATTTGTTTAAAAAATCAAACATGGTTTATACCTCGTTAGTTTTTCTAGATGTAGTTTTTATAATTAGGGATGAATTTTCAGATTGAGTTATTTTGAGTGATTTTAATCGATGGCAGTGCGCGGAACAAGACGACAAATCAGAGCGTATTTACAGAAGGTTTTATCAGAATTTCAAAAATGGAAACTGATCTGTTCCTATCAATGTGAAACTGATCTTGACTGACGACGCCAAGACAAAGAAAACCATTACAAATATACAACAATAATGTTGTGGCATTTGACTAAATAAAAATCGCTGTTTTTACAAGTCATGCAGACGTAACATGTCAATTTATCAACTTCAATCCGCTGCAAGTTTAACTCGTTTTGAAATCGCAACGCCCGAAAGCACGCAATGATGCGTCTCTCATAGCGATGACATTCATCTGAATTTTTATAAAGGTTTCAAAGAAATACAACTCTGGAGTAATTGTGCAAGAGAATATAGCGATGCGGATCTCCGAGCCCTTTGGGGTTGTCTAAAGTGTTTTGGAATACTGTCTTTGAGGACCGAGGTTGAACGAGGATTTAAATATGTCGCCTTTGTCGACGGCGAAATGCCCCGCCATCGAAGCATCCCCAGCCATTGAATGGTGTTTTCAGAGACAACAGAGCATCTCTGTTCCTAGTCTGTTGCAGTGTTGATATAGCATAGCTCACTCCTGGTGAGTTTTGTACCAGATTGACTATCAATTGAAAGAGAGAGAGAGAAAAAAGATGAAAACTTAAGAGTTTGAAACAATGTTAAGTGACATGGAAGCTGCAAGAGCAGGTAGCACAGCGTGGACATACAAACACCCCCTGACGTGTCGAAAAACTTCTTCCACAGTCAGGGAGCCTTTAGAAGGTGATACAAATGCTTAAGTCAATTTTGTAATTGGCTATAAAATGGGAGAATGTGTCAAAGATAACAATGACCAAAGTGACCTCTCGTGGAGATCCGCAACGCTAAAAACCTTTTTGGTGCTTCAGACAGGTTACTGGAAAAATTGTTTTTTAAATAATGTGTATTGATAAGTTTTGTTGTATGTAAAATGTTTATCCGAACTCAGGGCCGTAGCATGAGTTGAAAAATGTGGGGCAGCCATCACAAATGCCCAAATTGAAATAGAGATATAAAAGAAAAAAATAACAAATTTCTCAAAAAGTGGGGCGGCCATGGCATCCCCGGCTGCCCCGCTTGCTACCGCGCGCCCTGTCTGAACTTGAATACTGATTAGAAGCCTGGAAATAAAGTTTAGGAGAATAAAGTAGTAAATATGTGATGATGGAACTTGTATTGGAGTAGTAGTTCGGGAGAAATTTGTTTGCAAATCATTCCTATATTTTGAGACTAAGAAATCACATGTCATTGGCACAAAAATATTTATAAGCATTTATCTAAAGCCATGATTTTTCCGTGTTACAAAATTTAAGTTCCGTGTTACAAATTGGACGATTCCGTGATTTTCCGTTTTACATTATAAAGCACTGAAAAGTGCATACATTCCCATACAAGCATGTTTTTAAAAGTGTAATTTGTCTTATATAATTATATGTACCTTTTTACTGTAGTCTCCCCTCAACATATCCCCATTAAAATTAAGCATCATCAATTGTCTTGTGTGTACATTGTATTTCCGATAGCTGTATCAGACAGAATCTTGCATCATAGGCCTAGAATAAATGCTAGAATGGATTGTTTAATGGTTAATTACTGCTAAATTATCACTTTTCTTTGTTTGTTTTTTTGCAAATCAACACAAAAGTTAGACATTTTACACAGATTTTCACTACTTTGTGGCATTTTCAAATTTCCGTGAGCAAACCCCGAATTCCGTGAATTTTTCTGTTTTTCCGTATCACGGAGAAATCATGGCTTGACATTTATCCATGATTTTTAATTTTCTTTGTTTCTCTAAAGGAACCTTCACACTGGGCTATTCCAGTTGAAATCCATACACCCCCTATGGAAGACATGATCTTAATCTCCCACACAGGGAGTGTAATCCTGAATGGGTGACTGATTTGAAATCTACACCCTGATGTGTGGGAGATTAAGGTCATGTCTTCCATAGGGGTGTCTGGATTTCAACTGGAAAAGCCAAGTATGTAGTAAATTATGCACCAGGTAGATGATAAAATGCGCAATTCCTTCTTTGAGCGTTACTCCCCAACCTGCTGGCTGTCTATTATTGTCTTTGTTTTGATGAGCCAAGTTACTAATGATAAAAAAGCGCAATTAGGTACAAACATCTCCCCCATACTGCAAGTGTTACTTGTATGCAACAGTAGCAGCGACGGGCCGAAACACTGATAAAAAGATAACATGTTGAACAAATAGCGCAATGAGAAATGATCGGAATAATTTAACAGGTTCCTACCCAAACCCACTGTCATTATTTCATATTTGTATTAACCTTGATAGATATAGCAATGGGCTATTCCATTTAAATTCCACACTACCCCTGTGGAAGATTTTGGAAATAGCTTCCACAGGGGGGAGTGAATTTCAAATGGAATGAGCACATTAGGCAGCTCCAGTTGAATTTCATACACCCTCTGAGAAAGATTCAACCTGAATCTTCCACTGAGAGGGGGTGAGTTTCAAATGGAGATGCTAATGTGTTCATTCCATTTGAAATTCATACTCCCTCTGTGGAAGGTATTTTCAAAATCTTCCACAGGGTTAGTGTGGATTTTAAATGGAATAGCCCAATGGACCAAGTCATCACCGATAAAAAGCGTAATTTGTGTGTCCCTACTATGTAAGTGTTACTTGTATGCAACAGTAGTAGAGACAGACGAGTCACTGATAAAAAGAAAACATGTTGAGCAAATAGCATGGTGAGAAATGATCGGAATAACTTAGCAGGTTGCTCCCAACACTGCTGTCATATTTTATATTTTGGTTAGTTTTGATTGGAAGGGTGATAAATGGTAATGTGTCGGTGGTGTTGCTTGGATTATTGGAGGGGAGTGGCAATGTGCTGGGAATTATGTTTTTGTTTCATCTATGTGGTAATTAATAAAAGGAGAATGAGGTGAATTTCAATTAGACTTGACTTGTTAGCAAGTTCTTTTACTGTTGGTCTTCATTGTTATTGTTGTCACCAGTGATTCTACCACCACCACCACCACCACCACCACCACCTCACTATAATTGTCATCACCAGTAGCAGCATCCTTCCTCCTTCTTCACCTCCCCCTTCTTCACCTCCTTCTTTTTCATCTTTCATCATCAGCAGTAGCAGCATCCCTCCTCTGTCACCTTCTTCACCTCCTCCTCTTTCTCCTCCAGTAGCATTATCATTATCATCAGCAGTAGCAGTCCTCCCTCTTTCACCTCTGCCTCCTGCTTCTTCGCCTCCTCCTCTTTATCCTCCTTCATAAGCATCATAATTATTATCAGCAGTAGCAGCATACCTACTTCATCTTCCCCGCCTCCTCCTCTTTCTCCTCCTTCATAAGCATTATACCTGTAATTATCATCAGCAGTAGCAGCATCCCTCCTACTTCACCTCAGCCTCCTTCTTCACCTCCTCTTTCTCCTCCTTCAGTAGCATTATCATTATCATCAGCAGTAGCAGCATCCCTCCTCCTTCTCCTCTGTCTCCTTTTCCTCTTCCTCTTCTTCTCATCATCACCATC
Organism: Amphiura filiformis; assembly: GCF_039555335.1. Lineage (NCBI taxonomy): Eukaryota > Metazoa > Echinodermata > Ophiuroidea > Amphilepidida > Amphiuridae > Amphiura > Amphiura filiformis. Next base: position 49,140,591 of record NC_092629.1, on the reverse strand, counting down.
ATCTTGATGTACATGTCATATTCTGTTAGTGTTGATGTGAAGGGTGATGATTCTGAATGGTAATGTCATCATGGTCATCTCCATCTTCATCCCGCCATATATCATCATCATCATCATCATCATCATCATCATCTTTTGTCATCTTTACAAATTCATTGCCATCATCATCATCATCGACTTCTTCATCTTCATAACCATCTTCACCACCACCACTCTAATCTCTATCCTCTTCCTCTATCTCGTTCATCTCTTCTTTCCCTTCTATCTCCTCTTTCCCTGTTCATAACAGCCTACCTGCTCCATCACAAAACAAACGAATAAATTCCTGGGATAAGTTCATGTTGCCAATATTAATTGATGCATTGTGTGTACACAACTTGGGAGAAAGAACACCAATATAACTACTGCAATATCTACATTGTCCATTTCAATATATGAAATCAATTATCTCATTTTAACAAATGATTTGCCAATAAAAAGCCTGTCAAATAACAACATTACCAGCCCATTCTAATAATGAAATTAAATTGCTATTCTTTATTCTCATCTTTATGATTTAAAACTTCTTTCAAAGCATAATGGCAATAGTGCATTGTATTGTTGGGACATTTCGGCATTATTACATTCCAACCACTAATAATGCTACTTTATAAGGTATGATTTGATCAAATATTTTGTTAAGTTGCTAATAAATCTGCACAATTATACTTTCTGATTGCTTCATTATGTGCACTATTGTGCAAGGAAACGTTGGGTTGTTATCAATTAATAAATACATGTATATGGGAAAGATTGGTCTTACTGCACATCTATAGAAAGAGTCCAGGTTAACAGAGTCTGACACTTTTTCAAGTACAGAAACACACCGGACAAGTTTAATGAAGGAAATTAGCTGAGAGAATGTGCAAGTGATTGGGCAAGTAATATTGAGTGATTATGTGAATGAACCAGCTAGTCTCTCAAACCATCAATACAGGGCTGTCAACTCTCACGCATTGGCTGTGAGTCTCACGCATTGGGTCACTTTCTCACGGTCTCACGCCAAGGTAGTATAATCTCACGCCATGGTAGTAAATCTCACGCAAAAAGCTGGAAAATTAGTAAAATCTCACGCATCGTCTAAATAATTTGCTCTCCCTACCTCCTACCCCCCGCTTTTCAGATTATCGCGAGCGACGTGGCTCTAATAATGGGTCAAAATGAACATTGTAGTCGGTAAATCCCTGTACGCCTCGTGTCTCACGCCAAGCAATTCTAAAAAGTTGACAGCCCTGATCAATATGGGGAGTGGGAGGAGGTGAAAGAGCTTACTTGGACCCCCCCCCCCAGCCCTGGTCTATTTATGGGGCCTCAGAGGCCCACAGAATGCTTAAATGGTCAACTTTTCCAAACAAATTGCCTTTTGGAAGAATACATCTACTGCAGAACTCGGGACACATAATCATTTCTGTAGGAGACAACATTAGGAGGGAGAAGAAGGGACTTCTGTAAGAGACAACATTTATTGTGATTACAGTAGCACACATACATCCCTATTATAGGGGCTCAATTTCATTTTGATTCTCACAAACTCATCTGGGGAGAATCAACTGATTCTTTGTAACTTACTGCCAACAAAATGCTTACTACAGACTATCAATTCAAGATTTGATTCTCTGATAATCCAACAAATTTGATATCGTCCTTGCAATATATATTTATTCATCCGATGCAATTCAAAGAGAAGGACTAGTTTGTGTCAGTTTATGAGTAAATTGATTGTGGATGGCATTTCCTGAATTGGATGGTAACAGAAATACTAGCTGACATGATAATTACTTATACCACGGGCTATTTGTAAATCTTGATGTGGGTATTTGATTGCGCACTTTGTGGGGAGTTAAGTAGCCACTTGGATTGTAGGCTACTTCTTTGTATTCTTTTAAGGTGGGTGCTCTACTTGCTGTATCTAATGTGCTCATGTTTAAGTATGCTGTCTACTACTGATAAGGGTGTGGATGACATACTTTAATAGAGATTGTAATTTACGTCTTTGCGGTGAACATAATTCTCTAACACTGAACACTAGTTTTTGCTATCGGAAGTTAAAGAAGAAATAAAAAAAAGGGGAGAAGATGAACAAAGAAGTGACTTGGCACCCCGGGATTCGAACCTTAGACCCTCACTTGCCAAACACACAATCACCAGCTTGTAGTTCAGGGGTTGCGCTGGCCCGGCCAGTGATTCCCTGAGCATATAGCACTTGAGGTGATTACATCATCGCATCACCTGGATTCATGCATGTACAGTGGTTATCCTCATTGTATTTTGACGGTGGTATCTAGGCATGTTAGGGTTAATGTTTTAAAATTTGTCTATTTCATTGTGTGATTCAGTACTTTGAGGTAGTCTTCACATTAAGTGTTATATAAATTTGGTATAATAATAATTTGCTTTTCATAATGTATTTTCACCACAATTTATATTTTTCGTATTGCTTTCCATAGTTTGGCAAACTTAAATTGCTATCTACTGATGATAGTGAGGTGAACAAATGATGGGCGTGTTATCTACTGCTGATTAGTGTTTAGATGGCACACTGGGTTTTCTTTATATTTATGGTATAGGTATGATAAGGTATGGATGATATGCAGGGTATGGATGACATACTTGATATGCTATCTACTGCTGATGAGTGTGTGGATGACATACTTGATATGCTATCTACTGCTGATGAGTGTGTGGATGACATACTTGATATGCTATCTACTGCTGATGAGTGTGTGGATGACATACTTGATATGCTCTCTGCTGATGAGTGTGTGGATGACATACTTGATATGCTATCTACTGCTGATGAGTGTGTGGATGACATACTTGATATGCTATCTACTGCTGATGAGTGTGTGGATGACATACTTGATATGCTATCTACTGCTGATGAGTGTGTGGATGACATACTTGATATGCTATCTACTGCTGATGAGTGTGGATGACATACTTGATATGCTCTCTGCTGATGAGTGTGTGGATGACATACTTGATATGCTATCTACTGCTGATGAGTGTGTGGATGACATACTTGATATGCTATCTACTGCTGATGAGTGTGTGGATGACATACTTGATATGCTATCTACTGCTGATGAGTGTGTGGATGACATACTTGATATGCTCTCTGCTGATGAGTGTGTGGATGACATACTTGATATGCTATCTACTGCTGATGAGTGTGTGGATGACATATTTGATATGCTCTCTGCTGATGAGTGTGTGGATGACATACTTGATATGCTATCTACTGCTGATGAGTGTGTGGATGACATACTTGATATGCTATCTACTGCTGATGAGTGTGGATGACATACTTGATATGCTATCTACTGCTGATGAGTGTGTGGATGACATACTTGATATGCTATCTACTGCTGATGTGGGTTTGGATGATATACTTGGTTTGCTATCTACTACTGATGAGGGTGTGGATGACATACCTTGTATGCCGTTTACTGTTGATGAGGGTGCGGGTGACATACTTACATACATACATACATACATACATCGATTTATATTGCGCCTATACAATTTTAGCTCTAGGCGCATTACAATAAGAGAAAACAAAGAAAGAAATAGCAATGACAAGAAATGGATCAAATTGGAAAAAGATGGGTTCTTAAAAGCCTTTTGAAGCTGGCCAGTGTTTGGGCCTCCCTGATGTTGCATGGGAGGTTGTTCCAAATTCGAGGACCAAAGGAAGTGAAGGCGTTATCACCAGCTTTGTGTAGACGGCATACTTGGTATGCTATCTACTGCTGATGAGGGTGTGGATGACATACTTGGTATGCTATCTACTGCTGATGAGGGTGTGGATGATATACTTGGTTTGCTATCTACTGCTGATGAGGGTGTGAATGACATACTTGGTATGCTATTTACTTCTGATTAGGGTGTGGATGACATACTTGGTATACTATCTACTGCTGATAAGGGTGTGGATGATATACTTGGTATGCTATCTACTGCTGATGAGGGTTTGGATGACATAAGTGGTATGTTATCTACTGCTGATGAGGGTGTGGTTGACATACTTGGTATGCTATCTACTGCTGATAAGGGTGTGGATGACATACTTGGTATGCTATCTACTGCTGATAAGGGTGTGGATGACATACTTGGTATGCCATCTACTGCTGATGAGGGTGTGGATGACATACTTGGTATGCTATCTACTGCTGATGGGGTGTGGATGACATACTTGGTTTGCTATCTACTGCTGATGAGGGTGTGGATGACATACTTGGTATGCTATCTACTAGAACTGTTAATGAGGGTGTGAATGACATACTTGGTATGCTATCTTCTGCTGAGGGTGTGGATGACATACTTGGTATGCTATCTACTAGAACTGTTAATGAGGGTGTGAATGACATACTTGGTATGCTATCTACTGCTGATGGGGTGTGGATGACATACTTGGTTTGCTATCTACTGCTGATGAGGGTATGGATGACATACTTGGTATGCTATCTACTACTGATGAGGGTGTGGATGACATACTTGGTATGATATCTACTGCTGATGATGGTGTGGATGACATACTTGGTTTGCTATCTACTGCTGATGAGAGTGTGGATGACATACTTGGTATGCTATCTACCATAGTAATCATGAGGCTCTGAGTCATCTTTGTTAGAATGGAGTACAAATGAGTACAAATGCCCATTTATCCTGCCGACAGGAGATAGTGATATCAATGATAACACTTCAAAAGGTTGTTGATTTTATCAAAAATTTCAAGAAAAATGCCTTCAATACAAAGATCTCAAAGTGTATAAAAAGAAGCAATGACATAGCTGTCTGATTGTTAGCTGAAATATGGGTGCCTAAAACAATAGTGATGGGATCCATTAAGAAAGCTTATTACAAGCCATTCTCATTATGTATCACAGTCATGTTTAATAACAATTTCACAATTGTTAACTATGCACTCACTGATGTCGCTAACAACGAAACAGACCTAAATTTTTACAAATTTTCAAAAATTTCAGAATTTGCCATTTTTATGCCCATATTTGGAATCAGCATGAAAAATGTGTTAAAATGAGTACAAACAAGCCTAGTATCAGGGCAGTGGTTCTTGAATTTAAACTTGATATATATGAAATCTGTAAGTGTTGTATGTACAAAACTATTGTAGTGTGCAAAACATTAAAATCACTAATGTGAGACGGTATCTTATTTGTGCCCTCTATTTGTACGAATCTAATTGGCGTGTCACTTCCAAGCATTCCCCGGATGATTTCGGTTGCGTTGGGAGCAAATCTGACGTAACCTGTCCGAACACGAGATGCGAGAATGAAATTTAATTTTGCAAGCTTGTCTCTAAGGGGGTTGAGGGAGTCGGGTGCGATTAGTGCGGTTGTTAGGTATGGTGATGGGTAAGGGGTTTGGGTTAAGTGCATTTAGTTGAGCAGGAAGAGAGAATATGACATTTGGAATCGGTGTTGAGATGCTTGTAACATGTAATGGGCTATTCCCTTTAAAATCCACATTCCCCCTGTGGAAGATTTGGAAATATCTTCCACAGGGGGAGTGTGGATATTATATGGAAATGGAATGAACACATTAACAGCTCCATTTGAAACTCACTCTCCCTCAGGGGAAGATTTGGATGGAATCTTTCTCAGAGGGTGTATGAAATTCAAATGGAGCTGCCCAATGTGTTCATTCCATATAAAATTCATACTCCCGCTGTGGCAGATATTTGCGAAATTTTCCACAGGGGGGGTGAGGATTTTAAATTTAAATAGAGATAAATGAATAACATTTATTCTCCCCATTAAGCCTGTCAAGGATTTTATTAGTCTATTTATGGCAAGTGAGGGCGGTATTTGGTCAAGCTTCTGGTCAAGGTCCAGAATTGATTTTATTGGTTTATTGATTAGGTTCCTTTTTGGAGGGTGTTTCAAATTATTTCTCATTATCATGTATGCTGTTGACCAAGCAGGTCAGTGCTTTGCTATCTGGAATTTTTTACTGAGTGCTTTGTTTCAATTTGGCGGGAAATTTTGGAGGAAAACTACAGCAGAGATTACATTATACGTGTAATAGAGCTAGAATAAGAGTAGTTATTCAGCAGTCAAGGTAAATATCTTGAAATTATTTTGCTCACAGAAAGTGACTAGATAATTTTGAGATAGTTTTTAAAGTTCTTTGTTTAAAAACCGGATAGCTTCAAGTCACAGTTATAGGCGTGGCATATTTAGAAAAGGAAATGTTATGTTAAAGACTTGCAGTGAGATGAAAAGGTTTTCAAGTCTATCAGTAGTTGGGATTATAATTTAAAAGGCATCAGCGTTGGTTGATGTTCGATTAAAATATGGAATTTGTTTAGATTGAGATTGTGGAAAAAGAAAATTTGAAGAATAACTGGCACAGGCAGGCATTACATATTTAGAAAAGGAAATGTTATGTTAAAGACTTGCAGTGAGCTGAAAAGGTTTTCAAGTCTATTAGTAGTTTGGGATTATAATTTAAAAGGCAGCAGCGTTGGCTGATGTTCGATTAAAATATGGAATTTGTTTATATTGAGATTGTGGCAAAAGAAAATTTGAAGAATAACTGGCACAGGCAGGCATTACATATTTAGAAAAGGAAATGTTATGTTAAAGACTTGCAGTGAGCTGAAAAGGTTTTCAAGTCTATTAGTAGTTTGGGATTATAATTTAAAAGGCAGCAGCGTTGGCTGATGTTCGATTAAAATATGGAATTTGTTTATATTGAGATTGTGGCAAAAGAAAATTTGAATGATATCTTGCACAGGCATTACATATTTAGAAAAGGAAATGTTATGTTAAAGACTTGCAGTGAGCTGAAAAGGTTTTCAAGTCTATTAGTAGTTGGAATTATAATTTAAAAGGCAGCAGCGTTGGCTGATGTTCGATTAAAATATGGAATTTGTTTAGATTGAGATTGTGGCAAAAGAAAATTTGAATAATATCTTGCACAGGCATTACATATTTAGAAAAGGAAATGTTATGTTAAAGACTTGCAGTGAGCTGAAAAGGTTTTCAAGTCTATTAGTAGTTGGAATTATAATTTAAAAGGCATCAAGTGTTGGTTGATGTTCGATTAAAATATGGAATTTGTTTAGATTGAGATTGTGGCAAAAGAAAATTTGAATAATATCTTGCACAGGCATTACATATTTATAAAAGGAAATGTTATGTTAAAGACTTGCAGTGAGCTGAAAAGGTTTTCAAGTCTATTAGTAGTTTGGGATTATAATTTAAAAGGCATCAGTGTTGGTTGATGTTCGATTAAAATATGGAATTTGTTTAGATTGAGATTGTGGCAAAAGAAAATTTGAATAATATCTTGCACAGGCATTACATATTTATAAAAGGAAATGTTATGTTAAAGACTTGCAGTGAGCTGAAAAGGTTTTTCAAGTCTATCAGTAGTTGGAATTATAATTTAAAAGGCATCAGTGTTGGTTGATGTTCGATTTTAAAAATATGGAATTTATTTAGTTTGAGATTGTGGAAGAAATAAAATTTAAATAATAACTCGTATTGAGTCGCTTAAAATTTGAGAAGATTTGTCATTATAGATTAGAATGCCTAAAGCTAAAACAAGCCGTGGTAAGGGAAGAGGCGGTGGTAGCCGTGGTAGAGGTGGCAGAGGTGGTAATTCATCAGCTACCAGAAGCAGCAACCGATTATTAAGGCAACCCCAAACAGGGATATTAGACGCCCCAGCATCGAGGACTACCGCACCACCAGCAGCGAGGGCTACCGCACCACCAGCAACGATGGCTACCGCACCACCAGTAATGATAGCTACCGCACCACCGGCAATGAGGGTTACCGCACCATCAGCAGCAGCACCACCACCACCACCCATTATAGATGCATCTACATCAACTGTGCCCAGATTGGAAGGGACAGAAAATCCTGGTGAGAACATAATTTTGACAAATGCATCACAGGAGCCAGTAGGCCTATCCAATCATGAAATTTCAAATCCCACTCCAAATATTAATCAGAGCGTTCAAAACCTGCCAGCAGGTGTAGCTCAGTTCATTCAGAATCCCAATCAAATTTCTAGTCAAAATTTATCAACGGGTCAAATAAGTGGGCAAGCATTGAGCTTTCAAATTCCTAATCAATTCGGGGCAACAGGGTTGCAGTCAGTGAATAACGGAGATATGTATGGCACAACATTAAATGTGATAAATCCGGAAAATTCAATTCCATTATATCAAAGAGCACAAGGTCGAGGGTTGGGGGCTCCATTGGGTCAATTTGTACCAATGAGTATTAAAGAGAAAATTTGGAATGGGAAATACATTGACCTGGGAACCTTGCTGAAAGTAGAAGATATGGAAGAGGAAACTTCAACATTATCATTAGTTCAAATTGGGAATGGTCAAATTGGTTTTAAACAGAATAAGCCAAAAACACGCCCAATCTTCAATATTGATCTGTGGACCCATGCATTTTTTATCTTTATGTCAATTTACCTGGACGCATCTTCAAGAGCAATTGAACTTGTTCAATATGCTGATGTGGTCCGAAATCTGGCGAAGAAATTCAAAGGACAAGGTTGGATTTATTATGACAAAGAATTTAGGATGGGTCAGGCATGTAACCCCAACAGATCTTGGGGGAGTTATGATGCAGATTTATTCTTAAGCAAGCTGGCAACCCCACAATATAGCACTGCATCAGGTTATCAAGGGCAAAGGCAAGGTCTCAGCAAGCCTCATCCACATACTCAAACCCTGGTTCCGCTAAACCAAAATACTGTTACGGGTTTAACAGTGCCAAGGGGTGCCAGAGAGGGGTCTCGTGCATCTTTAAGCATAGATGTTCATCATGCGATAAAACGGGTCACAACAATTCAAGCTGCTTTGCCCGAAATAGATCCATGCAGCATCAGACAAAAGGATCAGTTAATCAAAAGGGGGTTATTGGAAAAGGCTCCAACGCCAATTAAAATACCCATTCTGATAGAGTGGTTAGAAGATTATCCATCAAAAAAGAACAGGGATGTTTTGATATCAGGTTTTTCAGAGGGTTTCAAATTAGAATACAAAGGGTCAAGAGTTCCAAGGGATTCCGATTGTTTGCCATCAGCACTGAGGAATGTTAATGCCACTTGGAAAAAGTTGCAAAAAGAAATCGCTTTAGGTCGAATTGTAGGCCCATTTGATTCACGTCCTTTATCAACATTGCAATGTTCTCCAATAGGGTTAATTCCAAAACAACAGCCAGGGGAATGGCGCTTGATTACACATTTGTCATTTCCACCAGGAAAATCTATCAACGACGGGATACCGGAGAACTTGGTTTCTGTTAAATATGCAACTTTTGATCATGCAGTTGAGCTTGTACAACATGTAGGCACAAGGGCTTATTTAGCAAAAACTGACATCAAGTCGGCATTTAGATTGTTACCCATCTATCCAGGTGACTTTGATTTATTAGGTTTCAAGTTTCAAGGAAAATATTTCATTGACAAGTGTTTACCAATGGGAGCATCAATTAGTTGTTCGCATTTTGAGTGCTTTTCAACATATTTAGAATACCAAGTGAAAGCAATTACTAAATCAAAGTTCAGTAACACACTACCTCGATGACTTCCTCTTTCTAGCAGAGTCACAGGCAGAATGTTCAAAATTATTAGAGTCTTTTGAGGTCATGTGCAAGACTCTAGGGGTGCCATTGGCTCCGGAAAAAACAGAAGGCCCAGCAACTAAGTTAACATACTTAGGACTTGAAATTGATTCCATAAATAAAGTAATAAAGGTACCGCAAGACAAAGTGGAATCATTAGTAAAACAATTGCAGAAAGCGGTAAATGCAGACTATTTAACTCTGAAAGAAGTTCAGAGTTTAATAGGCTCCTTGAACTTTGTATGCAAAGCAATAACACCAGGTAGAGCATTTATCAGAAGATTGATTGGATTGACAATAGGGATTACAAGGAGCCAGGAAAGAGTAAAAGTGGGGCAAGGAGCAAAAAGAGATATTGGCATGTGGATTGAATTCTTACGTACTTTCAATGGAGCAAATATGTTTTTGGAAGTGGAATGGACATCAAATTTTACCATGGAGCTTTATACAGATGCGGCAAAATCTTTAGACTTTGGTTGCTTCTTTCAAAAACAATGGACGCAAAGTAAATGGCCAGAGTCTGTAAATGCAAATAATTCCGCTATTTCTTATCTAGAACTTTACCCATTGGTTGTAGCTATTGATCTATGGGGACATTTGATGAAGAATAAGAAAGTGAAATTTTGGACAGATAACCAATCAGTCGGAGAGATAGTTAACAGACAATCAGCAAAGTGCGCTAGAACCATGGTTTTAGTGAGAAAGTTTGTACTGTTGGCATTGAAACACAATGTCATGTTTAGTGCATGTTACATTGAAGGAAATGTAATGGTATTGCGGATGCATTATCTCGATTTCAGAATGTCAGATTCCGCAGTCTAGCACCAGAGGCAGCACAGATGATGACACCAGTACCAACTTGGGTCCAATAGCAGAATTTAATGAGGAAGTTCAGAGATTATTGTCCCTAAGTGTATCAGAAAATACAAATCAAACATATGAAGCTGGGTGGAGAAAATTTAACGCCTTTTGCAGTGATTATAAATTGTCTGGTATAATACCAATTTCAATAGGAGTTTTGTGTAGCTTTATAGCATATTTAAGTTTGCAAGGCTTGGCTTGGGCAACCGTTGGAACATATATGGCAGCCATTTCATTTAGACATAAAATAAGGGGTGTTGCTGATCCAACAAAATGTTTCATCATCAAGAAAATGTTGGAAGGTTACCATCGTGACAGGGGATCAAAACTTGATTGCCGGTTGCCCATTACCATAGGTCACCTATCAAAAATAGTTATGGTTTTACCCACTATTTGCTCATCTCAATTTGAAGCCATGTTATTTAGATCGGTATTTTTGTTGATGTTTTTTGGATTTTTACGAATAGGAGAGGTAGCAGCGACAGGGAAAGAAGTAATTCAGAAATCATTATTAAGAAGAGATGACATTTCGTTTCAGTTGTTAGAAGGGATTGAAGTAGCAACAATTAATTTTAGAGTGTCAAAAAACAATCAAGCCGGGTTCAGTCAGAAAGTTGTAATACGATCACATATTAATAATAACCTTTGCCCAATCGCAGCGCTGAAACATTATTTAAGTCATTCGAATGGGGTGATGTTATTTACGCATTTTGATGGGTCGCCGTTAACAAAATACCAATTAAATCAGGTTTTGAAGAAAGCAGTAGATTTTTGCGCGTTTCCAGAAAAAGAGTTATTTAAATCGCATTCATTCCGTGTCGGTGCGGCCACATCAGCAAGAGAAATGGGTTTTTCAGATGAGGAAATTCAAACATTGGGAAGATGGCGTTCTGCAGTTTTTCAAAATTATATCAGACTCCCATCTTTGATGAATTAAGGAGGGACCATGACATGCTCTCAAATTACTTTTTATTTTATTCAGGTCCAAGGTGGAACAAAATTTGGATAGTAGGCGATTCGCATATGTTTTGGGCAGCTGAGAGAGCATTGGCCAGAGGGAATTTCAGTTAGGGTTCGATGAACAAAATGTGGAAATAGTTTGGAAAGGCACTAGGGGGGCTCGGCTATGTAATGGGATTGACAAAATAAAGACCCATATGCGATCAACACATACAGGCTACCCAGATATGATCATCATCCATCTGGGATGCAATGACTTTCTGTCCTCTACATCTCTTCAAATGCACCATATGGTGCGTCAGCTTATTGATTTTCTGGATGCTGAATTACCCAAGGCAATGATTGTTTGGTCGTATATCTTCCCAAGAGAATATTATGATATATCATATGGGAACCAAGCTATCATGTCAAAGAAATTGCGAGATGTAAACAGAAACGCAAAAAATCTGTTCTGGAAATCAGGGGGAAAATCATATCATATAAAGATGTCAATCCAATGATGGGGATTTGTACAGGCCAAATGATTTTGTCCACCTTAACCAGTTGGGTTTAGATATTGTACTCAATGTGTTGAAAGGGGCAATTGGATATTTTAATACATTCCCATCAGCAATTAGATTCCCAGTAGAGTAAGTTATAAGTTGGAAGCAAATTATTATAGAGTTTTCCTTTTAAAGCTAATGCACAAGTGGAATGCTAAATTCTGGGAATTGACAATATAGAATTTATAATGGGTGGCTTGAAAGTTTTGGATAGCAGGGGTAATTAATTAATTGGTTTTCATTAATTGAAAGGAAATTTCGTCTGTTTGGGGTTGTTGGGCCAAAGATTTTCAATGCTTTGGGTGGGAGTTTGAAGTGGGAAAATTATGAAAAAATATTTTCCTGGCTTCATTACTTCAAAATAGTTTAGCTTAAGTTTACCTTAAGTTTTTTCAGCTATAAGCTGTTAAATTGAAAAGTTACTTTGTAACTCTGTAGTTGCTTTAAGCAATTCATTTTCTTCTTTTGATAAGAAGGAAATTTGATTTTTTGAATAAACAGCATACATTAACTGGCAAATCCGGTTTCTTTTTGGTTTATTTTAGTATCCGAGTACAGGGTTAAATAGAGATAAATGAATAACATTTATTCTCCCCATTAAGCCTGTCAAGGATTTTATTAGTCTATTTATGGCAAGTGAGGGCGGTATTTGGTCAAGCTTCTGGTCAAGGTCCAGAATTGATTTTATTGGTTTATTGATTAGGTTCCTTTTTGGAGGGTGTTTCAAATTATTTCTCATTATCATGTATGCTGTTGACCAAGCAGGTCAGTGCTTTGCTATCTGGAATTTTTAACCCACCCTTCCCACCCAAGTCATTCAATTAAGACATTAAAAAGGGATTATGGTTTAATTTTGAAATCTGAAATGTCTGATAATAAGTCTGCCTTATGTTTGTATTTGGCAGAATTATAGTTGGTCGCAAATGATTACATCTATATTATGATGGGTCAAAAAATGAAATTGGTTAAGAATATCAGCTGGATGCTTAGATTTGACTGTGGTTGCTCAAAATATTTAACGATGTATAAACCAAGATTTCACAAATTAATCAAATTTACTGCAAGAGTCAGCTGTTGGTTAGTATTTGCAGATTAAAAAAGTGGACATTAGCGATGTAATAATCATAACAGGACCAAATCAGTTAATCAGGTAATATGTCTTCTGTGAAGACAACAAGCCAAAGTGAGAGAATGAGCTCTGGAAAAACATGTGTCAGAAGAAGAATCGACCTTATGTTTGTATTTGGTTGAATTGTATTTTAAAACATTATAACTATAAGAAAAGGTATAAAGAGTTGGATTTAACATGAAGTATGCAAGTATTTGGCTGATGATAATGTTGGTTGGAAAAGTTTAAATTAATTCTGACATCAGTTTTAAGCAGGTATGCAGCTGCATTATATCGGCAAATTAAAAAGGAAATTGCCTTGTATTCCAGGTTAAATATCGCAATAAATGGAATCGAGGGCTTTTGATAAGTATATGGCAAATTAGGCCAGTTTAATTAATATATTAGTAAGATATCTGCCTTAGGTGAGTATTTGGCAGATATTGATTTATAATTACATGAAAGTAAAATAAACAATCAATTTATGGTATAGGAAAGTGAAAGATTTTGGATTACCGTTGATTAGATTATAGTATGTTTAAATTCCTATTCATAGTGGATAGTTATTATGATTCTATGCAATGGATCAAGAAAATATTTGAAGCCATCAGTGTTGGCACAATTTGGCTGTGGAAGAAAATTTTGATTATTTAAGTCAGCCTTTTGAATGCTTATCCAAATCCACCAGACTGCTTATCGCTATAATTGTTCATTTTACATCCCATCGAAGGGACTTTGCTAACATTTTGTAATCAGCCTTATGCAGGTATTTGGCTGTTAAGATTTGAGTAGCATTATGAAGGTTTTTACATAGGTTAGATTTGATATATTAGCCTTAGGCAGGTATTTGGCTTTTATCAAATATAATAGCCGTATGCAGGTATTTGGCTATTTAAAGATATACCAAAGTATGATGGTATTTAATTGTTAAATTTGTTTGTTTAATTGTCCGTTTGTTTTGGAGCAGCCTTAGGCAGGTATTTGGCTGCAAGCAAATATAATAGCCTTAGGAATGTATTTGGCTGTTTTGAGTTATACCAAATTAAAATGGTATTTTGCTGCTGCATTGTTATCAGCAGGTAATTGTTTAATGGTCATTACTTTTATAGCGATATAGCCATACAGTATGCCTTTCGGTTTAATGGTTGTGCTTTTTGTTCGGCCTTTTGGGGGTTCTGGCAGTGTTGAATTTTATTTTACTGTATAGCCTTTCAAGTGGATTTGGATAAGGAAAAACATCAGCCTTATGGTCGTATTTGCCTGATGTGGGGAGTTTGAAGTGGGAAAATTATGAAAAAATATTTTCCTGGCTTCATTACTTCAAAATAGTTTAGCTTAAGTTTACCTTAAGTTTTTTCAGCTATAAGCTGTTAAATTGAAAAGTTACTTTGTAACTCTGTAGTTGCTTTAAGCAATTCATTTTCTTCTTTTGATAAGAAGGAAATTTGATTTTGAATAAACAGCATACATTAACTGGCAAATCCGGTTTCTTTTTGGTTTATTTTAGTATCCGAGTACAGGGTTAATAGCACAATGTAGGGCAAAGTGTAGAGACTAGAGTCTCATTGGATGTAAAGGTAATATCATTTATTATTAGTTGATCAATTTCAAGATATTATAACATAAAATGCAGAAAAGCTTCTAAAATTAATAGGCACAAGCACAGCAGAATTTTCTTTTTGAAGAAACATTAATATTCTTTACAGAGATGCCTAACAAAAAGATAAAAGGATGACAAACAAATAATTGGCATAAAAGCAAAAAGTTGTTGTAGTTAGAATCAGTGAAAGTTAGATTTGGCACACAAAAATTTGCAACGCTGTATTATTAGTGAATATGAGACATTTTTAGCTAAAATTGTGTCAATTTGGGAACAAATGCTTCATTTGGTACACCAAATTTCAAGCGAGAGTAAACACTGGTTAAAATGAATGAAAAGCCCGAGAATTTGTCTGAGTTGCTAGTTATCAGCACACTTCCTGCTTTCAGTACATTTTGCTCAGTTGATTCTGTTTAAAAGTATAGGAAAGAGTACTTATTTAGGAATTTTCAGCCTTTCGTTTCTGTATGAATCAAACATACAAAACAAGTGGACTCCAAGAAACTGGGGATTTAGTCAAGCTGAAATCAGAGATAGATCAACTGGTTGAAAATTCAAAATGCACTTTGGGAACTAAAAGTAATGATCACCAATTTTCCGAGATTTTTAAAAAATGTTTGTTCATTCGTGCCCTAATATGGGCCTAAAATAGGTTTAAAAGAACAAAAAACTGGGTTGGAAAGAAGGGTGGAATAGTGTCAGTCACACTGTCTTCTATCAGCGAGCCATCTCTTCACACGGAAAACACTTTGCTGCTGACCTACCCCTCATGCATAGCTGAACAAGCTCAAGTTCAGGGCATGTGAACTTCAAACTCTATTGTTTTACAGTGATTTTGAATGTGTAGATGCAGTACAAGATGTCCCAAAAATAACTAAGTGTGACCAAAACAACCATACATTATTTTTTTTTGTCCTTTATGGGGCGTTTAATTGCTTGTCTCTCAGAAAGCAGAAAGTATGGATTCACCTTTAGTCAATGATGTAATTTTCAGCTGGATGTAGTACTTACAAGTTGTAAACTACGGTACTTCACATCATTTCAGCTTGCAGTCAGGCCTGTAATCAGGATTTTTTGTGGAGGTGCGGAATTTCTAAAATTTTGACCTGTTCTTCCAATAAAATTGCTTGCATGCAAAAGGTGATCACCTCTTAAATAGACTTTTTAGGCAATTTTGAGCAGTTTAACATGAAAATGCCTTTTTTTGCTTTCTATAGTTTTATTTTGAACAGTTTGTAATGAAAATGGCAGGTTTTTTAACCTTCTCTGACATTTTTACCTTGAAAGTGGACCTTTTTGTAGATGTGGAGTGACCCCCCCCCCGGTTACAGGTCTACTAACATAACATACCTTTCAGAATATAATTAGTCAATGGCAATTAAACTTCATCTGCCCAGAAACAAGAGTGCCATTAATATTTATACCTTCTAAAACATAGATTTAGACCAAACTAGTTCAGTTTGGTGGGGGGGGGGAATCAACTCACTTTTGAACCTACTTTTTGGGACACTGTATAATAGTGAACTAAAATAGTGTATTCATGTTATTGTAACTTGTTCACTCTGTCTAAGTACATGGGATTCCACTGCAAAGTGCAGGCAACCCAGTCATGAGATGAAAAGTCAAAACAAAAACTATGGTGTTGAGAACATGAAAGTGGCGTAAATGAGCCCCCTTGAGAACTACAAAGCGCCCCCAGGCCTTGCGATTGTTTTATTGGTGTTTGTTGATCGCTAGAGGTGAGCTACCAAGTCATATAGATGGGGTTGGGTGGCGAGTTTGTGGGTAAATCTGCATGGAATACTTAATCCACATTAAATGTGGACTATGGAATCCAGATTGAGTTGAACTTGGGTAGTACGCTTTCAGACTGCGCAAATTTCATGCAGTAATAGCATGAGTGATGCAACATTTGAAAGGGGATGTGAGGCCACATTGACCCCCATTTTTCAACTCCCTCTCACACAATGACCCCTTTTTTGTTTGACTCAATTCCCTCCCAACCAATGTTTTCCTGCCATCAAATTTTGATGACTTTCTGAAAATATTTTGACCCAAAATTTTACCCAGTTTCACAGAAAGACCCCCTATTTTGGCCAGATTTCCCCCTTTTTGAGGGCCTTCTCCCCGAAAGACCCCCGTTTTTTGGTGTCTAGGCTCTCACCGAAAGACCCTAGTTTTGAACTGCTGTCCGCACATCCCCGTCACTTCCAAAGTTGAGTGCACCCCCCTGGCAGTGCAGTATCATGGTACACCTGTTCAGATGAATTGCAGATCACAGTAGAGCACATTGGGGTGGATTAGTGTGGATCTCTTTTCCCGTGTGGATTACCCTTGTGTTTCTTTTCAACATGGGATGTGTGACTAATATTTTGAAAGTTGGTGAAAACAAGAGGAGTTTTGAAAGCTAAGGTGTTTACTGTTTGGGTTGGAGAAAGGAGGCCTTGAGGCAGTTAGTGTAGGCATTGGTGGTCCAATGGTCACTCACCGGTCAGTACAGGTATGTTACGTGGATGAGAAGTAGGTAAATGGGTTGGATTTTGAGTACATCTATTAGATGTCGTGTTATGGAAAGTTACTAAGTATATCCTCTGTTATGGCCAGATGAATGGATACTTTGTTCTGTAGGACAAAAATCCAAACATTTGCCTAAAATTGCCCAAAATTTGAAATTTCCGGAATGTTTTGACTGGGGAATGGTGGGGGGAATGTCAAAGACTTAGGGACCGCATATGCCCAGTGGCATAGTCAAGGGTTCCTCTGTCTTGACCACCGCCACCCATGTGATGCTGATGGTCAGAGTGATATTTTACATTTTTAGGTCTGTTTTTGACCATTTTCATCAAATCCCCCTTGAAAGTTGCCCCTCCCAGAAAAAAAAAAAGTCCTGGATACACCACTGCTTATGCCCCCCCCCCCCTCCGAATCCCTGCTGGGTAAATACAAACATTTAGACTGCAAACAACTAACTGTAAACAACCAACATAATAAAGTTGTTGCATTGACCAAGAACACCTTTAATTTCCTAAGAAAAGTTACAATCCATGCAGTATGTTGCACCCATTATGACATCCGACGTACTGTATCCCCATAGACCGTATTTATTTACATGGGTAGATCCCTCCCCAATCCTCGACCTCCCCTCGTGCAATATCTAATATAAAACACATCACAACGTATATCCATACATCTTACTGCGATCTCTTCAATTATTATTTACGTCATTTCATCAATGCTTTGCTTATGGTTGCAAAGTTCCTCCATACATAAATCATTAAGTCACAGAATCAGCACAAGGCCTATAAGAACCACTGAACCAATACTAGGCATGTTTGTACTCATTTGAATACATTTTTCATGTAGACTTCAAATATGATCTTACAAAATCAAAATTTTACAATTTTTTGCAATTTTATGAAATTTTTGAT
Organism: Amphiura filiformis; assembly: GCF_039555335.1. NCBI lineage: Eukaryota > Metazoa > Echinodermata > Ophiuroidea > Amphilepidida > Amphiuridae > Amphiura > Amphiura filiformis. The sequence continues at coordinate 49,122,433 of NC_092629.1, read as the reverse complement.
CGTCGTCTGCTTTCAACTTCTGGATCCAACGGGTTAACTCCAAATCCACAACTCCTCCCCGTTTACGATATTATTTACTGTAGCATTTTACAACTTGTTTACATTTACATAATCACGGTGTTGTTGCTACACGCGTAAAGTGATCAATTGCTCTACGTCGGCTCCTATCTACAAGTTTTCATAAGAATTTAGCGAGTTGTTTCCCGAAAAGGTTTAATTAAGGGATGTCAGCGCTCCGCACTTATCTATTTTGTATGACAACAATGTAGTTTCATCATTAAATTGTTTTAACCTTTTCCACGCCGAGAGGTGATAATTTGTTATCACTGGATAAAATTGATTTTAAGATGAGAACAAAAGAAGTCCTGAATCATATTTCAGTTTTTACTGCAAAATAAGATAATTCAGAGAAAATAGGCTATATTTTTTAATATTTTCTTTGTAGCCTGGCAAGAAAATTAGAAGAAATTGATAAAATAATACGAAAAAAAGAAAGTGGATATTGTATTACAATTTTGACACCAGTTTGTTTAATTCAGTCACATACTGGTATAAATAAATGTGATTTTATTGTGCCAAGGGAGGTGCCAGAAACCACCACACCTAGGGTACAATCAAATCAGTGAGAGGGGGAACTTGTCTTACCTCCAGATACACCAGCTCTGCCTCCAGACATTAGGTCCTTCTAAGAAAGACTTGTATTAGTAGACATGTTTTACAGAACATGATAGTGTGTTGATTTACAGTTCCTCCCCTGTAAGGATAGGAAAGGGGAAACCCAAAGGGAAGGGGGAAAGGGAACAGTGGCGGTGCCAGGATTTTTTTCGGGGGGCATTGGGGGCAAAGTGAATTTAGGGGGGCAAATCAACAGATTTTATGCAAAAATGTGTCGTAAAATGTGGAAATTTTCGTAATTTGGGGTTTTTACTGGGGGGAAAGAGATCTGACTGGGGGAATTCCCCCCCCCCCCCTGGCACCGCCACTGAAAGGAACAATTTGAAGGAGGATTGAGGCACAAGAACGAGGAGTGGAATGTGAGCTGATGACAAAACAAAATATTAGAAGGAATCATGGATCCATGATAGGCAGTAGAGTGCCAACCAAGGGCGGGGAAAAACTTGGTCACAAAATCAACCAAAATTCAACTTGTAACCAAATTAGTGCAAAATTGTGCATGTCTTATGCATAGTTGTCCTAATAAAGTGATTTTGATAGTGTATGACTTTGAAAAGAAAGAAATACACCAGAACTTGAATCTGAACTTGAACCCCACACAGGAAGTGTCCACATTTTAAGCTGAACAGGCGCTTTCTTTTTCCAACAACTGATCTATAACTATTTGTCATAATTAATGTCCAGTATTGATTATATGAATAAATATCCAATATTTGAACTTGACATTTGACCCTAACACAGTGTGCAATAACGCTTCAGATATTAGTTGAACCCAATTCACCTCTCTGAACTTTTATGCAACAGCGGATAAACTTTCAACAATTTTGACGACGGGGTCAAGAACCAACTGATCTATTAACGAAAAACGGGAATGTCAGATCGTAACGAATCAATCACGGCATGATAGCGGGCATAAAAATTGCAACACAAGCCGATTGGAATAAGCGTGTGTCTTATTGTTCCAATCTGTGTGCGTAATTGTTGAGAAAACATCTCATTGTTGTGATTGGTATATGAGATGGGTGTGTTTGTATGCGAGGGGGAGGTCCGTTGTCATAGCTGAGTTATAGGCAGACGTTTAACTACACAAACATTGGCCATGGGGATGCCTGCTTGGCAGAGGGAGACTTAAAACTACTCCCAGCATGCAATGCAAACTATAGTATTTAGTTTACTTGCTTTCATCGACACAGCTTATTTTGCTCTGAGCTTGTTGTCTTGTTTGCTACTGAGTTCTATTTGAACTTGCCTTTAATGTTTGACTCAAATTTGTTTCTAAACCACAGCATGTAGTTTTTGTTGTTTGGTTTTATATTTTGTTGTCTGTCCCTGAAGAAGAGCAGTTTATCTACTGGAAACATCAGTTGCTGGTTTTTTTTGTCTGTTTGGATTTGTTTGTCTGCTATGTGTACAGTGATTTTCGACACTTCCGGTGTACTTTTGTACTGTTTTCTTGACACCTCTGTGGGCTCTGTAATTTGCAATTTTTGGCCATCAAACTTTGCCTGTTTTTGTGCCTACATTGGTTGTTTGGGTTATCGTGTCAGTTTAGCACTTCTGTGGGCCTGGGAACTGGTCATTTTTGGCTATCAAACTGTTCCTACTTCTAATTCCTACATTTGCTGCAGTTGAGTGCAAACACCTCTATGCTCCTATCTGAGCTGCTTTAAAAGCAGCTTCTTGTGTACATGTACAAGGAGAATAAGAATTTGTTCTTTTGCCTTTGCGTATATGCGGACAATATTTTAATATTAAAAGTCTGTGCTTTCAAAAATATGCGGTAATGTGGGCAGAGTGGACATAGCAATTTCATCTGTTTCACTTCATGGAACAATTGGCCCTCATAAACAGATGATGCTGGACTTTGCCATTTGGCGCACCCTCTGTTTATTAATCAAATCCTAATCCTAACCCTAAATCCTAATGATAACCCAAACCCTAAATACACAATATGCATGATGATGCTGGACTTTGCCATTTGGTGCAACCTCTGTTTATTAATCAAATCATAATCCTAACCCTAAATCTTAATGATAACCTAAAATACACAATATGCAGAGAGTCTTTTAAGACTCTCTGCATAGTTAAAACTATACCAAATGTAGAAATGCATTGTTGGATAGTTACAACTTTGCCCATATCTTACAAATGAGGGGGTGGTCCAACGAGTTAGGCAAGCATTTAACAGCGCAAACAGTAGCGGAATACAAGACATACGTACCCTGATGAAGCTATGCTGATAGTATTACACAAATCATGATACAGCATCGAGTTACCGGCAAAAGGTTTCAGTTCTTGGCACATTGGTATGATGGAATGTTGTGAAGGGTCGTGAATGACTGTAACATTTGGTATGCTAACATTAAGGTGATTGATAGATGCATGCTATGGCGATCAAGATCTCCCAGTTCTTCGGTAGTGATGCCACATGAGGCATTTTCCCCCCTCCCAAGAAATGAAGCTTGTGCTCTATGAGTATTAACATTTAGTATGCGAACATTAAGATGAATGATTGATGCAATGTTGTAGTGATCAAGTTCCCCCAGTTCTTCGTTGTTGATGCCACATGAAGCATTTGCCCCCCTCCCAGGAAATGAAGCTTGTGCTCCATGAGTACTAATATTTAGTATGCGAACATTAAGATGAATGATTGATGCAATGTTGTAGTGATCAAGTTCCCCCAGTTCTTCGGTGTTGATGCTACATGAAGCATTTGCCTCCCTCCCAGGAAATGAAGCTTGTGCTCCATGAGTACTAATATTTAGTATGCTAACATTACAAGATGATTGATAGATGCATATTATGGTCATTAAGATCCCCCAGTTCTTCAGCATCGATGCTCATGTGGTATTTGCCCCCTTCTAAGAAATGAAGCTTGTGCTACATGAGTACTAACATTTAGTATGCTAACATTACATGATTGATATGGCGATCAAGTTCCCCTAGTTCTTCGGTGTTGATGCTACATGAAGCATTTGCCCCCTCCTAAGAAATGAAGCTTGTGCTCCATGAGTACTAACATTTTATAGTCCAACATATTTATGAGCTGATTGATAGATGCATGTTATGGCCATCAAGATCCCCCAGTTCTTCTGTGTTGATATGCCACATGAGGTATTTGCCCCCTCCTAAGAAATGAAGCTTGTGCTCCACATTTAATACTAATATTTAGTATGCTAACATTACAAGATGATTGATAGGTATTATGGTGATCAAGGTCCCCCAGTTCTTTGTTGTTGGTGCCATTTGCATTTGCCCCCTCCCAAGAAATGAAGCTTGTGCTACATGAGTAATAATGATAGATGTATTTTATGGCGATCAAGATCCCCCTTTCCTTCGTTGTTGATGCTACATGAGGCATTTGCCCCCCTCCTAAGAAAAGAAGTTGTGCTCCATGAGTACTAACATTTAGTATGCTAACATTACAAGATGATTGATAGATGCATATTATGGTGATCAAGTTCCCCCAGTTCTTCGTTATTGATGCCATGTGAGGCATTTTCCCCCCTCCCAGGAAATGAAGCATGTGCTACACGAGTACTAACATTTTATAATGTGCAAAAAATTATTAGCTGATCGACTGGTGATGTTGTGGAAAACAAGATCCCCCTTGGTTATTAGGTAGGTGTGGCACCCCTCTTCCATTGAATGAAGCTGTGCTCCATGAGTACTTACTATAAGCTGATTGACTGATGTATGTTGTGTTGATCAAGATTCCCCTCCCCTGTACTTGGATGGTGGTACCACAGGGGGTATATCTCCCCTCCCATGGAATAAATAAAACATCCATCGTATTGGTGGGATTGTGCTTGAAATTATCCTTGTCATTTGAGAATGATTTGCAAGAGGAATTTTACCAAGAGGGAGGTCATCGTGTTGCTACCATAGTTGGTTGTCCCAAGAATCCCTCTAATATTCTCTAAATATATATTTGAAGATTTTGACAATTGAAACTTTATCATCATCATGCTCTGTAACCATGGCTAATGCTTAACTCTGATGTTACCCATCCAATGTTGATCTGTTGAACTTCTCATCAGCTGTTGACTTTTAATAAGGACCCCAGCCCCCCAGTCCCACCCACAGCCCTACCCTGGTGGGAGTGAGATTAAGATGTGGGGATGGGATTAAGATGTAGAGTGTCATCCCTAATTGTTGGCTCCACTGATGCTAACTAAGATGTAACTCATCTTAACAGTGAACTTTTGAGCCTATGATCAGCTGTTAGCTTTTATTAAGAAATCTAATTGTACAAACAATGTGATAGGTATATTGAAGACCAATCATCCACAGTGAAGGACCGGGCCAGGACCGGGCTATTAGATACGTTATTCAAGTAAACAGTACACCAGGGTTTCGAAATAGAGAAACTGTCAAAGGTACGACCCATCATAGATGATCTGCGGGGTGTATAAACATTGAGATAAGATTTTGAAACAGAGAATTTGAAGTTGATAGGTTGGCCCATCATATAACATGATTCTTTAGGTGTGTAAACACCAGAAGTCAAAATTTTGAGTTAAAGAAACTGGCGAAGGGGACGTCCATCTTTACAAGATCTTTGGGCATGTAAACAAGCGAAGATTGTGACATTTTGATACTTGTGAAGGGTTGGCCCAACCTATTAAGATCTTAAGGGTGAATAAATATTGCCTAAATTGTACGTTTTCTTTTGTCATAAATGAAAACTAGGTTTTTGGATAATAGTTTTGATAACGAATGAAGATAGATGGGGATAGCATAGATATGTGACGTGATGTTTTCGGAATAAATAGTCGGACAATGTGGTTAAATGGTTGCGATGTATGATTATGATGGGTTTAATGATATGGGGCACATTATTACCAGGGGGTGCTGTCACTAGGAGGCAGGGTTATCGATGTTTTGAGACAAGCATTATGGGAGTTTTTCTATGTATAAAGAAAGTTCTTTAATTTTTTGCAGTGGTATTCTATCAAATAATAAAACTGATTCAGTTCATGGATCACAATACTGCCTCTCATAGCGAGTTTATGCTTCAAGCTACTGTGAAGCAGCAGTGATAACCTCCTCTCGGACAATACTGAGTTATTGATTTCAAAATATTAGCACAAAATAAGATGCATAGCTTTGAAAAAATGTGATGAGAGAGGGGGGGATCTTCACTATTTTAGCACAGATTTTTCTCACTTTGAGTCTATTTTATGGAAGATTTGTATATATGTGTGGTAGCATTTTGACATGTCCAGCGCTAGCTTCCTGGTTTTCTGCTCATATTCAGCCCCAAATAAACCATATCAATTGTAAATTTCCCAATGTTATTCCACACTCAGCACATTTAAGCACCCTCCTCACGGTAGCACTTACGATTTGTAACAGTTACGAGAAAGAAAAACACCGATCTTAGCGGCCAATTGAAGCCTCATGACGAACTCACAAGAAATAAATTGCAAATCAAACAAACTATTGTCGTTTTGTTTAATATCACAACAATGATGTTACCAAACCTAAATGCTCACATCCAGAGAATATGCCAAATAGAAATATTACATGTCATCCGTCACGCGGCAAGCGCCCTCCCGGTGCGCATACTTTGCCTACCCCGGTGAGAGCAATATCTCATCAAAACATATTAATGGGTAAACTCTGGGGTTGGGCTAGTCTCGCCAATCCAACATCAATTTATTCCGGGGGAGATGCGCGGATACGGTTACCTCACCACCCAGTTGGCAATTTTACGACAGAAAATTAGCCTATCAGCGAAGCTATTAAGCTCCTGCAAGTTTTGAAGTCAATGGGATTTTTATTTCAATGCCTCTATCCAAGAAAGGTGTAACTGCTTTATTATTATTATGCAGTTGCAACTTTTTTGCGATCAACCAACTTTTGTTTGCTACTAAGCATTGTGTATCATGTCAAACCGTGACGCTTGTCAAGATTCATTAAAAAGTGACGACAGCGGGGAAGCGAGGGCGCTCGCTTGGAATTCTCTATCTAAGTGATTGGTGATTAGGCTGACCAATTATCCTCATTTTGTAGGAAATTTGAGAGTAGGCCTCCTGCTTTGGTTCTTAGATGAGGTTGGAGTGTTACCAGAGACTGGTGTACAACAAAGCTGTGAGGTTGCAAGTAGCAATAGCTGCCCTATAGCAACAACAACCTCCCTCTTCTTAGTAAGTGTTGCCACTGATTTGCCGGGTACACCCCATCAGTCCGAAACAATGTCAATCCAAACCCCCGTCAGTCTGAAAATCTAATTGAAAAGATATCAACCCTAACCCTAATCCTAATCCTAAATTCAATTAGATTTTCCGACTGACGGTGGTTTGGATTGGCAGTGTTTCGGACTGATGGGGAGACTCCAGTTTGAATGAGTATTAGGATTCTAGTCAAAGTTAGGACCCATCAACCATCGATATACTAAAAGTCAAATTTTTTGGCCAAATTTAATACATTTTGTTTTAGTTTTTACAACTTTTTCCCCAAGTTTCAAAATGTTTTGGCTACAGCAAAGCAAAATTGGGCTATTTTCTATTTTTTTAAATGTGAAAATTTTGTAAAATGGACCCATCCATATACCAAAATTGGCCTAGAAAAAGGGGACATTGATATACCAAAAGGCCGAAAATGCTGCCTATGTTTGCGGCAGGTTCCTGATGGTCATCATTTGTGCTGAAGAACCCCCCCCATGGAATTCTAAATCAAGTTTCAGGTGATGAATGTGGTTCTGATATAGAATTGAAGTCACAAATGGATTTTTGAGGCATTTTGAGCATGAATCAAAATTCAAGACACCAAATAGATACAAAAAATGACTCATAGGTGGAGAGTCAAAAGAGTCGAATTTTCTTTGTGAGTTTCAAGAAAGAATCAGATGTGAATCAAAATTATTAAACAAAATGGAGTTATGGCTATCTAAGTGAATATGCAACTCACAAGTGGAGACTCACAAGTGTTGAGTTTCTTTGCAAGTTCAAGGGAGGATCAGATGTGATCAGGAATCAAAATTTTATTTGAGTTACAATTGGAGAATCAAAATTAATGTGATCATGAATCAAAATTCAACTTGCCAAAATGAAGTTGCCTCTCTAGATGAGTTTGGTGACAGCAGTTGAGAGTTTCTATTTGAGTTAATTTTATATAAGTAGAGGATCAGTTTGACCAGCACTGCATGATGGACCATATCAAAGGCCTTCTACAGGTCCAGAAAAACTGCACCGATGGAAAAGTATGAGCTCATAAGTTGATAGTCAACAGGAGTTGAGTTTCTATATGAGTTCAAAGTAGAGGATCAGTTGTGACCAGTACTGCATGATGGATCATGTCAAAGGCCTTCTACAGGTCCTGAAAAACTGCAAAGGTAAAGAAGTCTGAGCTCAAGTAAGAGAGTCAAAAGATCATGAATTAAGATTAAGTCATTAACCCCATGAGAACTACCTGCTGATTGGCCAAAATGAATATTGTATCCAATTTTGAACCAATCAAGGAGGGTATTAATAAGATCATCTGCAAATGCAAGTTTAACCATAAATAGTTTAAAGCCTAGTCATAATTGGCAATTGAAATGAACATTTCAAGTTATCAACCAATCAGAAATGCTGTTAGATGACCAGTAGTGTCCAGGGGGTTAACAGAAATCTTGTCCCAATGTGAGATACAGAGTTTTTGATTGAAATTTTGAACTGTGATAAACAAGCCAATACATTTTACAAGGCAGCAATGTCACTTACAACTTTTTCCCATGTATCTTGTAAACACAAAGTAGGCCACTATTGCATAGGTACTGCGGTGTCATACTGGTGTGGACTCCCTGGCGATGCGCGGATTTGAGAAATTTCAGACGCAGGTCATCATGCGCTTGCAGTTCAACATTTGTCTTGAACCGTCAGTGCACTAACCTACTGTGTGACTGATATCCACATTAACTCCCTACCAACTGTGTCATTATACCACCATAAATATGACCATATTTGACAAATCAACATTTTGTATCAAACTTCACATAATAAACGTTCCAATCAAGATCATGATGTTGTTAACTTTAACACCATACAAAAAAATTGTGTGAGCAGTAATATTTAAAAATGGGAATCAAGAAAATTGTTTTTGTAAATTTTTCCGTAAACTTTTCGAAAATGTGCAATTTTGATATCGTGTACAGCAGTGGGGTAGGGATTACAGTGTCGCTAAGACGTGACGGTGTCGGTATTTTTAGTCATAGCCTGAGAAGATACCGGTAGATAGAGGGCACCACACTGGGTACGTCATGTTCGGTACGATGACAAGGTCATGATCCGCAAATTATTTGAGAATTGGCTGCTTACAGATTTTAAGAGTCAGCAATGCTATGGTGATAGGTATTTGGAGATAGTTATACTATGATTGAAAGTTTCACTGTATATTTCATTTGACACATCGGATGTGTTTATAGATGTAACACCCTTTTAACACCTGACATGTGTTCTAAAAGAAATTAGAACATGATTATCTGTGTAATATGTGTTCTAAAAGGTTTGTAGAATAAGTAGAATAGCAGTGTTCAATCTTGTTTTGAAACCCGGATTCTTAAAAATGCCTTTTGACTCTCTCCATGCAGGTGTTGACTACAGATAACGAGTTTAAATTTTTTATTTAATACAAAAATTTCAGAATTGTAAATTTGTATGATCATGTTTGGAATCAGCTTGAAAATGCATTAAAATGAGTACAAACAAGGCCTAGTATTGGTGCATTTAGAACCTGCATTCACAGGTATAAACAAATTGATTTAGGTCAATTTCTACTTTCATACCTCCAATTTCCAGTAAAAAGTACAAAATAACATTTTCCAAAAAAGTACATGCACTTTCTACAAGTCAATCAATAAATTAATGAAGTAAAAGTTATTGGTGTTAAAATTATCCACCTTAATTAAGACAAAAACACAATCACCTCAGGTATTTCCACCTCCTCTATTGTGTTTCCTTTGTATGTAATTTAGGACTGAAGTCTTAATCAACTTAATTGGTGTAAAATAATGCCCTTAAACCCCTGTGGTATTCCAGGTACACAAATTCCTTTGTGGCGTAATTTAAGTCCAGTGATGAAACAAAAAGAAAGAATTTAACCACAAAAGTATATTTTCATTGTGAATTAATTTTCGTTTTGAAGCAGAAAAAAATTCAAGTGATATTGACAAAGAAAGATCTTTTGCCTAATTTGGGGATTTGGTGAGCACGTTCCTAATTAAGAGGGTCATTCCAGCTTGTTAATGAGGCGTATTGATTTCATTATTTGTCTAACACGTAATGCTCGTTAATTTGAAAACTTAATGATGCAATTAGTAATTTGTTTTGGGGTCAAGTGTCCAGTGTGATATTGGGTAGTTCTCTACAACTTTGGATTTTGAGACGTCCTGCTGATAGGCTGCAGGTGCATGCTTCCACAAATTGGACGTATTTATTTTGTTATTGGGGGGGTCAAACTTCACATTTTGGACAAAAGTTTGATCTTTTGGTGGAAAAATGCTAACAGGTGGGTTTTTGTGCAAAGCAACCAAAAAGGTGGATTTTTTTGGCCAATGGTGTCCAGGATCTTTTCCTGCGGGGGGCTCAGAGGGGCTTTCAGATTTATGCGGGGGGGGCTTAATGGCTAAAAATTGCCAAAAAACGGCTGATTTTACATGTTTTTAACAAAGTGCGGGGGGCTTCAGCACCCAAAGCCCAAGGGCCCCAACACACCACTGGTAGACTTATTTGGTTAAGTTGATTTGTTTGCCCAAAAGTACATCTTTTTATTGAACTGCTTCTTTTGGGGACAGGCTGTGGCGAGAGCCTGTATGTTCCATTCATTATTGAGAGTACTCTCAGGACTACAAAGAGTTACTTTGTGTGTTGACTGAATGTTTGTTTCGTCTGCTTGTTGTTGTCTTTCTCCTTGGTTGTTCTGCATGTTTACTTGTCTGTTTGTATACATGTTTGTTTTATTGTTTTTCTTTATTAGTCATTGTTTTACTTACAGCTTTTATAGATGCTGTGTACATTTTGTGTACAATGTCATATTGGTACATCCGAGCAAGTTTATACACCAATTAAGGACCTCTATTATAACCCTGAGAACTTTGACTTTGATTGATGAGAAAGTTAGAATAAAAAAATGAGAAAACAAAAAAGAAAAAGCCAGAGAACACCAGTCAGAGACAGACAGACAGACAAACAAAGAAAGACAGTGAAGCACATTAAATGAGATGGAGAGGTAAAGAGATGTATAAAGAGGTCAACAAGAGTGAGTAAGAGGAGACAGACTGACAGACCAAAGAGAGACAGATTGAGACAGAAACCAAGAGACTGACAATTGAGGAGAGAGAAAGCAAAGGTCCAAGTCCCTTCCATTTCAACATTTTTGTCCTTTTAGTTTTACCCTGTCAGACCACAAGAGCAACCCTTTTCATTCAAAGTTGATTTTACTTATTAGAACTCACCTGTATACCATCTTGCTGTGGCATTTGTTTCACTCTATATCTTTGTGTTATATTTTGCAGGAGTTTCTTCAAGGTGATGCCACCAAGGCTAAGGAGAAGATGGGATGGGTACCTAAAGTAGATTTCAAGGTAAACATTCATACCAAGTCAAAGTGTAGTAACTGCTATGTTATTTACTTGTAGATACAGCATTTTAACTCTGTAAGCAGATTGATACAGCACATGCCCTCCTCCCCCCCCCCCTAGAATTTCCCAAAGTAAAGAACAGACAAGAAAGAAGGGGAAAGGGAAATGAAGGAGAAGAAAAAGACTTTATTAACTTCAAATCCTGGATCTGCCCCTACCTTAGACTGGAGGTGGGTGCTGCATAGCCAGGATTTATTAACGAGGGGTGGGAGGGGCTAAAAAGTGGACCTTGTGTGAATTTTTTTCATTCTTAAAAAGACTGACATAAAAAAGCTGATTTCAACATTTTACCAGAAAAAGTGTACCTTTTGTAATTTTTTTAAAAAGGGCTGAATTTCAACTTCTTTGTTTACGGAAAAAAGTGGACTTTTTTCGGATTGCCATTTTGGGCATATTTGTACCTGTGCACCCCCAGTAACAGCTTTGGGTGGGTTTGATATCTGAGTATTGAAGACGATCACCAGTGGCAAGTCACCATTTTGAAGGCTACAGCAAAAGAAATGATGGTCACAAAATTTTCCCCTTTACTCCTCTCCCGCCCATTCTCCCCCATAGAAACTTGGTATCTGTAACTGTAATTGGACTATCACTTCTACTTAATCATTGCTGGCATAGTTTTCTGAAACTGATTCGATGATATTACTCTACTAATTTTATTTTGATTTTTCAGAGTTTGGTTAAAGAGATGATGGATTATGACGTGAATCTGATGAAGAAGAATCCAAGCGCTTAATGACAAACTCACCATCCTGACTAACGGACAAGGAAATTTAGAAGGGAGAATACATCCTTTGTCATGTGTAGATTGCTATTTAAAATGTATTTTTCCTAAGACCTAAAAAAACAAGTTTGTTTCCCATAGGCTGATAGAATTTCATTTTTGGAGTAATTTTACAGCATTTTGTTTCTTTATTTTGAGAAATCCAGTAAAAAGATATTTTCATGCAAAAAATCAATGGCAATATTTTCAACAACAAAAAATCCAATTTGCTTTACAAGCAATATGGAATCAATAAATCAATAAATAAAATCAATCTACAATTTTTCTAAAACTTATAATATTCAAATCTAACCTACCCTGCACTGATTTGACATTAAATATTTGTGATTTTGAGGCATGTTTTACTATAAATCAGGACTCCAAAATATAAATAGATACAAAAAACTCATTTTGCATATTGGTTTTTGAGGTCACCTACAGGAAACAAACATGGTTGTTTTTTTTTAGCCTAAGCCAGTATAAAGATATTTTTTCGGTTTGATATAAAATTGGATTGATTGAGCCCATGTTTATTTGTCGAGCTATGACCAATAAATATTGGACGTAAAGCATCCAATTTTATCATTACTATGTGTTGGATCCAATATTTTCACACACTTGGATTCATCAAAACATAATAATGAATAATGCAATAAAACGCAGAAAATATCCAATACTTTATTTTTTCCTCAAGAATGACAATTCAACATGGCAGATTTAACTAAGCATTTGGAAGGTGCTACACAAAAAACATATTCTCTTTCTTGATTTCCTTTGTTAAAGAAACGGACACAAGAGCAGCATTATAGTTAGATGAGCAAGATTGCAATTACCAGTCTATAATACCAAATTTATTAATTTGTTATATGTGCACTTCAAGCTTTTTATGGTAAATAGAAACAATTTGCATTTTATGCCATCGTTAGCAAAAGCAACTATTTGCTCTTTATGCTATCTTCAGTAGATAGCAACAAATTGCAGTTCATGCCATGCTGTCTCCTGTACTGAAGATGCCATGAATTGCCAAGTTATTGCTACACTTTATAACTTGTGATTGCTGGTGCCTATAGAGCAACACACAATGCCAGTGGCGGTTCCATAGGGGTTTGCAAATGCCCCATTTACCCCCTCCCCATGTCCCGGCTCCCCCAATAAAAATCCAAAATTGGGCAAATTTCTAACTTTTTCGATAATATTTTCCACTTTTGTATAAAATTTGTTGATTTTTGCTCCTCCCAGAAATGCACTTTGCCCCTCTATGTCTATGCCCCCCCCCCTGAAAAATAAAATATTTCTGGTGCCACCACTGGTCCACAAATAGGATGCTGGTACCACACAATAATTCAAATGCATATTGCATGATGAAGTCTTCATAGATGAACTCAAATATTATAATATTATATCACCTCATTATATTGTAGATGTAACAAAAATAGAGATTGCTGAGGACTAATGTGTTTAGTCAGGGAATAAACTGTGTATATCATTATTTAGTTCAGTTGGTCAAATTCAGTTTTGTCACTCACAAAGGGGGCTGCTTATGCTGGACATTAAGTTCTGCATAGTCTCATTTTGTCTGGTTACAACCCAAATGGGGGGGGGGGCACTCTAGTTTTATATTCATGACCAGAAAAATATAAAAAATGGTCCTTTTCAAAGAATGAACAAAAAGTGAATTGCATTTAGGAGGTCTTTTCTACATGTAGAAAAAGGGTTGTTTTTAGACCTCTACTTGGTTCGTTTAGGGATCATTTTATTTTACCTAAGTGCGTTTTTTAAAGTTCGTATTTTCTGATTTGCATCAGGACCATCACCAAACAATAAATATTAATGATAGAAAAAAAAGTTTTTGTTTATAATGAAAGTGGATTTGACCATCTTTGATTAGATGTTTTACCCACCGTGACTTATTTCTTTAAAATAAAGTTGTATATCTCATACATTGTACATCTCTAAAATTAATTGTAAAATTGTAAAGGTTATCACAGATGATTGGTGAAAAGTTTGCTTTAAGGGCTGGGGTATGAACGTTTGGACAGTATTTATTGTGGGACATTAGAGCACATCAGACATATCGAATTGCATTCTGAATACTGAAGAATGTCCTTCTGATATCAAATAATTTTGATTTTTTGAAATTAGCAATGTAATACACATTTTATGGCAAATCATTAAAATTGATATTTTTGATATTTAACAGTACTTGAAGTAAACTTTATAAATCTGATGATTTATACTTAAAGTGTATGTAGGTGGGATGAAAAACGACGATCAATTGAAAATTTTGACCTTTTCAGTATTGAAGATATGGATTTTTTTCCCAAAACACCAAAACAAAATAGGTCTTTTTGGGGAAAAAATCCATATCTTCAATATAAAAGGTCAAAATTTTCAATTGATCGTCGGCTTCCTCCCAGCTACATACACTTTAAGAATATATCATTAGATTTATCAAATTTATTTCGAGGACTGTTATATATCAAAAATTTGAAAAATATCAAATTTTCATAATTTGTCATAAAATTTGTATTATATCGTGAATTTCAAAAAATTATTTGATATCAGAAAGACATGCTTCGTATTCAGAATGCAATTCGATACGTCTGAGGTGCTCTCATGTCCCACAAAAAATACTGTCGAAATGGCATAAACGCTCATTCTAGATCCCTTAAGGGACCACATATCTTGATATTGTAGAAATTAACTAAAAAGAATATTTTTAAAAAGAAATTTTGTAAAATGATTATCAATTACCATTGTTGCTACAGAAATCGCTATCAAAACTGTGTCACTGTAACCATCATGGTTACTGTAACATAAGAAAGTATTCATGTTATTTGTATTGTACAAATTAACAATACGGATTGAATGTTTTAAGTTAAATTTAGTTTTAGCATAGTTTTATTTTTTCTACTTAATATGACATTCCTACTGGTTACGCTATACATCTCTAATTATTGATAGAATTTTTTGGTTTGAATTATGAGAATTATTTCATAATGTTATTGTGGATATGAATGTTTTCAGGGAATTTCCTGATTTCAGAAAATGTAATTCCTTGAGGGAAGAAACCAAAAGATCAATGAAGCTCTATTAACCCAACCCTCAAATTCCAGCCCATATTGGCCTAAAATCATTCATTATTTCCCCAAAATCCTCCAAAAACACCCAATTGCCCCCGGTCCTCTTTATTTAAAAATCAACTCAAAAAAGGTCCTCTTTTTCAACAATAAACTCCAGGCTACTGGCCTGTCTGAAAAACATTGGGTGTTATTTTTACACACTCGTTTTTGCAAAAGAGAACAAGGTCAACTTGATAACTTGTTAAATTTATTGGGATTCATCAAGATTTTGGTTTGTTCCCTCACATGGGAAATAATTGGGATCAGGGTCTTAGCCAGCCACCTGTCCACCTGTCATTTTGGACGGGCACTTTGCTCCTGGGACAGGCACAATTAATTAAGGCCGGTGTCGACAGGTCCTCTGTCGGAATCCTGTCGACAAAATGAATTATGTCAACATAGGCAATGAAACTTCGTCAGGCAAGCTCATTTTCACTCAAAATATTGGCCATTTCCAGTGTATTTTCAACAAAATGCAATGCCAAATCTTATCTTTTACCTACTATTTCGCCAATTTTTCATGTTATTTGCCTTCATGGGGCATACTTTTGGCAGTATTATGCCTTGTTTTCTGGTGTAAATTGTACACTTCATCGCTACATGCTCGCTATGAAGACGGCCATCTTGGAAATTTGCTGAAATTGCCGGCTGTGTTTCTAGATATTTTTAGGTTAAAGTTTTTAAAATATTCCTAAAATCATGAAAAAAAAAGTCCTGGTATTTTTTCGGAACCCAAATGTATGTCAACACTCTCTCGACGTCAAGATACGAAATATGTTGACATCAAAAAACGGTGCCGACACCGGCCCTACAATTAATGCCTGTGACATATGCTAAATTCTAAAAAAAATGATTGAATAAGTTCTGTGAACTCAAAACAAGACCAGACAAACAAACCAAGTCTATTATAGCAATAGCTATTTGAACTGACTGAACCCTTAGAAGAGACTGAAGTTTGGTTTTTGTTGTCCGAGTCAAATTTTGGACGGACAGTTTTGATGAACATGACAGGCGCTTGTTGAATCTTAGCTAAGACCCTGATTGGGATACAGGAATTTTGTTGTGAATCATTAATCAACTCTTTGTAGAATATCACCTATAATGATTTATTTTATTCGTATTGTTTGATTTCTATGTAATATCGGTGTAATTGTGTGAGATTTGATATGTATAATTATGATTTAGCTTTTGAAATGAATTATTGATTATCAGGCGATTGGTAGATTTTGTTGTTTTGTTTAATTTAGTTCAGTAGAATGTGTGGTGTGTTTTGGTGCAATTGTTGTATACTCGGGATTCATGCATACAAACAGAATCAGACCCATATGCAGGACTTTTTCTATGTTACGGTGTGGGTGTGGATTTACTGTGGTGGACCCTTCCCAAAAATAAATTAGGTTCAGTGGCGGCGCCAGGAATTTTTTTTCGGGGGGGCATTAGGGGGGGCAAGATGAATGTCAGGGGGGGCAAAATCAACAAGGTTTGCGCGAAATTACCGTAAAAAGTGGAAATTTTCGTAATTTTGGGGTTTTTCTGGGGGGGCAAGAGTTCTGACTGATTTGCCCCTCGTGGCGCCGCCACTGATTAGGTTATTCCTTTTGAAATCCACACTCCCCCTGTGGAAGATTTAAGAATTGTCTTATTGGCAGCAAGTGGGTTTGCAAGGTATACAACAATTAGTCCATGTTTTACTTGTTATTATTTATTTATATACATGTATATATATCCTGTAGTTGTAGGAAAGAAAAGGAACAATCATGATACATAATATTTTATATCTTGCAGAGTTGGTAATGGGAAAATATAATTGGTAAGGTGTCGATTTTACTTAAGGCTAAAACAATAATATAAACGAGTATGCACACATTTGTTTTGCGGTGTGCATTTGTCTCAGAGAAATTGGTCAATTTTTCCTCCAATTTCTGAATTTTCTTTACCAAATTACCAAAAAATATTGGTGAAAATATGTTTAAAAAGCATTTATTGGTAGAATTGTGTAACATTTTTTAACACTTATAAATTAAAAAAATTATTAGTGACAATATTTCATTCCATGTATAAGCATGTAAGTTTTCAAAGTCTGAGCAGCCCAAGCTTCTCGACTATGAGTTACAATATCTGCTTTATTAATTGCCAGCACATGCAGCCTTTTACTTTGGGGATAGACTGATTCAACTTATCTGCCTCACAAATCAAAGTGGAGTATCTGCTGTGTTAATTTTCTGTCAGATACAGCCCTTTACTGTTAGGAAAGACTGATTGGGATTATAGATTCAAAATATTTGCCTCTCAAATCAAAGGGTAGTATCTGTTTTGCTTTTCGACAGCAAATACTGCATTTTACATCGGGGCAGATTTATAATTCAAAATATTTGCCTCCCAAATCAAAGTGTAGTATCTGTTCTGCTTAGTGCTTTCAAATACTGCCTTTTACTTTGAGGGCACACTGATTCAATATATTTGCGTCCTAAATCAAAGTGTAGTATCTGATATGCGTATCGACAGCAGATACTGCTTTGTACTCTGGGGACAGACGGATTCAAAATATTTGCCTTCCAAGTCAAAGTGTAGTATCTGCTATACTTATTGCTATCAGATACTGCCTTTTACTTTGGGGCAGACTGATGCAAAATATCTGCCTCCAAATCAAAGTGTAGTATCTGCTATCATATTTGCATGCAGATACATCATTTTGACTTTGTAAGCAGACGGATTCATACAACTGTCTCCCAAGTGAGAAGGCAGTATGTGCTATGTTATGTATTTGAAGATATTGTATTTTATCCTTGGAAAGGAAAAGCTAGCCCTACTATAGGGCCTTTTAAACACACTATAACAGAGAACCGCTAAAACCACAGATATTTCAGTAGGAGCAGTCACTGGGTTTTGCAGTTCTCTGGATATAGCCAGGGTTGTTAATATCGCATGATTTTGGATCGCCACGGTTTACAGGCCCTATATCAGGGCTAGGAAAAGCTGGCTATGCTTCCATGCGATTATTGAGTCTTCCAAATAATGCTTGTAATGAATCTATCATTGTTATAAGCATACAGGGTACATTAAAATGGTTGGTGCCCATCAATATCAAGTGAGCATGGTATACACATAAAATCCATACTTTAATTTGGGCCATTTATTACATACCATATTTCCTCGAATAAACGCTCCATGGGACGTTGCATTTTCCAAATGGGGGGTGTTTATTAGAGGTCATTTTTAGAACGATAATTCCCGTTAAAATCATTAGGTAAGCTTAAAACTCACACTGAAATGACAAAACTATGAACTAGAAACACTGACTTCTAGTTCAATTCGCAGATTATTGACGCTATTATCGACCATGTGTGCAACTTGGTAAGCTTACAACACAAGATAGCATCGGCATTTTTTAAACATCTTGGTTGAAAAAAGTGGTGGGGGCGTTTTTTGAGGGGGGCAACTATTCTAGGAAATACGGTATTCAGTTATATAAAAAATAAGTGCCCACCTGCAATGACTGGAGCAGTTACTGGTATGAGTGCGATAGTTTCTCTTTGTCAGCTGTAGATGTATTCATGTCATTGTAAATTTGATGTCCAGAAAACACTTCAGAAATTCACACATTTGGAAGATAAAAGCCCATAATTTCATTTTATTGAATGAAATGTTTCCAATAACATGAGCAGCTATTAAAGTGAGTGAAATCCATACACCCCCCTATGGAAGACATGACTTAACAGGGGGCATAGATTTCAAATGGACTCACCCATTCCGGTAAATCCCATTTGAAATTCACACTCCCTATGTTACAGATTAAAGTCATGTATCATCTTTCACAGGGGGTGTATGGATTTCAACTTGGGCTATCCATTTAGAATCCACATTCCCCCTGTGGAAGATTTTGGAAATATCTTCCACAGGGGGAGTATGAATTTCAAATGGAATGAACACATTGGGCAGCTCCATTTGTATTTCATACACACTCTGAGGAAGATTTAACCTGAATCTTCTACAGAGCGGGGGTGAGTTTCAAATGGAGCTGCTATATAAATGTGTTCATTCCATTTGAAATTCATACTACCCCTGTGGAAGATATTTCCAAAATCTTCCACATGGGGAGTGTGGATTTTAAATGGAATAGCCCAATTTATTAGCATTGAACATCAGACTTCTGAATGTTAAATTTACAGTGAAAATGTAGAAATATTGAACAGGGTCTATCTCTGTTGTACAGTGTGCTGTTATTTATTTTTATTAGTATAGTTTGGCATAATAAAACTACTAGCAAAACTATGTCTTATCTTTTGTAGTGTGTGTTGAGTGTGTCCAGGGGATGGGTGTGGGTGTGGGGGGGTGTGTGTGCGGACATGGCAGAGTGTGTTTGAGGGATGGGTGGTGACCGGGATATATGTGCAGACATAGCAGAGTTGGGGTCAGTGGCGGCAGCAGGAATTTTTTTTTGGGGGGGGGGGCAGATTGTGGGGAGTTGTTGGGGGATTGGTGGTGATTGGGATATTATGTGCGGACATTGCAGATTGTATTGGGGATAGGTGGTGACTGGGGTTTTTGTGCGGACATGGCAGATTGTGGGGTGTGTGTTGGGGGATGAGTGGTGACCGGGGTATATGTGACATGATCAAGGAGAATGAGTCACATGTCGACCCTGGTCGAAAATGAGTTTTACATATGTTTCTGAAGAGGACATTTAGGAACTTTCAGAAACTGAAAACCCCAAGTTGATACGACTTTTCTTTGCAAAGTTACATCATCAATCGCTGAAAACAATAGAAAACAAAAGAATTTTAACACTTTCTTTGCCAATATCTCAAAATCAATATAGCAACATCCGACTCATTCCCCTTGATCGTGTCTCATA
Source organism: Amphiura filiformis (assembly GCF_039555335.1). Taxonomy (NCBI): domain Eukaryota; kingdom Metazoa; phylum Echinodermata; class Ophiuroidea; order Amphilepidida; family Amphiuridae; genus Amphiura; species Amphiura filiformis. Next base: position 49,102,397 of record NC_092629.1, on the reverse strand, counting down.
TGTGCGGGCATGTCAGATTGTGGGGTGTGTTTTGGGGGATAGGTGGTGTCTGGGGTATATGTGCGGCCATGGCAGAGTGTGTGTTAGGGGGATGGGTGATGACCGGGGTATATGTGTGGGCATGGCAGAGTGTGTGTTGAGTGTGTTAGGGGATGGGTGGTGACCGGGGTATATGTGCAGGCATAGCAGAGTGTGTGTTGAGTGGGTTAGGGGGATGGGTGATGACCGGGGTATATGTGCGGGCATGGCAGAGTGTGTGTTGGGGGATGGGCGGTGACCGGGTATATGTGTGGGCATGGCAGAGTGTGTTAGGGGGATGGGTGGTGACCGGGGTATATGTGCTGGCATGGGTGATGACCGGGGTATATGTGCGGCCATGGCAGAGTGTGTGTTAGGGGGATGGGTGATGACCGGGTATATGTGTGGGCATGGCAGAGTGTGTGTTGAGTGTGTTGGGGATGGGTGGTGACTGGGGTATATGTGCATGCATGGCAGAGTGTGTGTTGGGGGATGGGTGGTGACCGGGGTATATGTGCAGGCATGGCAGAGTGTGTTAGGGGGATGGGTGGTGACCGGGGTATATGTGTGGGCATGGTAGAGTGTGTGTTGGGTGTGCTGGGGGATGGGTGGTGACCGGGGTATATGTGCGGGCATGGCAGAGTGTGTGTTGAGTGTGTTAGGGGATGGGTGATGACCAGGGTATATGTGCGGGCATGGCAGAGTGTGTGTTGAGTGTGTTAGGGATGGGTGGTGACGAATATGGTCGAATCCAACCAAAAGTGTACACGGCATGTTCAGGGCCATAACTTAAAAGTATTAATCAATTGGCAATTGTTTTTATATTGTGTTTATTCGCCTTGATCATACGCTTTGCGCCATATATAATAAGACCCCCTTCTGTGAAAAACTTAGACACAGAGACCCTAAAACATGCTATTTTTACCCATATTTTCAAAATATTTCTTAAAGTATTTTTTTTAACATCTTAATCAGTTATGAAAAGAAGTCATTGGATTGAATCTAAATTGATTTCCTGAAAGGTGTGTATTCAAAGATTGCCTGTTCAATTTTTCGCATATTTATACATAATTATGAATTTTTTGTGATAATTTTTTGAGTGGTATTTTTTTCCATTACCTACGAATACAATTTTTCGTAGCACTAGATATATCTTTAAAAATGGAAATCCCTAATAAATGCGCAATTGATACAAGCTTTGATATGTCCAATACTGAAATGCATTGCATTCGGACATCTTTATTATTGTGTTTAGCTGCCAGAAATTCTAAATGGCACAAAGGTAGGTTTGGTAAAAATATGCATTACCTCCGAATACATGTTAAAAGCTGTGTCATTTCCACAAACTGAGAGAATAGTGAACAATAGTTAAACAATAGGTGCAGGGTAATACACTCTTTATTTCTATCAAGTTTCAATAGCCTGCGTATAAATATTTCTGAGATGTCAACAATAAAAGCAAGTATTCGTAGGTAAATTTCGGTAACCGAATGTTACCTACGAATACAATTTGACATCATGACAGTATTGTGAAACACCGCCATTCATGCCAATGCCCATATTGGTACATAACGAAGGCCTGTATGTTTGCTATCAAATCATATGTCAATGAAAGTTGCGAATTCACATACATTCCCACCATGCAAAACTGAATACGGCTTAATTGTTGAAAAATATGTGCTGAAATAGACGACGGTCTGCTCATTTGAAAGAAAAATCAGATTCGAAGAAGATTAGAAGGGGATTTGGATTTGTCAGCTGTCATGCGTGTTTCATTTTAAACGTTTACCGACCTTCTGGTTTGAGTAATTCGTGTCCAAATTGGGTTATTCGAAGGTAACTTTTGACGTTTTCGCTAAGTTTACCTCGAATACCATGGACAAAATGACTTTTCTCATTGTCTCATGATCTAGACAACACAGTGGTGGACCCTAGTATAAAGCTAATTATAGTTGCCCTCAAATGAAAGGCCACAAGACGTAACTGACTCCAAGATGGACTTCACAAGTCTGCAATAACGGTTTTAAGCGATTTGTGTGCAATTAAGCAAATTTAAGTCACTTTAGTGCCTTTGTTTCTTACTTCAATCCTCTTTCAACCACTGTGAACCGACATTAAATATACATGATAGGGTCTCAAGTATCAATAAACGCACATAACGAAAATAATACATTCAAAGTGCTTTATAAAATGAAGATTTGATTGCGATATCCACCAAAAGTCTAATTCTTACCTACAAATACTGAAATGTTACTTACGAATACAGCATAATACATGACATGTGTGTAATGAAGTGTCCCTACCAATGGAAATTAATTGTCAAAAACTTTAAGCGGTACCCCAGGACACTATTATTACCCATATACGGATTCATTCAACAATTATTTATTATGTAAAATTGCTGATTAACTACTTGCATATCAAAATGAAGTGGTCAAAATCTTGCTAAAAGCATCAAAAATGTTTGATTTAAGGTAATAACATTTATTCATTTGGACGTACCATCTGAAAAAAGATCTAAAACTACCATTTTATTAATTCATTACCATAATAGCAAAATTTAAACCTCTAAACTCAATATAGATATTGTTAAATCGCTCATGTTACCTCTGAATACCGGGTTTCTTCATCTTTTCATTGCATAAAGCGTTAGGTGTATTCAGTATAATTCCTCATATTCTGGAAAACATATATCCTACTCGTTCTTATACAATGTGTACATTGATTCATACTCATTTGATAAATAAAATACAGAAACTGACCTAAACTTCATTTTCAAAAATAAACTAGCATAAATTGACTAAGATCATAACGATCGCGTTATAAAAATAAAAACAAATATTTTCTGGTTGAACTAGCATTTTCCTGACACCCTGTGGTCTACATTACACGAAAAAAGCGTTAATGGGAATATTCCATTTGTTTTAGGTTGATTAGTATTGTGATAGTGAAAGCATCCTTGTGGTATTCGTAGGTAACATTGGGTTTTGATATCACATTTACTATCACACGTCCTGGATTTATTTTTCAAGATTAGTAATGGCACTTTTGGTTCCTATAAGGCCAATATATCATCAATCAATGGGCAAAAGGAAAAAATTGTGGAGACATGTTTATTTCGGACTTTTATTTTTGGCCCGTGGACACTTTTGGTTGGATTCGACCATATGTGCAGGCATGGCAGAGTGTGTGTTGGGGGATGGGTGGTGACCGGGGTATATGTGCGGGCACGGCAGAGTGTGTGTTGAGTGTGTTAGGGGGATGCGTGGTGACCGTGGTATATGTGCGGGCATGGCAGAGTGTGTGTTGAGTGGGTTAGGGGGATGGGTGATGACCGGTGTATATGTGCGGGCATGGCAGAGTGTGTGTTGGGGATGGGCGGTGACCGGGTATATGTGTGGGCATGGCAGAGTGTGTGTTGAGGGTGTTAGGGGATGGGTGGTGACCGGAGTATATGTGCAGGCATGGCAGAGTGTGTGTTGGGGGATGGGTGGTGACCGGGGTATATGTGCGGGCATGGCAGAGTGTGTGTTGAGTGTGTTAGGGGATGGGTGGTGACCGTGGTATATGTGCGGGCATGGCAGAGTGTGTGTTGAGGGGATGGGTGATGACCGGTGTATATGTGCGGGCATGGCAGAGTGTGTGTTGGGGGATGGCCGGTGACCGGGTATATGTGTGGGCATGGCAGAGTGTGTGTTGAGTGTGTTAGGGGATGGGTGGTGACCAGAGTATATGTGCAGGCATGGCAGAGTGTGTGTTGGGGATGGGTGGTGACTGGGTATATGTGCGAGCATGGCAGAGTGTGTGTTGAGTGTGTTAGGGGATGGGTGGTGACCGTGGTATATGTGGGGCATGGCAGAGTGTGTGTTGAGTGGGTTAGGGGGATGGGTGATGACCGGGGTATATGTGCGGGCATGGCAGAGTGTGTGTTGAGTGGGTTAGGGGGATGGGTGGTGACCGTGGTATATGTGCGGGCATGGCAGAGTGTGTGTTGAGTGGGTTAGGGGGATGGGTGATGACCGGTGTATATGTGTGGGCATGGCAGAGTGGGGATGGGTGATGACCGGGGTATATGTGCAGGCATGGCAGAGTGTGTTAGGGGGACGGGTGGTGACCGGAGTATATGTGCAGGCATGGCAGAGTGTGTGTTGGGGGATGGGTGATGACCGGTGTATATGTGCGGGCATGGCAGAGTGTGTATTGAGTGTGTTAGGGGGATGGGTGGTGACCGTGGTATATGTGCGGGCATGGCAGAGTGGGTTAGGGGGATGGGTGATGACCGGGGTATATGTGCGGACATGGCAGAGTGTGTGTTGGGGGATGGGCGGTGACCGGGTATATGTGGGCATGGCAGAGTGTGTTAGGGGGGTGGGTGGTGACCGGGGTATATGTGCTGGCATGGGTGATGACCGGGGTATATGTGCGGGCATGGCAGAGTGTGTTAGGGGATGGGTGGTGACCGTGGTATATGTGCAGGCATGGCAGAGTGTGTGTTGAGTGGGTTAGGGGGATGGGTGGTGACCGGGGTATATGTGCGGGCATGGCAGAGTGTGGGTTAGGGGATGGGTGATGACCAGGGTATATGTGCGGGCATGGCAGAGTGTGTGTTGGGGGATGGGCGGTGACTGGGTATATGTGCGGGCATGGCAGAGTGTGTGTTGAGTGGGTTAGGGGGATGGGTGATGACCAGGGTATATTTGCGGGCATGGCAGAGTGTGCGGTGGGGATGGGCGATGACTGGGTATATGTGTGGGCATGGCAGAGTGTGTTAGGGGGATGGGTGGTGACCGGGGTATATGTGCAGGCATGGCAGAGTGTGTGTTGGGGGATGACCGGGGTATATGTGCAGGCATGGCAGAGTGTGTGTTGAGTGTGTTAAAAGACAGTGACCGCGAAAGACGGGCGACCGCTTGTCTCCCTAAATAGCCAGACTAAGGTACCGGTCACAAGGCGTAGCTTGTTACTTCCACAAACGGCCGTGGTGGTATTATCCCCGGTATTATCTCTTCTCAAATAGTGACTTATGGTGCCGATATTTACCCATATGCAGTCTCGTCTCAGCCTGTTCCTCGCGTCAATTTTGTGTCTTTTCTTTTCCCTACTTCGTAGAATTTTCCATATGATAGGCTCGTCGATCGGGTCAAGGGCCTCCTGACATTTTAGTCGCTAATAGCAGCTCCTCAAAAAATTTATCAAATTTTTAAAAATTAACATGTATGGAATGACTGATTGTATTGAATTGAAAATATGATATCCATATCTCCATATACATATTCTGTGGTGGTTTTTTTTCGTCTGTCATTCAAAGCCACAAAAATTGGAGACTCTGATTTTATTGTTGTTGTTGTTGTTGTTGTTGTTGTTGTTGTTGTTGTTGGTGGTGGTGGTGGTGGTGGTGGTGGTGGTAGTAGTAGTAGATTGAAGTTTGCAGAAACTGGTTGAAGTTTGCAAAAACTGATTGAAGTTTGCATAAACCTGATTGAAGTTTGCATGTCCCAGGCGGCGGATGACATGATCGAGCCGGCAACTCGTGAAACCGCCCGGCCGTATGGCATTTTCCATATACTCGGTTAGTTTTGTGGGGTTCATTATCGAACCCCAACGGTTTTAGCTTGTATTTATATTATTTATCAACATAGGCCTATTTGTTTGTGATATTTCAAGCGTTTTAAAATTTCAAAATAATCCCATTCAATTACACGGTTGACGATGAAAATTTACTGAATTTAGGGAATGCATGTCATCCACCACCTGGCATGTCCCTCATCATGGTACACCGTATCGTATACCCTAAACTGTGTTATTTGGTCATGTTCTCAGTTCTAACATTGTGCTCTATTTCTGTCATTTCTCTTACCAGCTCCTTATACGAGGCGAGGAGCCATTAAAAATTTTATTTTTTTGAATAGTTGCCAGTCTGATGAAGCATTGCTGGTCTGCAGCGAAAATTTAGTAATCAAAACTCAATATACGTGTTCTGTGGTGTTTTTGTCTAACACGCATATACAGAGTCTCAATTGCAGACCCTGATTTTATTATATACGGTACTATTTCAGCGCTCAAAAACTAGGTTGCTTTTATGAGAATGTAATTTTGCTTTAAATATGCAAATTTTTCCATTGGTGCGCATATGAAAATGTTTATCTAACAATATAAGTTTTATTGAATACAAATTCTTTTAATCGATTGATACTTTTATACGAATTCTCCATTTGATCATATCCCGTAAAATTGGGTAACTTCGGTCAGCGGGGTTAGGGTTACTTCAATCAGTAAAATCTTTTTTTTTTTTGTCATATTTCAAAATAGCAATATTGTTTTTGATCATATTTGGTGTCAATTTGTTAAGAACGCATCATTTATTATATTTGGCTTTAACTCAAGAAGGGCAAGATCGGTTGAAATATTCTGTCGGTCGAACATCCGGGCTATCTCTAGTCTCGGGCCCAAACTGCATGTGGCCCACGGTTTGTTGTGAACAACAGAAAATGGCTGTGAAGGAGGCTACATACCGGTAGCGATGTTGCTGGAGTGGCATTCAATTTCGGGGAAAAACGACACTCGACCATGGAATTTAATTTTAAGTTTGTCAGTATATAAACGGTAAATCAAGTAAGTTTCTTTCACTCTTAAGACTTAGAAACGGTTGTTTGATTCCACTGACTATTTGCGATCGAAATTTACATAACACCAATGACAGAAATCATCAATAAAAATCGAATCAGGGACTTGTTTTCACTCGAACTTCATCAACCGGAAGTGACGTGACACGGACCGACAGAATAAATGTGATTATTGGCTTCCTCGATCCCCTTCTTCCCAGCTGTCCAAAATTCAAATTACAAAACTACCTTTTGTTGTTTTTTGCCCTAATTACACCTCACGAATGGTCACTTTCAAAGTCTGTACTTTATTTTCGCGCGTGGACGAAGGCTCATAACAAAAATGTAATCTGACATCACGTTCTATAAGTATTTTTGTCCTCTTTTTGCCAACAAATTTTCATAACAAATCATGAAAGGTCATTTACAATACCTTTTCTTGCACGTGGAGTTTTAAAAAAATAGACAAAAATTAAATCTTATACGTCTCATTAAGTACTTTTTTCCCCTTTCGTTCATAACTTTTCATAACAACTTTTGAATGGTCAATACTTTTCCTTGCGCGTGGCGAAAGAAATTACTAAAAATTCCATCCTATTATTATGCGGTACTTTTGTCCCCATTCCGCCAATAAGTTCTCATAACAACTTCCCAATGGTCATTTTGAATACGCTTCTTGACGCGCGTGGCATACCGGCAGAAGCAAAAGGCAGAAAATTTAAATCGTTCAACTCATTAGGTATAAAATACTATTTGATTGTGAAATTTTGACCACCTAAGGTGTTAAAGTACATATGTTTGGATAGGTTGTTTTGATAGCCGCTTAAGTGGTTTCTTATATTCAAAAAAGAAATTTACAACCAAACTTATGTGTTCATATTCTGTATTAAAAGCATAAACTATTATGAGTACTAATATCAACAGAGAAAAAGGCTAGCGTGATTCTAGTTCAACGAGTATGCCAACAGCTGCCGTTAATTTGGTTTAAAAAATGGGCAAAATAGGATTTTGTTTATATCGCGTGTATGTCCTTTGTTTGTTTTGTTTATTTGCATTTCTTTTCTCTATGATCTACTTTTATTTTTTCGTGATCTACTTTTATAGTGTTTTTTCTGGCCTTTTTTTGTTGTTGGTTTTTTTTGTTTTTGTTTTTCGTTTTGTTTTTTGTACTGATTTTTTTTCCTTTTTTTTTTACTTTCCGTCCGCCATCTTTTTTCGTTTCGTCAACATTGCGCTTAAGAATCACATTTTTTTCCTCATCTGTTTGTCTTCTTTTCTCTTGCATAACGCCAAGTTCGCCTGCCCCTGAACTAAAAGGTTATGCCCACGCATGGCGTGCGCAGGTTTTAAAAAGTGGGAGGGGGTACGGGTCACGAGTCCCCCAGACTCTTCAGAAATGTTCCTCCTTCCCCGCGCCCTTTGCGCACGCCACTGGGTACGCCGTGAGTGATGTACCCCTTTGAGCATCACAGCTCAAAATAACATAAACCGACAACAAAAAATAATAAAATTACTTTCCACTCCAGACTTTTTAATAACGCCCCAAAGTTACTTCAGGCACATTCTGCGATAAAGTGTCCAAAAAGCCAAATCTGTGTCGCCCATAGTGTCAAGTCGTATTCAGACTTGTTTCGTCAGAAAGAAATGACTTTTATTAATATAACTAATACTTAGGAGTTGCTTTCTAAAATGTGTGGGGCTGGAGGTTGTAACATGCCTAGAAAGTATAAAACAATAAAGCTATTATGACTCAGAATTAATGTGAAGATCCACTAACCAGTTATCTGATTACTAGAAATTAAACCAAATACATGGCTAGTAGATCTTCCATCTGAGACGGGGAAAGACTCAACAGAAACAAACGGAGAGCAAAATATAACTTCACAAATAAACTTTAATTTCTCATCAACAAAGTGATCACAATAATATAATAGATGAGCGAAATATTCTTAGTTCATCCTCCGACTATGGCTGGCTGACAACTGCCCCGAATAATAGGCCGGGGTAATTGAGGAGACGGAGCCGCGGAGCGATATATATTTAAATTAGCTATGGAAAGCAAATAGCGTCATAACACACGCCCTGCCTTTCTGGAATTGGCGCCTGACAATTCTAATTTTAATAATATAACTTTAAAATAGCAATTTGAATTGATCAACTTATGATTTAAAAATATATATATCTTTCTAACACAAACTTTAACATCAGACATAACATTCATCAAGTAACAGCATGACTAATAATTAACTGCCTCTTTTTAATCTGAAACATTTAACTCCAAAACACGATTTGATAGGGAGAAAGTTATTTTTAAAAACAACATCTTTTAAAACTCTGAAGCTCGTACAGCAGACAAGGAAAAGGGGAAAAGGGGATGACAAACTAACACAATTCTGAAAAACATCGACCAAGACCTTGCACAATCCCCAAACTGGGCATTTACAATGTCAAGTTCCATGTGTTTCAGAAAGTGCGAAGATCTTACTCTACACCTTAAACTACACCTTAAAATTAACCCTAGAGTTCATAATCTTGAATCGCTGAATCCATGGCCAGTAGATCCACCGCCGTCGACTTGAACCCATTCGCTGTACTTGACGCTGATCTTGACGTTGAACTTGACACTTGCGTGATGAACTCGACACTCAATTTGTCGGTGTGATTCAGATCATGTTTTCCATAAAATTTTAAACATGACGTAATAAAAATCGCTTTTTGCAATTAGACGATAACTGATGACGGATGTCAATATAAATAACAGCCGAATTAATTTCTTCATATAATTGCAGTTTTCAATGCACCAACATTGTGAAATAAGACGCAATTCCTCCCGTAGATACAGTACTTGACGAACACGACGAAACAATTCCACACGACGAAATTGCACTTAGACATTCAGATCTGAAGACAAATAGCTGGATAATATTTGATTCAGAATACAACGGCTTACATGAAAATCGTATGCAAAGTTCCATATGGAAAAGGGTTTTAAAGTTGCAACATACTTTGCATAAAATGATGTCATGTATCAGGTCACAGTTAATTATCCCGTATTTTATTATTTTCTGAATCAAATCTTATTCTGGAATCACACAAATATTGTACTGACGAAAATTCACAATCATTTCAGAATCACACATATTGCATACCAACTGGAACAAAATTCTTCTGTGTCAAGTTCAAATCCAAATGCACCTATTGTTCAGATGATTGACCACGAAAATGACCGAAGAACTCCATAATCCATTCAGCACGACTCGAATTCTCTGAAATATAAACTCAAGCAAAATACACAGTATAAGTATAACACATACATACTATCTAATTTAGCATATTTCTTAATTCCATAATCATAAGAAAACCGTATACCATATACAATATAACATGATTTATACAGTATAACATCATAACATAACACACGCTGCCTTTCTTAAATTCTTCACAAATTTTGAAAAATTAACACAGCCAAAATTCCATAAACACGCAATTTTCAATTCAAAAATTCATAATTGAAATTACAATCTGCTCTATGCACAACATTAGTATTACAAAATTTAATTGCAACACATTCATCTGCTTTTGCCAGATATCTTCACAGGATTACTTTTCAAAAATTCCAAAGCAGCTGGGTTTAAATTATCAGCAGGCTCCCAAGTATTTCTGGAACTTGGGAAATCACGCCACTTGATAAGATACTGAAGCTTGTTGTCCCTGTACCTACCACGTAATATCTTCTCTACTTCATACTCACTACTTGTGGTAACAGGAGTCAAAGGTAGACCCGGTATAAAAGATGTGCGCTTATCCAATTCCTGGGATGCCATAAGTGGGGCAAACGAGTCATCTGGACAATCAGCATCTACAACATCTTCTAGAGGATCCCTTTGCACAAAATCTTTGGGCATGACATGATTTTCTGGTCTGGCATATCGATCATAGGCAAACTTCATTCGATTAACATGCACTGGGGCTGACATCAACTTATTGTTTGTCAGATTTCGAACACGGAAATTCACGGGCCCCGTTTGCTCTACGAGTAAGTATGGTCCTGACCAAAATTTCATGAGCTTCTTTGACAAGCCTGGTTGAGTGGCTGGAATATATAACCAAATTGTATCACCCACCTGAAACTGTACATCACTTGCATGTTCATCATAACGGTCTTTCATGCTAGCTTGATTAAGTTCAAGATGTTGCTTAGATATTGCACGGAACACTTCTAATTGAGATACCAAATGATGGATATGTTCTCTCACTGTCTTCTCTGGGTATTCACTCTTAGCCATCAATGTCACATCCAGGGGTAGTCTTGCTTCCCTGCCATATAATAAAAAAGAAAGGGCTAAATCCTACAGAATTGTCTGCTGGTGTAGACCTATATGCAAATTGAATGGCTGGAATATACTCATCCCAGTTTGTCTGATACTCATTAGCATAGTGTGACAAGGTATCTAAGATAACAGAGTTAAAACGTTCCTGAATAGCATTACACTGTGGATGATAACTACTTGTATTCAACTTTGATGTACGCATAATTCTACACACTTCAAGCACCAGTTTACTGAGGAAATTTGTACCTCGATCACTAAGCAAATATTGCGGACAACCATGTTGACATATAATATGATCAAAGAATGCTCTAGCTACAGTAGCTGCATCCATAGTCTTAATTGGAACTAAGATAGGCCATCTGGTACAGTGATCTGTAAAACACAATACATACCGATTACCATTGGTTGTAATAGGTAGAGGACCCAAGATATCCACACTTACACGTTCAAATGCACTGGGGACCTTCATGGTCATCATGGGAGCTCTAACTTTGTGTCTATGTGTTTTTCTCTGAGCACAAGATATACACGATCTTACCCAATTGTCAACATCTCTATACATACGTTTCCAGAAATATCTTTGGCGGATTTTGTGATATGTTCTCTGAAAACCAAAATGAGCTGCTAAAACATTATCATGACAGTTGTTAAGTATGATATCAATCATGGTTACAGGTACATAAAATTGCACAGTATTTCTTTCTGGCATGTGACGTTTGGCGGGTGTGTGCCATATATGATACAAAATACCTTCATGGACATAGTATTGATCTGACTGCAATAAAATATCACGTGCTTGTCTTTGATTATCAGGCAATATGTCTTCATCCAAAAATCTTATCATGGGACCAGCAAAAGGATCAGCTAATTGAGCATCTTTGAAATGGTCCACATTAACATCAGTTGGTAAAGAAGGAACTTTTGAATATCTACATACTTTTTGTCTCCATCCAGTCGTCTATTCCTCTGAAATCTCAGATTTCGAACAGTATTCACTTCTGGATCTGGCTTTGTCTCTGACGTAGGAGAATCATTGATAACATCATCAGTCATTGTCTCCAAGCCACATTCTGTCCAGTTTGAATCTGTTGCTGAGGAAGTAGGGAGTCAACATGATATGAGTTACATGAATTACAAGATTCTGACACTTGAGTTGGTATTCTACTTAGTGCATCTGCATTACCATTCTTACATCCTCTTTTATGGACTACTTCATAAGTATATGATTGTAACTTCAGTACCCATCTTGCGAGGCGACCTGTTGTACGCTTTTGACCAAACAACCATTTCAATGCACAGTGATCAGTCTGAATTATGAACTTTACAGTATGTTGAAGGTATGGGGAATATTTCTTAATCCCTTCAACCACAGCCAAAGCTTCAAGTTCAGTAGTTGTATACGTCTTTTCGGAATCATGCAAAGCTCTACCTCCATAACAAATTACCTTCTCTTCACCATCTTGTACCTGTGCTAAATGAAACCAAGACCTTTTATACTGGCGTCAGTTTGCAACATAAATTGAGTACCATCAAAACGAGGGTAGGCAAGAATTGGAGGTTCTACTAGCTTTTGTTTCAGGATTTCAAACGCCTCTGCACACTCTTTTGACCAAATAAATTGAACATCTTTACGAGTGAGATATGTTAAAGGTGCGGCTATTTTACTGTAATCCCTAATGTACTTCCTATAATAGCCTACAAAACCTAGAAATGACCTTACTTCCGATACCTTCGTTGGAACTGGATACTCTTGGACTACTTTGGTTTTCTCTGGATCAGTAGCTATCCCATCTTTACTTACAATGTGTCCTAAATAACGTACCTGTTCTTGAGCAAAAGTACACTTTTTAGGCTTGAGCTTCAAATTGGCTTCTCTCAACCTCTGAAACACTTGTCTCAAATGATCTACATGTTCATTAAAAAGAATTGGAAAACACTATTACATCATCAAGATATATTAATACAAATTTCCAATTTAAACCTCTGAACACTTCTTGCATAACTCTTTGAAACGTGGCTGGAGAATTTGTACACCCCATTGGCATTACATTAAACTCATACAAACCATCTTGTGTAATGAAAGCACTCTTTTGTTTTGAGCTTTCTTCAAGTCCAATTTGGTAATAACCTGACGCTAAATCTAGTGTGGAAAAATAATTTGGTGTTCCTGCGCCTAAGCTATCTAATGCATCATCTATGTGAGGTAGAGGAAAATTATTCTTTTCCACAATTTGGTTACATAATCTCATATCACAACAGAATCTTAGTGTACCATCAGGTTTAGGAATCATTACAACAGGAAAACTCCAACTACTGGTGGATTCTCTGATTAAACCATCTTCTAACATCTGATTGACTTGTTTACGTATTTCAGCTTGCACATGAGGAGGTTGTCTATAAGGACGACATTTGATTGGCGGATGATTACCAGTTCTTATGACATGCTCAATTTTCGTATATCTTCCTCTAGGACTATCTTTGGTTTGAAAAACGTCTACATACTCAGCTATAAGATCAGATAACATATCAGAATCGGTATCAGTTAAATGAGAATCATTGAAATTGACCTGAGAAAGAACTTCACGTACCTTAGGATCTGGCGAATTCTGTGCCTTTATATGGACTGATGCTACAGGTACTTCATCTACTACAGAGTCATCTATATCGGTAAAATGAATGATTTCACTGTTATTTACAAGTGTAAATGTACCAAGTTTTGTTCTAGGATACAACACAATTGGTTCATTGCTAGTGTTTAACACAAGTAATTGAGTACTACAACTAGATTTGTTAGCAATATGTTGAACACTTGATACTGTATTGGCAATCAATACTCCTAAAGCAGTGACTCTCCGTCCTCCCTGACATAATCCTATTGTGCCTTTTGGAAGATTATTCGATAACCTCGCACGCACCACTGATTGTGAATGAGGCGGAATTTCTTGCCTTTCAATTACACGCAAATTACTTTTCTTAAACAATCGCAATTTCTGTGTGTTAAAATCTAATCTGGCCTTATGCTGTTTTAGGAATCTTTTTCCCAACATGATTTCCTGACTAAGATTTCGAGCAATATACATTGGCACGAGAAATTTTGAACCTTCAATAAACAACGGAACAACAACAAAACCACTGATTTGCAACACAGATTTGTTTGCGGTACGGGCTTTTGTTAATCGCGGTTTTGACACTACAATTTGGTGTGACAATTCCAAAGAATGCCAGTACTCATGATCGATTAGATTCATTGTACAACCAGTGTCAATTAAACAGTCAATGTTTTGGCTACCAATAGTGACAGAAATATAAACTTCTTCATCAAAATCTGTTTCAACGTTATCACTATCGCATTCAGACGCGGCAAAATTTGAATCAAATTTTCCATTGCGCGGAACTTGGGCTGAATTACACGGAGAACTACTGCTCTTTTGACGCGTTTGGTCAGTCACACTGTTTACATTACAACTATTTGAAACAAATTTCTGTACAGTTTGTGCATGTTTTACCTGTTCATCAGTTGGATAACAACAGTTACTACGACCCCGATTATACACATCTTCCTTTTCAGGACACTGTCTGTAGCTATGACCTAGTGTATTACATCTGTAACATTTCATATTACGGTCATTAACCTCTCTACACGTATACGGACTCTGATCAATACAGCTATTACTGTTTACAGGTGCATGACATCGATCATTTACATTTTGTTCAATAGATTGAATGTACCTCTCATTGGACAATATCCTTTCATTGACCTCGCCAAAACAATTGTTTGTACGTCCTACGTTTTCGTGTACTACTTTCACTGTATTCACTATTGCCCTACTACTTGTATCCACTAATTTCACTATTTCATGACTGAGTCGGAGAAGATCATTATATTCTGTACTATGGATTACCTTCTCTGGCTGCTCTGAGTCAGCAATTGGTATGCCTCGGTGCATGCCTAGGGCAACTTGTATGCCTATAGGAGCCATAATCACATTTACTTTTCGCCATTAATATACATTGTATCAATACAAGAATATCACGCTGCAATATTATTCACAAAATGGCCGAAAACAGAAAACACGCAACAAAATTCTTCGCGCCATAATTCAACTTTGGCGGGAAATCACGAGAAGCGTATTTCACTTAATCTATCAAAAATATCACATAATATATATATACAATGAATCAATCCAATATTGCTATAAATAATAATACCAAATTAACTTACCTGGGGGTTGGTTTTTCCCACCAGGGGCAGCTGACAGCCAGTCACAGCTTGCTTGGTACCGGAAAAGATCGGATTCTGCACCATTTATTATGACTCAGAATTAATGTGAAGATCCACTAACCAGTTATCTGATTACTAGAAATTAAACCAAATACATGGCTAGTAGATCTTCCATCTGAGACGGGGAAAGACTCAACAGAAACAAACGGAGAGCAAAATATAACTTCACAAATAAACTTTAATTTCTCATCAACAAAGTGATCACAATAATATAATAGATGAGCGAAATATTCTTAGTTCATCCTCCGACTATGGCTGGCTGACAACTGCCCCGAATAATAGGCCGGGGTAATTGAGGAGACGGAGCCGCGGAGCGATATATATTTAAATTAGCTATGGAAAGCAAATAGCGTCATAACAAAGCTGATTATGCATGTCCATTGTTTTCCTCCATGTCGCCAGCCAAGGTACGTTCCGTATAATGTGTCCCTGTTCGTTAAACATGCGCGCATAATAATGGATTATAGGTACTTTTCATTAGTGGTATCATGCCCTAATAATAAAGTATAAAACATCACAACGCAAGTTATTAAATTTTTCCAACAGGTCTTTGAGACTATGTCGCCAAAATTGTTCACAGATACGTTACCATATTTCTAATGAACAACAATCTGTCAAAATAACTGGCTATATGAATGTTCCCATATGTTATGGATCAAGCAGGCTCTATAGTTATATTATATATGTGGTACATAACACAATGGTTTCAAAGTAAAAAATCAGGTCTATTAATGGCAAAAAATCCTGACGTTACGTTCATGCGTTCACAGATACGTTACCTAAATTCTACTTCCCTCGGAAAAAACACTGTGATAAATGAAGCCAAATACCATATCAGACTTTAGTACATTGGGTGATGACTGATCAAGTATGGGCATTAAGTCGGTAAGTTTTTACACTTGCACGATTAAGACAAAAGTGGGAAAGGGCTTCACAGATACGTTACCACTGATACGTTACCCCATGCGTACAAGTAATATTGCTCAAAAATGAAGTATTGTTGAAAAATCACCCATGCATTGTTTTGTGTTCTGAAACTATTAAAGTTTACGATTCTGAATGATTTTCACGAATTCTTCGTGGTTGGCATTTTGCAATTCCTGAGCCCAAACTTGGACGCTTTATCTGAGAATGGGCCTTCAGACAGTTTATACAATAAAAATTCCCTTTAAAAGGGAAAGCCAGCCTCAATGTAGAAGAGGTCTTGTAATTAGTTTTGGTCAATGTGAAAGGCATTTTTAGGATCACGGCTTACTACATCCATGTTACATGACAGTCCACCAAACCATCAACGGTGAGAAGATGTACACTGAAACTGCAGAAAACATTAACACCTAATCTCCTGTCACTCTTTAATTCATTATTGTTCATTATTATTAATTCATTATTGTTCTCTAAATTGTTCTGTTCTGGTTTTATTTGTCTTTTCAGCTTTTTACCCACGATATTTCAATTTCCAATTTTTTAATACCATAACTTACGAACTCAATTTTTTGCTTAGGAATGTCCGATTTTATTGGGGAAAACGGTGTTGTGGAGCAAAATAGCTCTTTATGTGAAAGCCTCCAAATTTATAAGCTGTCCAAAAGATGTCTGTTTTTGACATGATACGCCACATTTCTTAAAGACCCATTCAGTGATCCCAGTGCAAAAGTAAAAAAAATTAAAATTGTTTATAAATTGCTTAAAAGAGAAGGATAGGCCTAAGTCATTCAAATTGTCATTTGGTATTTTTGAAATGCCAAATTTGGCAAAAAATGAAGAAAACAGCAGTACTGACGAAGTTCAAGCCCCGCCATTCAAATACTTGTAGCTAATTTTAGTTACTGTCAGTATCTAAAAATACAGATTCGTGTAAAATGTCTTATTTTGTCTTAAATAGGCCTACACGGCTTTTGGCTGAACCATTCGCAGACTTAGCACATCTATGTAATAACAAAGGTACGGTACCAAAATTTTGATGATTTTTACGATCGTCCGGATGAGCAAATCACTGAATGGGCCTTTAATATTAATAATAAATAAGCTGCCTTTAAAAATATTATTGACAATGTTGAGAGTAGGAATTACCTTGAAAAATGTCTCAAAAATACAACATGCCAGTTATATTCCGGTCTGAAACGATCTGACAATATTTTAAACATTAATAACATCATAAACCCAAATCGTGAAAAAATCACCCCGGGTAGATTTTTGGCTATTTCTCCATTTACGATCCTGCCCAAAAGTGTCTGCTTTCGATATACCACGTCACAAATACTACACTGCACTGACTGCAGGTTTTAGTTAAAAGGGCATTTCGTGATCCACAGCATCATCCCCTAACTTTTCTCAAAAAAGTTGAGATTTTTATATCACTGGAAACCTCTGGCTACATAATGTTTATGTACAAAATATTTCTTGCAGATTAATTCGTTAGCAAAGTAATCGTGAAATTTGAATTTCGTTCTGGTATACCAGAACAAAATTGCAACACATTGTGTACACATAACCATGCATAACTCGTAAAGGCAAAATCTGAAATTGTTTAGAATAAGCTTTTTTGTGGATATCTACTGAAAAATGTCATAAAAAGAGGATGCTAGGATCACGAAATACTCCTTAAATTCGCCATATAACATAATATAAACTCACCTTACATGTACATTTTTTATTTAAAATAATTTGATATTAATTCGCAATGTATAGTTTACTATATGATAGATGGTGGCAAGAACATTTATAAAGGACTGATTACTCACTGCAATCTTCACTCTTGTGTGTTTTGACTGTAAGTTTATGAATCAAATAAAAAGATAGAAAGTAGCTTCACTTACGTTATGTGTCATTTTATTTATAACATAGAAGTTATTAAATTAATAAAGTAAGACAATTTATTTATCTATAAGTGCATGTCAAATGGGTACATTGTTCAATACTATAGGCCTACATGCATAAATTATGCCCATATTATAGCTAGGCCCTAAAAACTTTATTTTGCATCGGATTTTTCCCGTTAAAAAGGCAAAACTGATGTTCATGATAGCAACTATTTCATCAATAGCATTTTGAGTCATTTTATCCATAAAACGACACAGGATAGGATAGGATAGATAATTAGGCCTACTTTGACATCAATATGGTCCATATGATGAAGATTTTGAGTCTTAGATCGGTTATCAACATGATATCACGCTGTTCAGTGGTCAAGGACCCCGGGTCAAAGACACTGAAATGACATACTTTTCTTCTGCTGACCATATGATGCTGTATATTAACTATTATTGTTACATTTTAGGCCTATACTAAAACTTTTAAAGTCATATTAATTCAAACATAACTTTGGTAATACTCACTCGTTTTCATTCGTTGAAACGGCAAAACATACTTACTTTTCCTTACACATCGAATTAAAATATTTTTTTTAAAATTCAACCACAAAAAGTTTTAACAAAAAGTCATTCCAATACCAATAAAAATTAATCTCTTGAGCAAACTGACCCCATCCCAGAAACAGGTACCAGCCCGATGGGCTGGCGAAAACATCAATACAAATATTGAAAAATATTTAGATTCAAAATATCGTATCTATTGCATCATGATATACATGCAATGCTCATAATTGTCTGGAGTAAGTTTATTTTTCAAAAGATGATAAATGACGAATCAGAAGACATGTCAATTTTGTTTAGATCGAGTTTACCTAAACCATATAAATGCGTGATCTTTAGTAAAAACATACCAGAACGAAAAATCATTTTGGACGGCCTTGCTCAAGAACCACTGATCCAATACTAGGCATGTTTGTACTCATTTGATTGCATTTTGGGTGCAGAATTCGAATATAGACATAAAAAGAAACAAAATTGGAATTTTTAACAAAATTGTGAAAAAAAGTTGTGATCTAAAATTGTCTGTCAAACAGAGTGATAAAGTTTAGCCAAAGTTTGACGTTTTTGCTTCCGTTGATGAAATACGATTGAAAACAAACTGATTTGTTTAATAAACATTATACGATCCATGATGTTATGTGATTGCCATATAGCTTGTTTATTTTATAATACCATAAAAACTTTTCCCATGTATACATTTACCGGTTTTAAGAACCTTAAGGGATTAGTCGTGAGTTTTCGAATTTGACAGTATATGTAGTTTAGGGAATGGTCAATCTTTTGGAAATTTGATAATAAAGACACAGAAATGCCGCGCCGTTGAATCATGCACACATAAGTTTCGTCTACAGTAGATAGCAAATACCGTAAAATGGGGTAACTTCGGTCAGCGGGGTAACTTTGGTCGGTCAAATATATATTTTTTAAATGGTCATATTTTCGTACAGCAATATTGTTTTTAGTCATATTTGGTGTCAATTTGTTAAGAAATATGTTTGGAAGAAATAATAGTCGCTCATGTGTAATTTCCTTGAAATTTACGAAAAAAGCGGATTTTGACCAAAATCAGCATTTTTTACATTTTTTCAGAAAAATAAAAATCGATATTTGTGAGCAAGGATGTGTGTTTGATTAATTTTGCAAGGTGTCAAATGTCACAAAAAACAACAACTTGCCCATATTCAGCGAAGATCAATTTTTTTTTTTTTTTTTCCTTCATGGAATGTAATACTGTGACCAAAGTTGCCCCAAAGGCGGGGTAACTTTGGTCAGGTCATTTTGAACCCCTAGGGCACCCTTACAAAATTTTTTAAAAATCTTTTTCAACTTCAAGGTGTAGAAGGAACCCTAATGTCACAAAAAGAGTTAATTAGAAATATAATTGGTTTTGTTTGGAAGCAGTGGTTTAAAAACTCTGAAAAGTGCCCAAAGTTACCCCATTTTACGGTAGTCGTCTTAATTGTTTTAACAATCCAGCTTAGGCCTACACCAAATCGTATTGGTTTTTATGGCGGGTCAGCTGTGTCTATAGTAAGACCTAGAACCTAACTTTTGAACCAAGATAACACCTCCTCTCAGATAATTGGGTCCTGGAGATATTAAAAATTGTGTTAAAACTTTTTTTTTTTTTTTTTTTTTATAATTCTGACCACTGAGGAAAAATCTAAAACCTCAATGGCCAATGACCGACACAACCGGCCGATCCCGGGCAAAGAATCTCATGACGCTGAAGTGTCACCAAGGCGGACGTTATTGGACTACCTGCTACAGTTATCATTTGCCATAAAATGTGTATCGCCCATTTTAAAAAGTCAAAATTATTTGATATCAGAAGGATCCCGATGTGCTCTCATTTCCCATTAAAAAAAATACTGTGCAAACCTTGCTATCCGATCCCTTAAACAAGTTCTATTTAGGTATGAATCACTTGCAAGTGTTTTTGTGGAACTCTGTTCAGGGAGCCTAACCCCACATAATTTTGAATAAAAAATAACCTCATCGTTTTGCTGCCAGGTGCCGAGCACTGTTCCAATGCCAATTGTACATGTAATCTTCTAAATTGTGTTAAAGGAGTATTTCGTGATCCTAGCATCCTCTTTTTATGACATTTTTCAGTACATATCCACGAAAAAAGCCTATTCCCAAAATTTCAGTTGATTCCGATTTTGCGTTTGCGAGTTATGCATGATTATGTGTATTAGGCCTACACTGCTCCATAGACAATGTGTTGTAATTTCGTTCTGGTGCACCAGAACGAAATTCAAATTTGGCGATATTTTTGCTAAACGAATTAACAGGCGGCGGATGACATGATCGAGCCGGCAACTCGTGAAACCACTCGGCCGTATGGCATTTTCCATATACTCGGTTAGTTTTGTGGGGTTCATTATCGAACCCCAACGGTTTTAGCTTGTATTTATATTATTTATCAACATAGGCCTATTTGTTTGTGATATTTCAAGCGTTTTAAAATTTCAAAATAATCCCATTCAATTACACGGTTGACGATGAAAATTTACTGAATTTAGGGAATGCACGTCATACACCACCTGCGAATTAATCTGCAAGAAATATTTGGTACATAACATTATGTAGCCAGAGGTATCCAGTGGTGTAAAAATCTCCAATTTTTTAAGGAAAAGTGAGGGGATGAGGCTGTGGATCACGAAATGCCCCTTTAAAGGTCCGTAACCCGATCGACAGCATCATCACCCCGATTTTTTTCATTGTTGATGAGGTTTTGGTATCACATAATAGATACTATTTTTCTCATTACTATCCTGAAATTTGACGCTCCAAGTCGATGCATTTCCGGAGAAATCATGAAACACAGCGGTTTTTGGGGCGCCCTCTACGGAGGCGTCCCACAATATAGGCATGTACTTGTGAGTAGCTTCTAATTTCAGTCTTACTAGATTTACTCCGCAATTGTTGTTGTGCTATTTTGCTAAAATTATGCCCTTGCTCAGAAATAAATCCACAATATGCTTGGATTTGATTTTATTATTGTTTTCTGTTATGCACAGGATAAAATGGTGTGCGTATATTCTTTGTTTAAAAGACAAAATTAATGGATTTGTAAAAACACCAAATAAATCGAGACCTTTGACCTTTGTAACCACTTTGACCTTTGTAACCAGTTTACCGCCTCTTAGAACCCGATAGACGGTGACCAACACTATGGATTACAATAGCCTAATCTGAATGGCATAGTCCAATAAGCTCAAATAAACAATCATAGTGCAAAATTTGACCTAACTTGCAGAGTATGAGTTTTTGTACCCAAAGTTTCAAAGTCAGGCATCTTATCAAGATCAACATAGTGATAGTGACATAACAATTAACACGCTTATCTTACCAAGGTCTTATCTATCTGCATGGGGTAATTGGAAATTATGGTGTAGCCTATTTGTTTTAAGGATGAAACAACTGGCTCCTTTTGCATGGAAATTAGAACAAATTACTATACAAGCTGTATCAAAAAGTTTGATACCCAGCAGTTTTGATAGTAATTGAAAAGCCTGGTTCTTCCAAATGCAATATCGGGTTCCCCTTAAAATGATAAAATGATCAGACCATAAATCTTTTGTGACTGTTTATGACATTAATCAACAAATTATGCGGATCCTAGATGTGTCGAGGATGTTATGTTTATGAACAAAACGTTACGTTTGTATTTTCAACATTGTTAATCATTGCTACGTGTATGTTAACAAATGAAAGTTCTGTAATTATTTTAATTCTTCAATGCTAAGTTAGTAAGTATTCTTTTGGATATCATCAAATTGTAAATCTCTAGTCAGATTTTCAGTGTGTTAACAACTATGTATCAAAGATGTTACGTTCATGTACAAAACATTAACGTTCTTATCTTGTAAACATTGTATACCCATATAGCTACTTTTGAAGAATGAATGTTCTGTAATTGTCTTTTATCCTTCATCTCTATTAGATTTTCAGTGTATTAGCAAGTAGATGATGTATATGTATCACAGACGTTATGATGTATATGTATCACAGACGTTATACATTCATAAAAACTTTTCTTTTGGTCAACATAGGGGTATAGATCCTCTTCTATACTATCCATCATATACCCCCCTGCATAACGAAATTCAACAATATTCAATATCCAAAGCAATATCATCACTACAATATGCCCCAAAATTGAACTCCCCCACCCGGCCACCCCACATAATCGCAAATTGACAAGACAGCTTCATTCCAATTCAATTTATTTCATCCAAAACGGTCCTGTGATACACCTTCCCCAATCAAACACATTTGTCTTGCATTTGATCATCTTCTACTCTTCCCTAGAAAAAATCATTATGATACCAAATCCCCGGGACCAAATCTAAACACCATGCCATGGAATTCACCATATCACGTCCAAGCTCACATAATTTGGGCGCCCCATTCCTTTTTTAAAGGAATTTTTATTACAGGTATACCAGTTGTTCGCATTTTACACGACACGGGAGTTTTGGGTAGTCATAGAATGAAATCGGAATAGATTCGGAAGACTTCACCCCAGTACCAATTCGCCCGCAAAATACATCAAATAGGCCCCTAATGTCAAACTATAGATGGCGCTATAATGATATAAAACAAAAACAAAAATAAAGAAATACATAAGAGGCGAAATAAATAAGGAAACATGACCTATATTGTCAAGCATGATAAGCGAAATAAGAAAAAAATTATGAGAACACCACCGCCATTAAAAAATTAGTTAAAAAATAAAACAAAGAAAAATCATAAATATGTGAAAATGTGCATCATATCGCTAAAAATAAAGAAATAATTAAGCGAAGTAAATACAGCATGGGCTATCTTGTCAAGAATGATAATGAGCGCAGTGATATGTAATGTTTTTAAGATTAATCAGTATGAATAGAGGGTATAAAAGTGTACAGGGGCGAGCCGGTTTTCAGTGCCAAGGCGAACACTTCCTGTTTCCACCGGGACATGCGCTCGGCCGTTGTTTCGGATGCCTGACCAGAATGCAATTCACGCGTACCAGTGTATTGGCTTGCTAATATGCTAATTATTCACATTTATGCTGAAATTGTTCCCGTTTTCTCACATAGATTGATAAAGGGGACAATATTTGACATTGTATGTAAGTTTGAAGAGAATCCATATCCTAAACCGATAGGGTTACCCCCCTTTAAGTAAAATAAAGTAAGTTACAAATTACCAATAGTATCTAACCTTAGAATCGAGATAACGCCTCCTCTCACATATTGTACTCCGAGGCGATAAAAATTGTTAAAAGTCTTTTTCGTTTTAAAATAACGACTGATAAGTCCCATCAAATATAGTATACCTTAAAATATACATATACTGTGGTGTTTTTCCTACCATAGCTTCATCTGCTCCCCTGATCTGCTCGTAAGGCTAGCCGTGACAGATAAAATAAATGTGAAATAAATATGAACCTGCCAACACTCATTGAAACCTATGTTGAAACTCATCATCCGGTGAGAGCTTACACACCGAAAGGGGTGGGGGGCTTTCAGTGAGAAGCCCCCCCCCCCAATTAACTTCAATTATATACGGTATACCATGCAGATAAGTCATTGATAAGATACTTAATCATACATGGACACTAATTTCTAATAGATCCATACTTTCGCAAACGAGAGCGATGAGAGAAATGTCCAATCTTGTCGGTCCATACTTTCACAAACCAGGTAGATGAGAGAAATACCCAAATTTGTCTTTATTAGGGCTACAATTATCGGCAGAAAATATGAGCAAGACTGGGTACTAGATATGTATTCAAATCTATGAAGCATGCAGGTTACTGGCCATATTAGGCCTATAACATTTCTGTAAAAATAGATTAGTATTTATTGTCCATAAAATGTTAGCTTTTACTGTCAGATATGTCCCTTTTTAATTTTGAACCGAACACTGGTAAAGCAAAGAAAATTGGAATTTACTAGCGCCAATGCATGTTACTTCCGCGGTTGTAACACGGTACGATCCTCTGATGTGTGTACCGTGTTCCGCACGCCGTGTACGTACTGTGCATACGTGTTCGACTAATATTTCCATCGTAATAATAAAACGACGGTTCCTGCGTTTTATTCAAAATCTCAGATTTTGACAAAACTACAGCACCTAAAGTTTTGATCTTTACAGAGTATCTTTATTGACAAAAGTACATTACAATCGTCTAAAAACAGAATTTAAAAAATAAATTGAGGGCGTTCGCCTTAGCAAATGTTATAATCATGGCTTTAAATGTTCAAGAATGCTAAGTTTCATTTGGCAGTAAATCGGCTGTCTCAAAATATCAGTGTCAAGAGATAAACTGTGCATTATTCTCTCTTCCTCCGCTATGCTCTCTGTCTCTGCTTTTACCCACCGATAGAATTTTCCTAATCGTATTAGGCCAAAAAAATATGTTTGTTTGCCCTCAGAGACCGACCAAAAAAATCAGGAATCTTAGCCGGATTTCTTAGGTCGGGTTCTTTTTTTTTCAATCACTTTTTTATTAGAAGAAACCTTAAATTTGGACAGTATCAAGGACATTTTATATTTGTTATTCAATCATTTCATTTATTAAATGCATATTTGATTAAAAATAAGAAGTATTTCCATTTAAATTCTGTCCAAAAACACACAAGTTTTTTAATGTAAAATGATCAAGAATTTGTCAATACTACATTTTTGTAGCCTTTTCAAAATGGAGGAAAATTGGAGGAAGAGCCCATGGAAAAAAAAAAGGATCGACCTACCGACCCTCCAAATTTTTGTCTTGGAAGGGCACGAAACAATTTATTATTTTGGCCTTATACTCCTTTAAGCATTAAGTAGGTCAAAATCGCTGACTTTCACAAATCAGAATCATAATTATTTACACAGTCTAACTCCTATACCATGTAAATGGTCTTATTCCTTCTAATTCGACCAGAAAACCAACCCAGGTCTTTGACCTTTAAGCCTCATCATATTTCCAAATAATCAAAAATGAAATTTAAACATTATACAGCTCTTTCATATTTGCCTATTTGCCTTATTTAACTAAGTCAAATATTGGTCTACATTATTGTACCCGCCTTGTCCTAGATTTGGGTAAGCGAAACCATCAATGCACATATTATACTATAGAATATGCCTTATAAAAAGGCCAATGGCCGAAGCAAAGATCTTTGCAAAAGCTGAACCACGAAATAGTATCCTACCTGGCTATTTTTAACGCTATACGTGCTGCATATAGGCTTCAACATAAAAAAAATTCAAGCTTTGAGATGATATTTTCTCCAAATATCAAGAGTTATCTTCTGAACCAATACGAGGCTTGTTTGTACTCATTTTAATGCAGTTTTCATGCTGATTCCAAATATGGTCATGAAAAATTGTTTAATTTTCAAAGAAAATTTGGCACTTGTCGTCTGCACACTCTGTGGAGAGTATTTAAACCAGTTTTTTTTTAAATCTGCACCCTAAGTAAAAGGCAGTATCTGCTTGCAATGGGCTATTCCAGAAAATAAACACACCCCTATAAAAAGAAAGTAAATTGTCAATAAAAGACATGTCTGAATTTGCAGGTTTGCTTACTGAAAACGATTGGAATTCTAGTTGCCGATGTTACTGGAAAAAGCTTGGAAATGCAATAAAATAGATGAAAAATCACGTAATTGTTTGAAACGAGCCCCTTATATTCAGATTTTTCTATTGTGAACTATTTTTGCTGGATTATTTACGTATTTATTATCATTTTCAACAATCATAACTGGATAAAAAAGTCCGAAAATCCGAGCTCCTCCTCTACAAAGGGTGTGCATCTATTTTGTGGAATAGCCCAAATAAATCAGTTCTATATGAATATATCTGCTCAGAAGGCCAAAATGCTGTGTACCAGATAGCAGATAAAGAATTTTGATTTGGGAGCAGTGGTGGCACAAGGAATTTTTTCGGGGGGAGGGGGGGCATGTAGAAAATGAATTTCAATAGGGTGCAAAATCAACCAATTTTGTGCAAAATTGTTGCAAAAGGTATAAATGTTCGTAATTTTGGGTTTCACGGGGGGGAAATGGTGGGGCAAGAAAAATATTGGGGGGGGAATGCCCCAGTGTTCCCCGTAGTGCCGCCACTGTTTGGGCGGCAGGTATTTTGAATCAGTCTGTGTAACCTGGAAACCAAGAAAAACAGTCCCAGTGCATGGGTTGGTCACCTAGGTTAAATAACAGGCAGTGTAGCCTATGCTGGCAATAAGCTAAGCAGATGATGCCTTCTTTCTTGAGCATGATCATGTTGGCTTAAATTAACAAAGGTTACACCACTGAACTGGATTTACAATTGTCCGTTTATCTTCAGCCATCCGATTTCATGCTTACTAATTCTACAAAATTGGTTTCATTTTGGGCTAAAAAGCCATATCTATTTCGGTGTATAATTTCATGTTTCCGTAGGGCGGCTGCAAAGATTAACTATTATATGTAAACGGACCAATATAGGCCTATAACCCTGACCGCGCGGTTGTGGTGAGATTCAAAATTTACACAAAATGTTTGAGAGGATTGGGTTTTTTTTATTGGTTTTTAAAAAAAAAATCATAGGCATATTTGCAATAAAAAGAAGCGAATTTCAATTTTATATGACAAAAATATAGGGCTAATAGTTGGTACCGTGGTTCTTATATATAAGTGATTTATAAAAATTGACTTATAATAAGTCAATTTTTAGTGTTAAATTGTCCGAATTTCACGCTGGTAACGCTTAATGATCAATAAACACGATGTCGGCTGCTACGGCCGATTTTTTTAATTCCCGGTTGACCAAACTCGCATCTCCATTATGATGTGCGTATTCAATTCTTCCAAACAGACGCTGCATAGCATGTCACCCGCGTCAATAGTAATTCTAGAAATGCAAAACGATATGAGTGTATTATCTATGAGGGGAAAGGTGTCGGGCTTGAGGCTAATTCTCACATTGTCTTTTACCACCAAAAATGACACACCAAAAAAGAAGAAAGATCTTTTTTTGCTCATTTATCGGAGGTGTAATTACTATATACCGTAACGATGTCTGAGTGCTCCGCCTTCTAGCGCTCCTGTCGAGCGCGGTTGTGTGTGGAGTCGTATTGGGGGGCCCGCAGGCCCATGATAAGGGCGACTATACCGTATAGCAGTTTTCTACCCGCTAAATTAGCCTCGCCTAGGCTGACGAGTTCATTTCTAACACAAAAGATGATGAACCATTGTGTAATATTAACTTATCTCTCCAGATAAAAGCATCAACAATTGTGCACAGATTTTTTTCTCGTTTTCTCAAATTTCTACCAGCGACAATCTCGCAATAGCTAGCTAATAGAATAATATCATCATCACCATCATCAAATCGGGACTTTGTTCAGAAATGTTCTGCCTTACGAATAGACACCGCTGGGTACTTTTGGGTAAAACATCTTGCACGCTTTCAGGAAAGAACAAATGGTTCGACTTTTGTGTCACACATACACTGATCGTGACTTAAGGGGTGCAAGGAAGGAAGGGCGGGAATCTTCATTAAAATCTGTGTAATTCACTTATTAGAATAAAACACCACAATCCACAAATCCCCATAAAAATCATCCTTATTATCATCATTTTTTGTTATTTTTTAATCGGATAGAAGTGTGATCAGTGATTGACACTGTCAGTAACAAATTAGAGGAGGGGATTTATGACGTCATGATTACGTCATTTTATAAGAGCAATCATGTATGATCAATCGTAACACGTGTAACTGTTTATCCGTTGTCTTATCCAATATTGCGGTAATGCGATCAGTGCATGATGCATTCTCGCTCTTTTTTCTTCTCAAAACATCGCCTTTTCTTCTTAATTTATCAATTTATCAACCTCATCCTTTTACACATCATCTATCTCATCCCCCAAGGGCAACGTGATAATGATATTCAATAAAGCAGTGTAAAATTGACTATCTGAAGGTTTGAGACTATGAAAGGAGCATCAAATATCGCCCAAGATAATGACCCGGTTTCGATGACAGTCCTGCAGAGGGCATGGGAAATCCAACAGCAAGTATAAAACTCAGTTTGATTGTTCAACATTTGCGGAGAGCTGGTTTGTTTATCACACATACACTAGAATAGTCTTTTGTAAAACATTGTAAAAAGACATAATAAAACCGTTATAAAACGACTGCGAACAAAAAATACAGGCAAAAGTGTGTCCTATTTAGTAAATATAAATAAAAGCATAATCAAACGATAATTTTAAATTTCCTCTGAAAAATAAAGGTTATAGATAGGACCTTTTTTGTCCTCTCAGGAGAACCCTACCCTCTTAAACCTATAAAAAGGTTCTTTAATTTTGGAGAACCCTTAAAACGGTTCTGTATCACGTTTTTGGGACCATTTTCGATGGTTTTGGAACCATTTTTGGTTCTTTAGAGAGGACAACTTTAGAACCTTTTTAGAACCTTTATATTTCAGTGTTTGTTTTGTCTCTATTATGAAGAAACCCTTACCAATGGGCCGTTTATTTCGATGGATCAGTATCATAGTCGTGATTGGGAGTCGACACCCTTAAATCATGTAAATGAACGAGTGAGATACTCAAATGAAACTTTGATCCATCCCATAATACAAGCACATTGGCCTCTAAAAGTATGTTCTTTATGTTAAACATCTTCGATACTCCCAAATGGCAATTTCAATCCCCTGACAAATAAATTTTACTAAAAAACAGCATAAGCCTAGTCCCTATCTGTTATGGATTTCGTTTTTTCTGTCCCTACTTTTCCTGTTTGTTCCTTTTCTCTGTCATGCATATCGCCGTGCCGTTCAATCTGCAGTGTTAACCCACCTTTCGGCACGCATCATTTTGACGGGCAAATTCAGCAGAATTTCTCACGTCCGAAAGTGAAAATATCCTGCTCTGATCCACATGATGTGAAGCACCTAAGGGGCAGATACCATCCCTTCTCATCCTCTAGTTGCAATTTGTCCAAATTATAAGGTACCTAACACTCCTTCAAGTTATGTTTACCAAAATGTGTGGTCTTAAAATGCCTGGTATTATACAGAGACTGTCAGGTCTTGTTAAAGCCCTGTCGTGGCGATGGAGCATTTCCCCACACCACCACGCGGGTACGCGTTAATACAGGGGTCAACGGCACGCAATTCGGACACGGTACTCGGGCTCACTCCAGTATACCCGCATCTTTTTGTTGATGTTGTTCAATCGTCTGGCTTTGAAACAGATTTTAACCTGTTCTTGAAACGTGTTTGATCACGGTAACTTAAACTTGTATATTTGCGCGCTGTGTTATTTATGTGAATAGCGCCATCTATTGTTGAGAGGGTTGTTGACGAGATTGTTTTTACTTGATCAGGATTGAATATAAACCACCGGGTGAAGGTGATCTTAATATCAAGATATTTGTTGGGTGAAATTTTCATAAAGAGAGAAACATGAACTAATTGACCCAATGTATTGACAAGGAAAAAACATAAAGTGTATATCTTGAGCAACGCACAAACACTAATGTAGACTAACCACATTCCGGTACGCCGTCTAAAAATAGTTATCAATACCTCGGTCTACTAAAATTGAAATTAATCGATACCAATGCTCAAAATGGGCGAGAGCAGAAAAAAGAGAAATCTTTGGTCTTGGCTGTAATTTCCACCATATTTTTGATCCCATAAAACTAGAGGGGTATACTTTTTTTTCATTATACCAGAGATATTGACTGACCATTATTAGCTACATGTATATATTTGAATACTGCTGTTTTCGTCATTTTTGCCAATTTTTTTCATTTCAAAAATACCAAATGACAATTTGAATGACTTATCCTTCACTTTTAAAGCAATTTATAAACATTTTTTACACTGGCGCTGAGATCACTGAATGGGCCTTAAGCATGGCATAAAAGCAACCCGATTTTCTTTGTTTAACATAATTTTTTTGTGACATGTGCAACCTTAACGGACACGGGTCTATTAGGCCGAGTAAAATAAAAAACATGTTTCACGTCCGGATTTTTGGAAAAAAAAGGAGGAGGGCGCTTTTTATTTTTTATCTTTTATCTCAAAATCGGTGTAAATACCCATAATTAGAGCTGTTTTAGCGTACACAATAATGCCTGGAAAAATGAGGAGGCCTCTTTTTATTTGTTGTTCTGAGAGGTAGGCCCCCTCTAATTATCACAAAACCTTCAAAAGTGTTTCTTGTATATTAGCAAGGCTATAGAAAGCATCTCTACTTCCTAGACATATTTTATGAAAAGTTATAACTGATTTCCAAAAATAAAAAAAATGATTGAAGAACCTCCAAAAAGGAAGCGGGAGGGGACGTGAAACATGTTAATCTTTTTATTTGGCCTTATATGAATCTATATGGCCCCCAGTTTGCAATCTAAAGCAACAACAACAACGACAACAAACAAATTATTTCTCCCTCGTCGATTCATTACATCTCTCCAGACACAATAGGATGGCGCTGCATGAAGTGGGTAAAGTCTTTTGAATTTGCCGGGTTTTACACAACTTGAAGACTGCCCTCCTTTTGTGTACGCCATACTTCGAAAAGGCTAATGGTCTTACGATTGTGTGATAATATAAATGATTGATTGATTGATCGATCGAAAAAATTGATTGATCAATTTATAAGATTGGTTGATTGCTTGATTGATTGATGGTTGATCATGTCGATAATACCCATAAACTATAATTTAACACCACAATAAGTATATAGGTCCCTATGTATAACATATAACACTGCAAACAGCTGTTATGTTTTAAAATGCCAACGCTTACTTTTAGTAAGAAATATTTGACATCCCCGTGTTTTGTATATTAACGCTGGGATGACAATGTTAATAAAGAAAAAGTATTGTTTGTTTACAGAAACGACCTGAAAAATTAATGTTTGGGAATTTTATTTCACTGTTTTTCCTGTCTTATTATTTTAATAAAGTGATATCAAGGACTGTGATATGTCTGTATGTTTATGGCACTGACAAGGAGGGTTGATGTGAACCAAAATCAGAGAATGGTAATATTAAAAAATATATTTTGGGGCTACTCATTTTCTATAATCCGGGTTTTTTTTTAATTAAAATTTAAATATTTATGATATTCTGATGTGTTAGTAAAACTTCTAGGCCCTATACAGATTTTTCATATAGGCCCTATACAGATTTTAAAAATGTATTTTATGTCCTTATCCAAGACATGACTTGCATATGGACGTGGCTCAAACTCAACCTCAGAGACACGTCTTAAATCGGTGTCCTCGGACAAGACACAAGTTCTGCATTGTCACAAATGCGCCTTTGTTATAATTTGGCATTTCATTTGCATGATTCTGCGTAATGACGTAGCGTGAGTCATCCTAATGGGGACACCGACCATGAGGGAGGGGGGGGGGGTCTGATCAGGGGCACATGCCGATTTTCGGCAATTTTCCTATGGAATTTTCTACATTTTTAAATCGATTGAGGGCACGTGTCCACCGTGCCCATATGACGCTATGCCACTGATTCCGCGAAAATGTAAAAGAAAGAGTAATTTCTTGTGTCCTCACATTTGACGTTGTATATTGTCGCTGTTGTTGCTCATTTTGTACACTTCAAAAATGAGATTAATGTTGTTTACTCTTCATATCATAACGAATTAAATCTAATTTTTATATCACCGATAAAAATCTTGTTAAATTTTGACATAAGTCATCGCCTTCCCGCTGACTAGCGAAACGTACACTATACACCACACTGAGAGGCTATACAATAACTTTACATCGAGAAGGCACTATCTGCAATAGCTGCCAGGTGTCATATTTTAGATGTGTATACAACAAATACTGCAGAATTTGTCAACTGTCTATAAGGCAGCTATTGCAGCTCGGGCATTCTTTCACTAAACAATTGAATTTTAGCTCTTAAAATTATAATTTAATCCGCTATTGTTTCCAAACATGTCTTAGTTCATATCACTCATAACTAAAGTATGATTAATAAAGAGATGTGATAAAATACCAAAGAGTGAGAAATAACCAAACTAAGCAGGGTTCCTGTGTTATGTGTAGGGTTCAATGCCCGATAGAAATGTGGTACGTTTATGGTAACATACGGAGAGCATGGAAGGTGACGCGGTTGATCAAATGGAGAAAAATCTACTGCTGTGCTGTGAAGTGGACATTTGTTGAAAATTATCCAAATATGGCCAGTGTGACAAGTGTTTCTCCTGTGTATAACAAATACCGGTATTTCGTCAACATCGCTCCCCCCAGTGCATGAATTTTGACAAAATCTCCTGCCCCAATGTTATTTTGATCGGCATCATATATTGCCCGAATAGCAGTATTTTTTTTAAAGCTCTAAACCGGTATTTCGGCAACATCTCTTGCTGTTAACCACTCTAACTCTTGTTCAAATGCCGGAATTTTGGCAACATCTCTTGTTAAAAAGCCGGTAAACACTCTTGTTCAAATGCCCGCATCTCGGCAACCACTCTTGTCCAAATGCCGGTCGGCATTTCGGCAACATCTCTTGTCCACATGCCGGCATTTCGGCACCCACTCTTGTCCAAATGTCCGCATCTCGGCAACCACTGTTGTCCAAAATCCGACATTTCGGCAACCACTGTTGTCCAAATGCCGGCGTTTCGGCAACCACTGTTGTCCAAATACCGGCGTTTCGCAACCACTGTTGTCCAAATGCCGGCATTTTGGCAACCACTCTTGTCCAAATGCCGGCATTTCGGCAACCACTCTTGTCCAAATGCCCGCATTTTATCTTTGAGCCCAAATGCCGATATTTCGGCAAATACCGGTATTTCGACAGCGTCTCTTGTCCGAATGCCAGTATTTCGGCAACATCTCTTATCCAAATGCCGGTATTTCGACAACATCTTTAGTGCAAATGCCAGTGTTTTTGCTGCTTTTGTTACCCTAATGCCGGTATTTCGGCAACCACTCTTGTCCAAATGCCCGCATTTTATCTTTGAGCCCAAATGCCGATATTTCGGCAAATACCGGTATTTCGACAGCGTCTCTTGTCCGAATGCCAGTATTTCGGCAACATCTCTTATCCAAATGCCGGTATTTCGACAACATCTTTAGTGCAAATGCCAGTGTTTTTGCTGCTTTTGTTACCCTAATGCCGGTATTTCGGCAACATTTCTGGCTCAAATGTCGGTATTTCGGCAACCTCTCTTGTCCAAATGCCGGTATTTTGGTAACCTCTAACATAGATTACCCTATTAGGGTAAATAGCAGTATTTTAACATAGCTCTGTCTATAATACCGGTATATCGGTAACATGTCGTATCAATATGCCGGTAATTTGGCAGTATCTTTTGTCTGAATTTCGGCAACATCTCTTTTTCAAATGCCGGTATTTCGACAACCTCTTTTCACTAAATGCCGGCATTTCGGCAACCACTGCTGTCTAAATGTCGGCAACCGGCATTTCGGCAACCACTCTTGTTCATATGCCGGCATTTCGGCATCCTCTCTTGTCCAAATACCGGTATTTATATCTTTTTTATGTCTGGTATTTTTATAACATCTTTGAGCCCAAATGCCAGTATTTCGATAATCTCTCTTGCCCAAATGGCGGTATTTCAATAACCGCTCTTGACTAAATGACGGGCGGCAACCTTTCTTGTCCAAATGCAAGTATTTTGGCATAGCAACCGCCCTTGTCCAAATACCCGTATTTCGGCAATCTCTCTTGAACAAATGCAGATATATTTTATGTGTAATATTTATAACATCTTAAACCTGGTATTTTGGTAATATTTCTTTCTCGAAAACGTTTTAATACTATTAAATCTCTGATTTTATCAAAATCGTGAAAACGTTTTGTATAAAAACACAATACAACGTTTTTTTAAACTGTTGACAAAATTTTATTGTTGCTATTTGTTGCAAACATTTTTTGCCCAATATTTGTCGTCAACATTGAGTATTTTGCAGAACGTTTTCAAAAATGTTTTTGAATGTAATGAAGGCGTTTTATTCCCTTTCTATAATCCGACATTGCGAATTATGTAGAAAACGTTTTGTGTTTGCTGTGATCCCATCAAACATATCGTTCATAATTATTTCTCTTGAAGTAAAATTGTGAAACTTTTGGAATGAAAAATTCTTAAGTTTGGTCTTCATTGGGATGTTCCAGTTGAAACTCATACACCCCTGTAGAAGACATGCTCTTAATCTCCCACACAGGGGATGTAGATATCAAATTAATGGAGTCACCCCCCGGAGGGGGTTCTCCCTGATTGAAGGTATACGGGGATGTGCCACGGTTTTGGGGTACCTTTTCAGCAATTTTGGTATATCGATGGGTGGGTTTTTCAGTGCAGACCAATGCGCTCAATGGGGCGCATTTGGGAAAAAGTGCCCCTAAATGCGCACAATTAGGGCAAATTTGGGTGCTTTTTGGGTGTTTTTTGTGAAAAATTGGTATACTGATGGGTGGCAAAAACAGCAAAAAGTAGGTATAGAGAAAGTCGGCATCCGAAAGTCTGCGTGGCACATCCCCGTAAAAAGTTTTTCGAAGAACCCCCCCGGGAGTCACCCATTCAGGTAGCCCAATTTGAAATTCACACTCCATGCGTGTGGGATTAAGGTCATGTCTACCATAGGGGTGTATGGATTTCAACTGGAATACCCCATTTAAGGATATCAAAATTGAAATCAATTTATCTGGGGAGTGATAAAATTGCGGCATATATAATATAGAAATCCGTTCTTATAATATAAATATATAATGTTTAGGGCCTATTGATATAAATTTTCATTCAAACTAACGTAATTATAATGATTTTACTTGTGTGAACAGTAAGTGAAGGTTACATTACTAACAACCTGTTTTGAATGGCTAATATTGATAACGAAAAAACGATTTAAATTGGAAATTTTAGCTTAGAGCGAAAAGACCATTGACTGTACCGTTGTACTGTTTGGAAAACAAAATATACACACATCCGGTAGGAGCTCAAATTGATACAAACTCGATATACGCCTATTTCAATATCATATGCTATTATATTACCATAATATTGTATGACACATATTAATAAACATGAAAACCATTATTTTGTCGGTCGACGCCCTTTATTAAATCCCATATCAGATCAATAAAAAACAAATATTTTTAAGACAACGACCTGCTACACGAATAAAGGTTGTTAATTGTCCGAAATATAACTTTGCCGTTGGCGACTCTCGGCATGAGACAAGTATCGGAAACCGTTGGAAACTTGAAACGGCCGTTTTCGGTTCGTTTGGTGTTATACATTTTTGTTCTCGCCGCTTTTTTTTGTTGGAAGTAGGCTAAAATGACACATAGACCTAATGTGTAATAATGGAGCTTATATTATTAAATTTAATATCAATTTTATTAACTTAATGTCATCAACACAGAAACCCCGATATTAAGTGGGTTTATTTTAAGTCTCATTTTATAAATATTAAACTACTGTTATAATTGTATACTATACTACAATACAGAAATAAAGAAAAATCCAAAATGTGGCTATCATGTGTTGTAATCTAGGCACTACATTCTAGGAACGGTGTTTCATTTTCTGGATATTGTCTTTATTTTGTTAAAAGGATATTTCGTGATCCACAGCCTCATCCCCACACTTTTCTCAAAAAAAGTTGTGATTTTTATACCACTAGAAACCTCTGGCTACATAATGTTTATGTGCCAAAATTTCTTGCAGATTAATCCGTTTAGCAAAAATCGCCAAATTTGAATTTCTTCTGGTATACCAGAACGAAATTACAACAGTGGCCTATGGAGCAGTGTAATACACATAATCATGCATAACTCGCAAACGCAAACTCGGAATCAATCGGACTAAGGGGCATTCGGTGAGAGCAAAATGTAAAAGATATGGGGTCATTGGGTGAGAACATGACCTTCTTTTAAAATAAAATCTTTGGGTGAGAGCCGAAACAGCGCCACAGAGACCTCGAACATCAAATTTCTAGTTCTAAATGGCTTCACATTTCTTTGTTTTTTCAAAATAAGTAACAAAATCTGTGATAAATGGAAGTTGCTGTTCAAATTGAACTTGTAAGGGTCTTTGAGTGACAGATCAAATGGAAAAATAAGGGGTCTTTGGGTGACAGAGCATGTGTTCGTAAAAAATTATGGGGTCTTTGGGTGACAGCAATGCTGAAAAAGGGCTCTTAACAGCCCTACATACGCGTCACCTCCAAAGTTGAGTGCCCCCCCGTGCCACCTACATAGTTACGCCTATTCTTGGTGCCATCCTGACTGTATTTCCTGTATTTGTATTAGTAAACAAACACATCTATTATGAACATTTTGACTCAGCATTATTACAATTGTAAAAATTATCCTCCATTTCAACAATTTGTTCAATGATAATTGGTAATTATTTACCGATCACTCAATATTTTCCCCTCCCATGTTTACGTGACTTCAACACAGTATGAATACACTAATGTAAATGTTATGACGTCTGACTACACTCCAAGACCACTCTCATCACACTGAGACCATAAAAACAACTTTATAATGAAAGACAGAGATAAAAAGACTAAATCGCGTCTGACGTCAGGGCATGGGCGCGCCGTGATTGGTTGCCGACCTACGCAGTGCAGCATTTTCTTTCTAGTTGTCAGAATTTTAGACGCGAACTAGTCTTTTTATCTCTGTCTTCAATTATAGTCAACAAATATGTCCAAGTTGTGACTATTTCAAAACGGTAATCGATATCCTAATTAATCGATACTATTTAAGCGAATGGGAAACAGCAAATATTGTGATACTTGAAAAGGTTCAATAAACCACTTTTGGAGGAACTTAAGTGATGTTTTCACGTCCAACAATTAAAAGGAAGGAGGAAATAATGTATCAAATACTTATGTCATTGTAACTTAAACATGTTAATAGACGTTACACTTGTTTTCTTTTTTAATAGTTGTACCACCCACATAGATGATAGCAACATGTAAATAGTGAAATATGGGTGTTGTTAGCGGGGACTGGCTGCGATGGTCAATTGTGGAATGTCTAAGGTGTGCGCTTCTTAGCTGCAAGTCCCTATGTTGTTGTTTAATGGTTTATGGAATTACTTTTTTCAATTTGAGGAAAATGGGCCAAATACATGCAATTTTGCATGGTTTCTTACAATTGATTTAATCAAATTCAAAGACTTGGCACAAGTCTGAGCATAATACTCCTCAGAATTTTATGATTTTAAGACCAAAAAAAGGAAATATTGGGGAATATTGAGACATAACATTTTTTGCCTAATAACTGTACATGGTCTGAGAATACTCTGGTCTGAATACCCCAGAATCCTTGTTCGAGGTTGCTCTCCCGGTGCTGATCTGACTGAAATTTTCCAAATTGGGACGCCGCACGGTGTGCACTCATGCTACAGGTACTGAGCTACCGGCATCCCTAATGTAGAACCCGTCCGAGTCTTGTTCTATACAATATCACCTGCGCTGCCTTTTGGGAGACAGATAATTATTTGAACCAGTCTCGCCTCAAAGTGAAATACAGTGAGGTATATCTGCTAATAATGAACATAACATATACTTCATTTTTATTTTGAAACACAGTTGTGAACAAATTTACATAATCCCTTTTCTTCATCGGAATGAACTCATTAAAGATCATCAATATTATTCGCTCACAGATTGAGCAAATTCTGTAATCTGTGCAACTGGGCGATAATTTGATACTGTACCCTCTGTACCCTAAATCCCCTTCTCACGCATTTTCCCCTGAATACTTTTTTCTTGCCAAGGTTAGTTGCATCCATACTTTCCCTTTCCCCATCTTCGACTGCGCACATGCCTATATAAGCCCTACAAGCTTGCTTGAGGTGCGTAGGAGTATTGGTTGACAATTTGCATAAAAGTTGGCGTAGTTTATATACGTCTGTGATAAATGGGATACTTGTAAGTTTGTTTTACGTGGTATTGGCATTTCCAAAGCAAGCTTGTGATGGGCTGATAACCTGACTCACATTCTGTGTTTTTTTATTCAGAATTCTTAAGGTAGAGTTGGAATTGATCAATAAGGCCTACATTTTAAATGAATATTTTTTCTTGAACGACGAACCAACTAAACAGGTTTCAGCCCAAATATTAAAGGCCTCTTGACCATGTTTACGGATTTGCTATATTGTGAACAAACAAACACACCCCCCCACACACACCCCACCCCACACACCCACCACATCAAACAACTCATTATAATTCATTCCTGATTAAGTAAAGATTTTCCCTAAGAAACAAGCAACTATCAGGCTTTGCATCAACAAAGAAGCAAACAAGAAACGCATCAAATTTGTGGTTCATTTGCTATAATTTAAGTCATTGATTAACAACAAGTTTTAACGAAAATAGTGAATCGCTATCTTAGGTAGATAGCACATTTGGTAAGGAATCGTTATCTTAGATATAGATAAAAGATTTGTGATGAATTGCTCTGTAGATAGTAAAATGCATATGGATAAATAAGTTAGGAACTTAGTAGACCGCAGTCTTAATATAGCGTATAGGTAATGATAGCTATCTTAGGTAGACAGCGTGGTTGATAAATAGCTATTTTCGGTAGATACGAATTGACGCGGTGATAAGTAGACATGCATGTATAGGTATTATATATACGGCTATCTTAGGTAGATAGCAAATTGCGCTCTCTTCGGTGCACAAGAATTTTTGTCGTGGATTCGAATAGTTAACTTAGGTAGACAGTAAACATATGACATGCTTGATATTCAACACAGAAATCAATAATTAAAAACGATATTTTAATAGAGTATAAAGGACAGCAATTAATATTGCAAAATATTTCCTATTTTTTAATACTCGCACTTGCTGAAATAAGACATATATGGCCTATTTTAAGTGCCCTTTTTTTGCTGCTCTCCTTCAAAACTTAAAATGCTGAAAGAACAATTTTAAACTCTTGAAAACCATTGATAAAATACTTTTATCTACATCATGCTTGCAACGAATGCATTCTAAACTTACACGTACCATACGGGGAGTTCTTAAATGTTGACATTAAAAACGGTCTCTACTGAAAAGAACAATCCCCAAACCCCTTAAGACATTGTATAAAACGAACCGTACGACTTGAAGAGGTACTCTGGGAGAATTTTGATTCAAGAGGCACTCCGTGGTGCGCAAACCACCTGTGGAATACGGGGTAGTGTTTTACCGGTTGCACGCTAGGCAACAGTCTACTTCACTTAGCGACTTGTGTTTTGTTAATGAATGTATGGCAAGTATAGAGGAAGATGTTTAATGGTTTTATAAAAATAAATGAAGGGTTGTGTTTTCTGGTCATAGGCATTGGTTAGGGAGTGGTTAAGATAAGTTTAGATATTGACATAACTTAGAACAACAAAATGTAATGCAGTGCTGTCTCTATAGCAAAACTTTACGTATATTTGTTGTAAATGATGGGATTAAAACTACAGGAAGAATAATAGTTATCAGTGCTTGCAGAATAGAAAATAAACAATAATTATGTTATGAATATTTCATAATGGATTGAGGTTACCTGAGGGTGGGGAAAAATATGGGGCATGTTGGGTAATAAGAAAAGATGAAGTAAAATGGGGATTGTGAGAAGACGAGAGAAGATGGGTTGAAGACAAATAGTTGAAGTGTGTTTTGTTGATGTTGTCTTTTTGTTGATGTTGTCTTTTATGACCCATCAAATTTATTATCAACATTTGCAAGGCTGATGGTGATGGTTGGTTAATCATAAAAACAATAATATGAGACTAATTAGCGCAAATGTTTTAAGTATATTTATTTTGTAATAAACTGAACTTAGTTATATACTATTACCAAACCTGACGGACAACTTTTAATATGTATGCTTATCACGCCGTACTTTAATTTTAATATTTTTTTTGCAGTTTGTAGGTTTTTTAGTTATTACCAAATTCACATGCTTTGTATAATCAATGATATATTCGTCCCAGTTAATAATCATTAGGTGAAAAAGCTAGTGGTTATTCGTTTTTAAAAGGTTTGCAGTTCTATTGTATTTTACATGTTTTACCTGTACACTTAACACGTTGTTATATAAATTAAAACAGGTACACACCTAAAATATCTGGAAATATGTGAACAAAATAAAAATGGAGAAGTCGTTAATTTAGTACTTTCGCACTAACGCAAGATTCTTGCAAGATCAATGCATGCATAAGATCTGTAAAACTTAGATGAAATTATTGAACACATACATAATCCTTCTAAACAGTGTACACGCCCTTTTGTTTATCGTTTTACATTTTTCTCACTTCAATGTTTTTATAAAGTTAAAAACAAGTTTGTAGTATAAACAATATTTTTAGTTTTTATTTAGCAGATATTATAACAGGTAATATTGTCCATCTACTTGCAAGGCCTATTATAATCATCTTATCATATTATGTGTTATATACCTAATGATAAAAGAATGATAATTGATACGAATATCTTGCGCAAGAACTGCTCAAAGTCCATGATCGCTTCATTGCAAAGTAAGACATTAAGGAGACATATCGTCTCTGTGGCGCAATTGGTTAGCGCGTTCGGCTGTTAACCGAAAGGTTGGTGGTTCGAGTCCACCCAGGGACGATTATTTTTTATACACTTTTTTTCTGCCAACAGATTAAGGGCTGGGGTATGAACGTTTGGACAGTATTTATTTTGGGACATTAGAGCACATCAGACATATCGAATTGCATTCTGAATACGAAGAATGTCATTCTGATATCAAATAATTTTGTTTTTTGAAATTCGCAATTTAATACACATTTTATGGCAAATCATTAAAATTGACATTTTGATATTTAACAGTACTCGAAGTAAACTTTATAAATCTGATGATTTATACTTAACGTGTATGTAGGTGGGATGAAATGCCGACGATCAATTGAAAATTTGACCTTTCGTATTGAAGATATGGATTTTTTTCCCCAAAACACCAAAAACCGTCTTTTTGGGAAAAAAATCTATATCTTCAATATGAAAGGTCAAAAGTTTCAATTGACCGTCGGCTTTTCCTCCCTGCTACATACACTTTAAGAATATATCATTAGATTTATATAATTTACTTCGAGGACTGTTATATATCAAAAATATCAAATTTTTATAATTTGACGTAAAATTTGTATTATATCGTGATTTTCAAAAAATGAAAATTATTTGATATCAGAAAGACAGGCTTCGTATTCAGAATGCAATTCGATAGGTCTGAGGTGCTCTCATGTCCCACAAAAAATACTGTCGAAACGCAATAAACGCTAATTTTAGATCCCTTAATGCCGTAATAAATCTGAATTCTAACATAAAAAATAGTTGTTGTTTTTTCAAATGTTCACGTTCACTTTGTGCGAGCACATGTTTTTGGTTTCATCAGATCAAACAGTCCTTTCACATTTTACTGTTACAATCATTTAATCATATGTGCTATATACTTATTGACTGATAAAAGCATTAAAAACATATTAAATTTTACATTAACAAGAAATAAATCAATAACAAATTCTCTTAATCATACTCGAAAAATGTTTGTATTAATAGATCTTGCGCAAGAACCTGCTCAAAGTCCACGATCAATTCATTACAAAGTAAGATTCGACTGCGACATATCGTCTCTGTGGCGCAATCGGTTAGCGCGTTCGGCTGTTAACCGAAAGGTTGGTGGTTCGAGCCCACCCAGGGACGACTATTTTTTATACACTGTTTTTTTTGCCAAAAGCTAATGTCGTAATAAATCTGAATTCTAACGTGAAAAACTAGTTGTTGTTTTCGCGATGTTCATGCTTACTTTGTGTGAACAAAAATTAATGTTTTTGCTCACTTTTAACTTTATTTTCACAAGAGACGTTGTTATTATACCAATAAACATTACCATAAAATCGCAATGCATGGCAACAGGCGAAACATACACAAACTCGTCTCTGTGGCGCAATCGGTTAGCGCGTTCGGCTGTTAACCGAAAGGTTGGTGGTTCGAGCCCACCCAGGGACGACATATTCTTTTGTTTTGCTATTTTTCTATCAATCATTATATCTGTTGCATTTTTGGTAAAGTGTAAAAGCCGATAAACATCATTTTCAAATGTTTCCAACATCTGCCCTTAGCTCTAAATTGACACTCTACTTTACAAATGCCAAGATAACATTTTGAAACTAAAAGTAGCGCATATTTTCTCATTATTTTCTTTATATTTTATCGGTTATATTATTATTTATGAAGAAAGTGTTTTCTTCCTCAGGAACAACGTTTATGTATTTTCCTTTTCCCTATCCTTTTTTCTCTCAAATGCATCATTTCCCAATTTGAAAGTATTTCTAAGGAGCATTGCTTCCCTCACCCGCAATTTCTGCGTCTACCGCATTTCATATCGTACCATAAGATAAGTCGCATCTTATATCCACGCGTCTTTAATGGTGCAATTAATTAACACACATTTGCTCAAATTGATCACTTTTTATTTAAAAAAAACATATTCAATTTTAAATTAACAAGAAATAAATCGATAACAAATTCTCTTAAGGGGGTACTACACCCCTGCCCAAATTGTGCCTATTTTTGCATTTTCTTAAAATTATAGCACATTGGTGACAAGTAAGATATGTATATTATAGGGGCAAGGACTACAACTACTGCACTGTAAATTTTATTTCAGCACATACAACAGTTGTGGAGTTACAGTCAAAAATGAGGAAAAACCCATGTTTGATCAATAAATCAATAACTACTTGCTTTGAGTTGCTGAATTTTCAGTACAGTAGTTTTAGTCCTTGCCCTATAATATACATATCTTACTTGTCACCAATGTGCTATAATTTTGAGAAAAAAATGCAAAATAGGCATAAAATTGGCCAGGGGTGTAGTACCCTTAACCTACATATTCGAAAAATGTTTAAACATTCTTTATGTCGAAAAAATGCTTCAATAATAAAATTATTAAGATCTGAAAAAATGTTATC
Organism: Amphiura filiformis; assembly: GCF_039555335.1. Classification (NCBI taxonomy): domain Eukaryota; kingdom Metazoa; phylum Echinodermata; class Ophiuroidea; order Amphilepidida; family Amphiuridae; genus Amphiura; species Amphiura filiformis. The sequence continues at coordinate 49,058,814 of NC_092629.1, read as the reverse complement.
ACAAAATTATTCAAGCAGTGACATTAAGTGACGTATCATCTGACAGCATACTAACGTACATCATAAGCCAGTACAACAAGCTCGTCTCTGTGGCGCAATCGGTTAGCGCGTTCGGCTGTTAACCGAAAGGTTGGTGGTTCGAGCCCACCCATGGACGATAATAACATTTTATTTTATTTTTATTTTAGTTTTTGTTTTTGTAATTTTATTTTTATTTTTGTACTTTTTATTTTTGTACTTGCTGTTTGCTAATTGGTATCTCGTGAAGAAATAAACTGGATAACAACAAAGATAGCAACATATGGTTTTTGTAAGTATTAACAACCATTGACAAACTGAAAACCAACTTACTTTTGTCATCTGTTGAAAATAACCGAAGATCATCATGATTAAATGATTAATTATCAGCCTCGTCCCACGGAAGTCTCTGTGGCGCAATTGGTTAGCGCGTTCGGCTGTTAACCGAAAGGTTGGTGGTTCGAGCCCACCCAGGGACGATGTCAGATTTTCCTTTTGTGTAATTATTTTACATTCTTATTTTTCTTATCATTAAAACCAACGCTCTGCAGGGTCTATTGTTCTATTGTTTCCTATTAGAACGCTGACATATTGGAAAATGTTGCCAATCAATATTCATGAGAGTGTACATTCGACGTCCAGTTTGCGAAATTGGGTGAGTTGTGTTTGGTAGGTGTGAAATACAGCTGACTGGGCGTTTTAATTACGTAACGAATAAAGGCATTGACATCGTCGAATGGCTGCCCAGTGCTGTTATGCGTTTAGTTATTATATAGGCCTAATAATTATTATTAAATGTATTCATCATTCCTTTCTTTTTCCTTCTCTGTACTTATTCTTTCCTAGACCTACACTGTCTTTATCACTCCCTCGCTCTCATTGTCCCCTCTCACCCTCCCTCTCTCATTCCCATCATTTTTCTTATATTTCTATTTATCTGCTTGTCTTTATTATATCTTTTTATTTCTGCCTTCCTCCAGCCCTCTCCCATTCTCCATCTCCCCTCCTCCCTTCCTCACTCCCTCCTCCCCCAAGACTTCTTACAGAGGTGAATCTGCCCCTCCCCAACCCCCTCCCCTCTTTGGGCACGCCACTATTTCTATACCAATCTCCTTCTTAAATAAAATAAAATTACATTAAATTAAAATGGAAATTTCTTAAAAACAACTTTTATAGGCCTATACTTATATTTACATGTATACGTATAGCGATTACCATTATAGTGTAATAGAGATATATGGACTGGACATGGCAGCCTTCATACATTCTAATGTGTAATCGATCACCAAGAGCATTCAATTTATTTAAATGAAACGCCTATCGTCAGGTGGGTGGTAAAGATGATTGCATCGACAGCTAAAGCCTCCTTATAGTCTTCAGACCCACACAAGCATACATTTGTGATACATGAGTACAATGGTACCACTTTACACATGACTGCCCTTACACATGACTGTAGTGTGGTCACTTATTGATACCCGCCTGTTGTGTAGAGCGTTAATATGATGCCGGATCAGTGACCAATGTAATGGCGGTACCCCTTCCTTCGACACAATGGTACCACTTTTATGAATAGCCTGTCGCAACTTCTAATCGGCATCAAAAGAACAAAAGATTATATAATCTATTGCGACTCTATTTCTATTAAAAGCTCTTTGATTAAAACAATCTCTGTTGCGAAAGTGCGTTCAGCTGTTAACCGAAAGGTTGGTGGTTCGAGCCCATCTAGGGATGAGATCAATGTCAATATTTTGATCTCTTTTCTTTCTCTCTTTCAGTTTCTCCATTTATCTCTCTATATTTCTCTATCTCTTTTGTTGATTGATTGATTATGCATTAATGTTGATAATTATCTACACAAGATAACAAAATATTTGGCTGATTCTTATCTAAGATATAGCGACATCGTTTGGTGACTGCTGTCTACTGAAGATAGCAATATCTTTTGATGAGTGCTATCTACTGAAGATAGTAACATCATTGGATGAGTGCTATCTACTGAAGATAGAAACATCGCTTGGTGAGTGTTATCTATTGATAGTAACAGCGTTTGATGAATGCTATCCACTGTTAACGTCGTTTGTTGAGTGCTATCTACTGAAGATAGTAACATCATTGGATTAGTGCTATCTACTGAAGATAGTAACATCATTGGATGAGTGCTATCTGCTGAAGATAGTAACATCATTGGATTAGTGCTATCTACTGAAGATAGTAACATCATTGGATGAGTGCTATCTACTGAAGATAGTAACATCATTGGATTAGTGCTATCTACTGAAGATAGTAACATCATTGGATGAGTGCTTTCTATTGATATTGATCGATTGGCTGATTGATTTATTGATTTACCATGTTCATAGTTGATATGTTGATAGTTATTTACACAAGAAAACAGAACAACATCAATTGATGAATGCTATCTACTGAAGATAGCAACATCTTTGGATGAGTGCTATCTACTGAAGATAGTAACATCATTGGATTAGTGCTATCTACTGAAGATAGTAAAATCATTGGATTAGTGATATCTACTGGAAATAGTAGCATCGTTTGCTGACTGCTATCTACAGAAGATAGTAATATCGTTTGATGAGTGCTATCTACCTGAAGATAATAGTAACATTGTTTGATGAATGCTATTTACTGAAGATAGTAACATCGTTGGATAAGCACTATCCACTGAAGATACCAACATAATTGGATGACTGCTATCCACTGAAGATAGAATCATCGCTTGATGAGTGTTTTTTTTTTTTTTTTTTTTTTCACAACTTTATTCCCTGTACTTCAGTCCGGTGGGAGAAAAAAACATACAAAATGACCACCGGACCCCTTCACAAAATATTAAAATTATACAGTATATTTGTATATATCTACTTTTACAATTAGTATAGATTTAATAAATTCCATTTTGCCATATCAAAATGGGAGAAACATTTCTCAATTTCTTGATATAGACGTAACTTACTTTTGAAGACATTTAAGTTAGGTTTCGATTCATTAATTTTTGCCCAGTATAAATAATATTTACCATATAAAATTAAAAAGTTAAATCTGTCTTTCTTCCTATCCAAGATGCCAAACAGAATCTCCTGTTCTGAAAATGATATATCGAGATTCAAAATAAATCTTTCAACATCATTCCAAAATTGATAAGAAAAATTACAATTCCAAAAAAGATGACGAATCGTTTCGACGTGATATTTGCAAAAGGAACACAGATATGACTGAACAATACCCATACGAGACAATAGTCCATTTACTGCTAGATATCTATGTAAAATTTTGAATTGAAAATACCTTAACTTAATCGAAGGTGTACAGAGTTTTGATATAGAGTAAATTTTTTTCTATTCCAAATTAGCAACATTAAAATCGTGTGCCCATTTATTTTCTGATATTGGCTTATTAAATATTTTTTTGATACAAATATTGTGTATCAATTTACACACTTTGTTACTAGTTTTTATTTTGTTTAATAAATCGTCATTGCTGGATTTGAAATCAACATCATATTCTACCCTACAATTTCTCTTCCAAGGTATTGCATGAATCAAGGAAAAGTAGAAAACAAAATTACGGTCGGGTATGGTGAACTTTCTTTTAATATCTAAAAAGCTTAGAAAATTGCTTTTTACAGTCTTTTACACGTTGTACACCACAGTTGTGCCAAACAGAATTATAGATGATGGTATCATCCATTCGAATAAAAGAATTATTCCATAAAATTTGGTATGGTGATTTTGAAACAGAAATGTTAGAATCGTATGTGATTTCACACCAAGCAATTAATACATCTTTTATAAAAGCATTTTTAATTTCAGTTTGGATCGATTTGTCTTTCGGATTAATATTGCAATGAAATACGAAGTCACCACCCTTGGTTTTAAATAAATGTTAAAAAATAATTTCCATTTTCCTTTATTATTAGAATCCAGAAATCTTTTAACCCATGCAAGTTTTAGACATTTTATTACAGAAGGGATATGGCACATATTTAAGCCACCTGCTGAAAAGTCACCGATCAAGGTGTTCCTTCTAACCTTGTCCGGTTTATTGGACCAAATGAATTTATAGAGTGTTGATTCTAAATCTTTTAAAAACAATTCTGGAGGATTGGGCAAAACAGACATAAGAAAAATAAGTTGCGACAGACCTAAAGATTGCACAATAGCAATTTTTCCTGCCGGAGTTAAATCTCGGCTGACCAAATTCTGAGGATTTCCTTTAACTTCTTAAATTTAGGTATAAAGTTTAATTCAAAATATTTTTCAAATCAGGAGAAAATAATATACCTAGCAGCCTAACTGGACCAGTACAATACTTTACTCCTGTTTCATCAATGTTGGGCTTGTCATTGCGATATTGACCGAGAGGAATCAATTCACATTTATCTACATTAATTTTTAAACCTGAGAACGTTTGGAAGTTTTGAAGAACACGTAAGCTTTCTTTTAACGAAGAAACATCTTCAATGAAAATAGTGGTATCGTCTGCATAGGCACTTACGGTAATAACATTATTATCAATTGTTATACCTTTAATTAAAGGCTGATTTCTTATAGACATATTAAGAATTTCGCTACATAAAATAAACAAATAAGGACTGAGCGGGCATCCCTGGCGCAAGCCGCAAGTAAGTTCAAAAAAGGCAGAGGCATAACCATTATTCATTACACATGAAGTTATTCCAGAATAAAATACATTTATCCGTCGGATAAAATCATTACTAAAATTGAAATATCCGAGAACTTGATGCAGAAAGGTCCATTCTAACTTTTAGTGTTATCTACTGAAGATAGTACATCATTGGATGCATGCTATCTACTGAAGATAGCAACATCTTTGGATGAGTGCTATCTACTGAAGATAGTAACATCATTGGATTAGTGCTATCTACTGAAGATAGTAACATCATTGGATGCATGCTATCTACTGAAGATAGCAACATCTTTAGATGAGTGCTATCTACTGAAGATAGTAACATCTTTAGATGAGTGCTATCTACTGAAGATAGTAACATCATTGGATTAGTGCTATCTACTGAAAATAGTAACATCATTGGATTAGTGCTATCTACTGAAGGTATTAACATCATTGGATTAGTGCTATCTACTGAAGATAGTAACATCATTGGATTAGTGCTATTTACTGAAGATAGTAACATCATTGGATTAGTGCTATCTACTGAAGATAGTAACATCATTGGATTAGTGCTATCTACTGAAGATAGTAACATCATTGGATGAATGCTATCTACTGAAGATAGTAACATCTTTGGATGCATACTATCTGCTGAAGATAGTAACATCTTTGGATTAGTGTTATCTACTGAAGATAGTAACATCATTGGATTAGTGCTATCTACTGAAGATAGCAACATCATTGGATGAATGCTATCTGCTGAAGATAGTAACATCATTGGATGAATGCTATCTACTGAAGATAGTAACATCATTGGATGAATGCTATCTACTGAAGATAGCAACATCATTGGATTAGTGTTATCTACTGAAGATAGCAACATCATTGGATGAATGCTATCTACTGAAGATAGTAACATGATTGGATGCATGCTATCTGCTGAAGATAGTAACATCTTTGGATTAGTGTTATCTACTGAAGATAGTAACATCATTGGATTAGTGCTATCTACTGAAGATAGTAACATCATTGATATTGATCGATTGGCTGATTGATTTATTGATTTACCATGTTCATAGTTGATATGTTGATAGTTATTTACACAAGAAAACAGAACAACATCAATTGATGAATGCTATCTACTGAAGGTAGCAACATCTTTGGATGAATGCTATCTACTGAAGATAGTAACATCTTTGGATTAGTGTTATCTACTGAAGATAGTAACATCATTGGATTAGTGCTATCTACTGAAGATAGTAACATCATTGGATGAATGCTATCTGCTGAAGATAGCAACATCTTTGGATGAGTGCTATCTACTGAAGATAGCAACATCATTGGATTAGTGTTATCTACTGAAGATAGCAACATCATTGGATGAATGCTATCTACTGAAGATAGTAACATCATTGGATGAATGCTATCTACTGAAGCTAGCAACATCATTGGATTAGTGTTATCTACTGAAGATAGCAGCATCATTGGATGAATGCTATCTGCTGAAGATAGTAACATCATTGGATGAATGCTATCTACTGAAGATAGCAACATCATTGGATTAGTGTTATCTACTGAAGATAGCAACATCATTGGATGAATGCTATCTACTGAAGATAGTAACATCATTGGATGAATGCTATCTGCTGAAGATAGCAACATCTTTGGATGAGTGCTATCTACTGTAGATAGTAACATAATTGGATTAGTGCTATCTACTGAAGATAGCAACATCATTGGATGATTGCTATCCACTAACGATAGAAACATCGTTTGATGAGTGTTATCTACTGAAGATATATAATAACATCTTTGGATGAGTGCTCTCCACAAAAGATAGTAACATCGTTGGATAAGGGTTATCCACTGAACATAACATTGGTGATGGTCGCAACAATTTTGTTGGGAATTACAGTGGATAAACTAATGATTAAAACCCATTTATATCACAAATCAAAATAATATAATCGTCCTTTTGTGTGTCTTTGTTCTGTGAAACTAGCGTAGTTTAGGGAACCTAGTTTATGTTCAATTGTATGAAATATGTAAAAAATGTGTGTCGCATCTGGAATGACCGACATTTGTGAGAAAAATCACTAACTTTGTATCTCGGTCAAAATGGTAATAGTACATTTTGTTCCCAGGAGAATAGTACTTCAAATAATTGACAAAAACGATTTTCTGCTCATGTGCTGTGTCATAAACTAGGCACAATATGTCATAATCGAGTGAATTTTCACTATGTTAGAGAAAACCTACAATTAGCCAATCAAGGGCGAACATGACAAATGTAGTTTGACTTGTTGTAACTCAGTTTTTGAAGAAAAAAAAAAGATTAAAATTTTAGGAGTATTATACTTTAGTGGTAAATATAAAATCTTCATGAAAAATACTTCAAAATGATCACAAACATGCCTGGTCATGGTTCAGTGGTTCTTGAGATAAACTATACTATTTGGTGAAAAATGAGACAGAATTGTGTACATCTAAGTTGAATTGACAACATACAGTCAACAAAATACTAATTATGCTTATCGTATTACAAGAAAAATCCGTAGTTTAACCGTATAGGCACTAAACACGACTCTCAGGAGAAATGCAATGTATGTTTTTCTGTCACATCCCAAATTGCGCGCTTTTTAAAACATGGCGTTCTAAAGTATGTCATCCACGTGGCTCAATTGTCATTAAGGCATGATGTCGTCTGCCAATGTTCTATTCATGTTGCCATGGTTATTGCTGAATTGTTATACTATTTCGATTGCAACACGTGTCAAAATTGTCATACGTCTAAAATGTCGTCTGCTTTAGGAAATTTTTGTTCCGATTTTTTTAACCCAAAGCGCGCGCAAATTGCGCAGACGACAGGAAAATATGGTAATAAAATAATACCAAAACTTATAATATTTCTAAACAAATTTGAATTTAAGTAAATAAGGAAACCATAATTGGCAAACATCCTCGGTATTGGGTCAATTGATGTAGTAAGCTCTTACCATTTTAGAAAAATACTCGATATTTGTACCCAAATATCTCATATTTCAAAATCCGTTGATATCCAAAACCAGACGACACACAAGGACTTACAGATGCATTGTAAATCCAAAAACTATGCCAAGTTTGGCCGATAAGTTAAGTAAACATTACAACCACTACAATTGCCATGGTTATTGATAATTTTCCTAAAAAGTTTATTTGATTTTTTTAAGGATTTTATTTCATCTGTTTCCGTGAATGCTTTTATATCGCTTTAGGCGGGAAGAAGGCCATATGGGAGATTTTGGTGTGATAAAAAAGCAAGCTTTTAAAATCACTTTTGGGGTTATGTCTAATTTCAAGAGGGGGTTGCCCAACAATAGACGGAACAGAAACTCGATTGTGTTTTTATCTAAAAATTGATGTACTCAAAACAAACATATCCGGTTACGTTTTTATCGTCATAATTGTACAAAATAATTTGAATAAGTGAACAACTTTTATGTGAAACGGGAGGTGTAATATATTTATGGCGATACGGTGTGGGCTTTGAATTCGTCGCAAAATGCAATGGCGTGTTATGATTATTAATCTATTAGTAGGCCTATGCGAGCCGTTTCGGCATTACACGAAGGGTTAATTTTTTGGTTAATTCGACGGAAAGACATGAAAGAAGGGTGTCCTTGTTTGTATGTGTGAAATTTGGGAGATTGGCAGAGTGAGAAATGGTATTGCGGAAAGTGGTAAAACTACCTTGTTTGGACTAATTCACCTGTATTAGTATCTCCCAGAGTCCCGATATTTCTCCATGAGAGAGAGAGAGAGGCCCGGCAAACACAAAACGTTTTACAGAAAACGTTTAAATGTCAGGCTATTATAAAGGGTACAAAACGTTTTGATAACATTTATAAAACATTTTGAAAACTTAAGTAAAACATTCTAACCAAATATTAAGTGTTGACAAAATACTTTGCAATTATTTGCCAGAAAATATTTTGCAATATCATTTTAATAATATTTTATTTTTAAACTGTTGTTGTAGTGTTTTTTCATATAGAACATGTAGAACGTTTTAAAAATGTTTTCATGAGAGGAGAGGAGAGGAGAGGGGAGAAGAGGAGAGGAGAGAAGAGAAGAGAAGAGAAGAGAAGAGAAGAGAGAGAAGAGAAGAGAAGAGAAGAGAAGAGAAGAGAAGAGAAGAGAAGAGAAGAGAAGAGAAGAGAAGAGAAGAGAAGAGAAGAGAAGAGAAGAGAAGAGAAGAGAAGAGAAGAGAAGAGAAGAGAAGAGAAGAGAAGAGAAGAGAAGAGAAGAGAAGAGAAGAGAAGAGAAGAGAAGAGATAGAAAGATACACATTGCATGCAATATAATGATTATGATGATGATATTGTTCTCTCCCAAAGGAATCGATTTCTGATGACGAATTCCAAACTTTTATATAATTATAAAGAGTATAAGATAAATCCGACTATAATCATTAAATCAAGCAAATATACTATATATACCAATTCAGCAGTTTGAGAAATTAAGACCTTATTTAATTTGTAGAATCATAGACAAAGTCAGTGAGTTAGAAAGTCACATAAAGACGACAAGTCGACCGCAAAATCATTCAGTTTAATATTTGCTAAAGAGTGCGTGTGACTTGAATCGACAAAAATATGAAATAAGTTTATTTTATCAAGAGATTCTGGCATTACCAGACCAATATGCGATGATTGGTTGTAATGTGAGTAGCAGGGCATAATTCGAGTGTTTAGCGGACAAATTTACCAATCAAATAATAGAACTAGGTGAAATGGTTTGAGCCATATGCACAGACGTGACTTACTGAAATGTTAGTTGATTGTTGAACCCCAGTAGGGCACTTAGAAGTGCGTGTTATAAGCTCAGATTTGTACATTTTTAAATAATAATTTTAGAAGAAAAGGAGTATGATGAGTTCATGGACGATGTGAGATTTAAAGAGTGAAACTGACAGATGGAGATACGGAAAATTTAGGACCGGAGGACCGTGCGGCCACTGACCTTTAGCGTGGGAGGTTTCGGGTTGAATTTGTTGCTCTTTTTCTACTTGGCGGGAGGTTTAAGACTTTCTACGCGATGCAGGTTTTATAATAGAAGAATATTCTTTTTTAAGACAACCGTCTTTCTCCACGAACCATCTCTTCATAACAAAATGATAACAAAATCGTGAATTTATGGTTATTTTTAGTTCATGTTTTTGCTCAAAATATGGTCAAAAAATGAGCATTTTTGAATTAGCGTCGTTTGCTGCCGAATTCCGCGGGAATTATACAGGGTTAAAAATGGAAAAACTGACATTAGTTGTTTGTTACATGTCCACGTGCGCACTGATCAAATTAATTTAGGGTGACGATGGCTTTCTTGCTTCTTATATAATTATGCTCAAATGTTCACAAAAATTGTATTTCGCTCATAGGAATTGTGTATAATACTGATATTCGTACAAGTTTCGGAATTGCGAAAGCATCGGTTTCGGAATACAAGCACTGCGTAAGTGTATGACCCTTCGGCATATAAATGAACAACATTCGTCATTCGGTATTATTCGACCTCCCGATTGAGATTCCGGCATATATATAAATAAACCTTCAGTATTATTCAGCCCCCATTTAGGTCGGACATCCGTGCACAGACATCGGTTTCCCATTGCTTTCCCGTTTTGTTGGGTTTGCACATATCCGGCTGATTTCGGCACGGCACCGATTCCACCCTTTCCGTGCCGAAATCATGCCGAAATCGGGAATTCTCGATACCACCGCGAGTTCAAAACAAGATGCTTTTAACATGACCAAACAGTTGCTCAGCATGGTCAGTGTCACCTTAAGAGGTCCGACTGACCATAGAATGGACAGACTGACCAAATGGCACATACGGACTGACCAACGTGGTCAGGCAAACCAGCAGAAGGAAACCCCGAGGCCTTGGCAACATCATCCTCGCTTTTTGGGCAGTACCCTCACGCCTTACAAACCAGCATCTGATCATTTACTAAGTAGAGTTCCTTAAGGCTAAAAATTAAGTAAAAAAGATATAAGATGTTTAATTTTTCCTCCCAAAACAATGGCGATTTGGCACATTGTGTTAACGACGTCCAACGAAACCCACGCAATCGGTCGGGCGGGGTGACTGCCCGCTAGCTCACACCGCACTCCGGCCACTTTTTTGAACGAGTGGTCAAACACACTTGGCTGAATTTCAGCGACAGTTGTGATCCTTTTGTGATGTTTACTCTTAATTTTCACGCTCATATATCAGTTTTTAAACAGACAAATGTCTGTCAAAATGATAGATTTACACCATAATGCCGATTTCATGTCAAATCTGGACATAAGTGGTGGTCAAACAAATGGTCAGGCTGATTTGTTTAAATAGAGAGGGTGGATCGACTGAACAATTAATCCAATTCTCAAGAGGGGGATAAGATTTCGTCAGAAAATGAATTTGTTTTAGGGGGTGAATTTCATCCAATTAATTTAACCATCTCATGGCGCGAAAATTGACTCAAGCAGACGACTAATTTGGTTTAGTAGCAGACGACAAAATGAAATTGGTTCCAAAATGGGTGAAAATGGAAACATTACGGTAGTATTTTCGTTTTTTTCCCTGGTTCATCACCATCTGGATGAGAATAAAAAATGGCGCGAAAATTGACTCAAGCAGACGACTAATTTCGTTTATTAGCAGACGACAAAATGAAATTGGTTCCAAAATGGATAAAAATGGAAACATTACGGTAATATTCTTTTTTTCCTGGTTCATCACCATCTGGATGAGAATAAAACATGTATGGCGAGTAATTTTGATTCTGGGTTTAAAAAATTTGTGAGAGGAACAGCAGGCAACATGGGTTCAATTCGGATTTGTTTCCATTTTTTCACAAGTGCCCGATTTCGGCACTGTCTCTATAATGTGGACACATTAAAAAGACATGAGCTTGTTAAAAAGTCTGGATGGAAGATATTGTTTGAAAAAATGTACGAGTTCGCAGTTTTTCTGCAAACTGTTTGAATTTAAATAAAGTGACACGTAATAAGTTTTAACTTATTCTTAAAAGACCACTAAGTAACAGTGGCATAGCTTGGGGGAGCCCGGGGTAAGTCCTCCGAACATTTTTTTTTGGATAAAATGGGGCAAAGAGTAAAATGTCATTAAAATGACTAAAAACGGGACAAAAGATTGACAAATGGGGACGGAAATTTGACTTTCCCCCCCTACAATGTCACAAAAAATTGACAATGGGGAAAAATTTGACTTTGACCTTCCACAGTAAAAGGCTGGCCATTACGCCCATACTATGTAATCATTCTTATAAGAATTGTAGTTTTACGCAAGTTTATTTTTATAGTTGTTAATAATATATACAGTTTATTTTCAGCAGAAATCTATACCAATGTTGTAATCTAATTGGTCGGATAAGCCAGGGGATAAAACACCCCAAGTAACCCGTCCCTATCACCACATGTCCGCCATTTTCTCTCTTCGTCCTCATCTCCACACCCCTAAGCCAGAATATAAATTAGTCCTGTATCTTTCGGCTAATTGTAGTCAGTATTAGGGTATTGTTACGTCCATGCTTGCATATCATGTTCCAGCTATTATATACCGGGTTTATTAATTAAAATTACACAAAAGAAAATGGTGATAATTATTAAGAAGGAAGGGGGTAAAGACCCGTCGCGAGCGGCCATCTTGATTACGGTCCAAAATGACGGATGGATTCCCTAATTTTGTATGCCAACGTCTTAAGGGGACTTCATACATGTCACTCTTCGTGTTCATTGATGCAGTGTGGAAAGGTCACAAATTGTACAAGATTGTTAAAAAATGCCAAAATTTTACACTTTTTATCTCTAAGTTTGAAATAAACATGGAATTGGAATTCAATACGCAAACGAGAAGGTTTAGTACTGTATTCTTTGACATAGGCCTACAGCAAGCTCGCGGTGATTTTTTGTGTACCCGTGTGCAAGAAAAGTGCAATTTTATTTCAACAATGGCGCTATACCATACAACCATGCACTTTGGTGAAGGGTTAAGTTCCTTAAGGGTGTCACTTAAGTGTCACCCCTCAGATTTCTTGACTTGATCGACGTGTACATGTCATAATAACCGGGTCAGACTTACCACGTACCCTTAACCCGAAAACCGCGCAGACGATGACCAAAATGTGTACGAATTTATTTCAAATTTTTATACATTTGAAAAAGTAGATTTTTTTTGGCAAATGTTTTCGAATGGGGCAAAATAAAATAAGTTTGTCAATGGTATAGTGGTTCTGAAAACTGAAGAAAATTGTACCAAAACATATCCCCGCGTGCAAAATGTTAATTTTAAGAAGGCTCGACCACAACCCTGCAGACTTTGAGTATTCTTTTTTCTGTCTACCCAGGCGTCGGTGTAAAAATGATACACGGTAAAATTATGGTATAAGTTGACACCTTAAAGTAGTTTCACCCCGGGATAAAAGAGCTTTTTGTCTAAATCTATTTAAAAGTTTTTCTTTCTTTTTGAACGAGCCTGTTTTTCGAGATGTCGTCTGCCTGTTTTTTGTATAAATTGTACAATTTGTGTGTTAAATGCCAATTTTGAGCGCGTTCAGGGTATAGTTTGGCGACGAACTGACTGAACTAAGGCTATAGGGGAACACCACACACAATCAAACAGTTGGTTTTACTGAAATATGAACCTTTGCTTAAACTATTATAACACGACGTTTAAAATACGGCCAAACAATAGAACCATAGCAACGTACACCCATATTTTGACGAACTTTTTTTAAAGAACATAAATTTGTGACGAGCGAGGTACAATAGGACAAAGCCAGTAGACGTACGTACACTAGAGTTTTATGTACAAATGTTTGTAAGCTTACTGAAGAAGGAAAATTATGCTATACCACAATAGCTGTAGTTAAATAGGCAGATTTGAAAAATAGGGGTCTCGTACACTTTTTGGTGAAATAGAAGTTGCTTATCTGCAGGGTATACGGCCAAGGAAGGCTTCTCAGCTTACCAAATTCTCTTTGCAAATAGTAGTGAAGCCACGGAACCTATATTTAACTATTATTAGTCCGGCTATGTTATAGACGCACAGTTCGTTTAGATCCAGACCCAGTTGCACTATTTATAGGTTAATGCCCTCCTGGTTATAGGTAAAAATATAGGCCTTTATTTACCGGTTACTAGGTCGACTTATTGGTTGCAAATTGGGCTGTCTGATAGAGGTAGAGTCTTGTGGAACATACTTGTATACTCTTATGAATGTCGCACACGGCGTGATATAGAGTTTCCGCCATGATCATGATAGAAACTGTACCTCGCAGAAGCGTATCTAGGGGGCGACCGACAGGCTATCCCCCCGGAAAACATTATTTTCAAGTAAAATTAACATAAAATACTCTTAAATGAGCCCTTTGTCAATTACAACCAGCATTAGCAGAGTTTTTGGTCCCTCTGAACGACTAGACTAGACTGGTTTCGCGTCTGATATAAAGGCCCTATCTCGGGAAGGATCATTTTTGTCAGCGAAGTGTACGTGTTATCCGATTATCACAATGTCAACTTGAGCACGATTTTGAGTCCCGAACCACGATCAAACTGATCGCATATACCACCATTCCAAAAGGCTCCTCGCGGTCCATCTAGTTACCATGGTTACCAAGAAGTTTATGTAACCACTTCGCTGGTGAATTCCGAAATACTTTGAAGCTGTCGAATCCGAAGCTTCATAATTTCGAAATCAACAGGCTTTTTGAAGCATGTAGGCATACTTTCTGGATCATGAAGACTGTGTGTATTTCGGGACCGCAAACCTTCGGAACGACCCCGATGATAGACACACTGACCTAACAAGCAAACCTTTATGCTAATCAGCAAACATAGATCCGCTTGCTCTTTTTAAAATGTTTTTTGATGCAGTTAATTACTTGTTGTCGAGCATGTTGTCTTTCATGCTTTGTCGACACCATGTCGATAAACCATCGATGATGCATCGATATCTTTTGATCCGTCAAAACCAAGTAAAAATCAGGCACAGGCTCGTGTTTTTTTATTATGGTTAAGGGAGTATAAAACCAAGTAAAAATCAGGCACTCTGTTCAGGACATGCCCAAATTATGCGATTAGCATGATAAGAGTGTCGACACAGTAAATCAATAGGCTTCTTGAAGCATGTAGGCATGCTTTCTGGATTATTGAAAGATGTGCGTATTTCGGGACCGTAAACCTTCGGGACGATCCCGATGATAGACACACTGGCCCAACAACCAAGAACAAAGGACAGTGCCAGTGCATTGATTGGTCACCCCAGGTTAAATAAATAAATAAATAAATAAATAAATAAATAAATAAATAAATAAATAAATAAATAAATAAATAAATAAATAAATAAATAAATAAATAAATAAATAAATAAATAAATAAATAAATAAATAAATAAATAAATAAATAAATAAATAAATAAATAAATAAATAAATAAATAAATAAATAAATAAATAAATAAATAAATAAATAAATCATTAAATAAATAAATAAACAAATAATTAAATAAATAAATAAATAAATAAATAAATAAATAAATAAATAAATAAATAAATAAATAAATAAATAAATAAATAAATAAACAAACCTTGTCTGACCTGTCGAATTATTAAGAAAGCCTGGAAATTGTTACACACTCGTCAGTAAAGCATAATTCCGTCGTCTTTATGCTAATTAGCAAACGTAGATCCGTTTGCTCTTCGTTATGTGTTTGTGGTACAAATGTCGACTACTTGTTGTCGACTTGCATGTTTTGTCGACACTCTGTCGATAATCCGTCGAAGATGCATCAATATCCTTCGATCCGTCAAAATTAAGTCAAATTTGTGTCCATGTTCTGTTCAGGACATGCCCAAGTTCAGTCGATAAGGCTGTCGACACTATGTCGAAATTCGGTAGATATTATGTCGACATCGTAGAAATTCAATCGATACACTATCGTCAGCTCCCATCATTTCAGTTTCGGTGAGCATAACCACCAAAACATCATGATGTTCCCCACTCAAAGTACTGTTATGACAGTGTCTTTTTAAGGTGTTTTAAAGAGAAATATTAAAAATGAAAATATTTTATTATGATCTGTTAGCGTTCATCTACTCAAATTGGACCCAAATGGGTACTCAGTACAAGTGACCATACGTATTTATATTTTGGCATCTGGTATAACAATGGTCTCCTTTTCGAGTCAATTTTGGTATAAAAATGGGTACCTGTTTCATATTTTCAAAAAAATACCCAAATTCTACATAACTGGAACCCAAATTTCATTTTGTTTGAAAATTTGCAAAATATTCTCGAAATGGCGTTCAATCTGGCAAAACATCTGGGCCTCAGGTGGATGGATCAAAATGTTCTTGGAAAATTGGTCTAAACTTTTGCTCACTCTACCCAAACCAAACTTGAGTAGGCTATCCCCTCCCTGGGATTTTGGTCTAAAAACAGTGGGGTAACTAGGGTTGGTAGCGACCGGGGTAAGAAACAAAATTGACGCCCCTACCCCCACTCGAGAATATCTTAGACGCGGGCAGTGGCGTAGCTAGAGGTTGTGGCGCCCAGGGCTGAGGATACACAATGCCCCCCCTTCTTGAAACAATTGCGCGCCTACCACTAATTAATTTTGGTTACTATATAAGTTGAATATCTGTCTTTAATTGATTTTGTGCTGAAATGCGCGCGAAGTGCGCGAAAATTCTGACTTTCATCGCTTGGAGGAGCGTAGAATCGATGCTGAATTGGTCAATTTGGCGCCCATAAGGGTGGCGCCCGGGGCACCTTGCCCCCTTCCCCCTATAGTTATGCCACTGTCTAAAAATGACAAGTTTCGAACACGAACATGTTGTAGCCTTCTATAGGCACGTGCCGAAACTTGTCTTATCCCCGTCGGTATCCCCGTGCCACTTTATTGATTTTGCATTGAAAATAATAACAATATACCAAGAAACTGATATTAATTTCGATTTCTGTTTTATTGTTACCTTTATTTGCAATGAAATATACATTACTTGAGTAAGCAAAGTTCATATTTGAGCTATTTCCGGTCACGTGTCTACGCGTAATGTCCTGAATTCCGGCGCCATTGTTCACAATCGATAAAGATTGTCTTTTTCAAAAAATATTATTTATGTACTGTTTCTGTTGATTAAATATTGTTACCGATTTTTGCTGCTACAAATTGAAATACGTTGCTTTATATGGTCACAGAAAAGCTAAAATATTTTAAATAATTGTATTTATAAGGCATACTGCTCCGCGGTAGTACAGTTTGGTACGGCGTCGTTTCAGGATATACACAATGAAAAAAATCGACCGAAACATTAGGCGTAGATCCGTAGACCCGCCTCCCTCCTAATATTTTGATGGGGTGGGGGTGGTGTCCATACAAGCATCCCTAATGTTGACGCCTGTATGTGGGTTTCTGACCAAAATATCATAATAATTGGCCATTTTAGTCTAAAAAGTGACCGTTTTTGCGCTCTTCGCGCGAATTTGTTCGACTTTTGCACTATATTCACATTTTAGCTTCAATATTGCAACATTTTTCGCACGCTTCGTGCGAATCCATGTCATTATGGCTCATAGTGAATGGGCTGTTCCGGTTAAAATACATACACCCGCTATGGAAGACATGACCTTAATCTCCCACACAGGGAGTGTAGATATCAAATGGAGATACCAATTTCGGAAATCCCATTTGAAAATCACACTCCCTGTGTGGGATTAAGATCATGTCTTCCATAGGGGGTGTGTGGATTTCAACTGCATGGAACAGCCAAACCACTACTGCCTTACAACCCAAAGCTTCCAAAGTAGGAAGGCAGTATCCGACATGTAATGCATTCACATATACTATATATTTGTATGGGAAGGCATACGGGTTAACATGATTCAACACATCTGTCAATCTTACAACACACAAAATATGAAGCGATTTTTATTAACAATTTTACCGCAAATGATAACTAATAACTCATTGATTTGATGCCAATTAATGTTGTTAAATGTGTTTTGATACCACCTCGAACTTGAACAAAATGAAGCGAAAAATCGCGTCTATAAACAGTCTGAAAGCACACTTGATTTGTCGCGTTCGCCTTCCGCGCAAAACACTCATAATTATACACAATTTTGTTTACATTATTGAACTAAAATTGTTATATTTAAACCCAAAATAACATTTGAAGTGATTGAAAGAAATAATTGGTAGGGTTGTGGTCAATTATAACAACCAGTGCCCCATTATTTGTCGCTGAAAATTGTTTTTGAATCAATATTACGGTATTTGAATATTCAAGAAAGAAAAATATTAATATGTTGGCTAATTTGTGAAGTTTTGTGTATAGTTGTATTCATTAGGTTTGTTATGTATTTATCAATCGGGGAAATTAGGATTGTCATTTAGTGATAAAATAAACTTGTCAATAGGAAAAATAGTGTGGAATTGTTGACATACATAAATAATGGCTGGAAGAGTGGAATACATTGTATCTAAATCGTGTGCAAATGAGAAATACGTGTATTTTAACCGTAAAATCAAAATGAAAACAAAGTCAAAATTTTGATTTGCTATAAATATGTGATAAATATATTTGAAATGTCCACGTAAAATGCGACAAAATCGGGGACAGAATGCCTAATATTGGCTCGGTGATTCTTAAAATAGACGTTGAAATTTTGTGCAAAAGTTCAATTTCATGCATTTTTGTATGGTTAACTAAGGATGGCACAAAGAGTAACGGAGGCGTTACAAATACGCCTATTATAATGTCGGTTCAAAACTATTAATCGTGACAATATTTGATTATAGAAAAGACTGGTGCTTTATGTACGCACATTTTGATACCACATTCGCCTAATTGCGTTCAATATTTACCAACAGCAGTATTATTTTTGAAGGAAAAAACCAAAACGAAATTTAAAAGTTGTATTAATTTGAAATCAGCGCGAAGATAATGGCGAGTTGATAGCTGTAAGCGCAACTTTTAAATTCGTTTTTTTTTATTTTAAAAATACTGCGGTGTTGTTAATACTGAACGAAATTGGGCGAATGTGGTATCAAAATGCGTGTACACCGTTTTTTTCTATGTTAGAATATAGTGAGTACCGTTAATGGTTCAGAATAATAGGTGTATTTGTAACGGCAGCGTTACTTTTTGTGAGTTCTTTATTTTAGTAGCCGTGTTGAAAATTGGACTATTCCATTTAAAATCCACACTACCCTGTGGAAGATTTTGGAAATATCTTCCACAGGGGAGTATAATTTCAAATGGAATGAACACATTAGGCAGCTCCATTTGAATTTCATACACCCTCTGAGAAAGATTCCACCTGAATACTCAACAGAGTGAGGATGAGTTTCAAATGGAGCTGCCTGAAGTGTTCATTCCATCTGAAATTCATAATCCCCCTGTGGAAGATATTTTCAAAATCTTCCACAGGAGTAGTGTAGATTTTAAATGGAATAACCCAATGCGTCCGTTACAAGCCTACAACAACAACCACTTCCGGGACAGAGGAGGCGAAAAAAGTAGAGAATTTTTAAACCAAGTGTTGAAAGAAAATCAACAAGACCGTATCAATATGTGTTTGGCCAAACTTTGTGGGCTTAAAAAGAACTTGAAGTGGGGATGTTGATATGCTCTTATAAACCAAGAAGTTTGCTTGGATATAACTGGCTTTGTTTTGTAACTATAAAATAGTATAGTTGTACAAACATTTAAAGAGCATTTCTCACTTTTTCAAGAGTCACCCACTTAAATGGAATTAAGTTACAAACATCGGCAGGTGGATACAAAACCGTTACTTAAATAGTTTGCTTAAGCTTTTTTGTCTAAATTGTACGGTTTGTTGTCGATTTCGAACCACTATCTCAAGAACCACTGAACCAATACTAGGCTTGTTTGTACTCATTTGAATGCATTTTTCATGTAGATTTCAACAATTACCACGAAATTGTAAAATTCTGAAATTTTTGAAAAAAATCTAAAAATTTTAGGCCTTGATTTCTCATTCGGTGGGATGAGGGTTAAGGAACCTTATACGTAGCATTCTTGTTATAAGGGGGCCTATTCAGAAGGACCAAATTAACACAAGAGTCGAACTTAAATTCAGTCAACAAATTACTGGACCATTTTCTCTATGCTAAACACACATTTAAAACCGACACTTATGATACAGCCCTGTTTTACCCTTTGCTTGCTAAAGTCTTCAGGCTAAGAACTTTTTTGTTCAATTTGTTATTTTTCGTAATAACATTTAAAGAAATAAATATATTCTAGACATAATTTAAACTTTCAAATCAATTTATTTTTATAAAAACGTTAATTATGTCTATAAAAACGTATTTATCTATATTTTCTATATCGTACATATTTAGTGTGTGTGTGTGTTCGCTAGAAATATATAAATTAAAAAGTTACAAATATGAGATTTGCAATCAAAGTGTTGCAACAAAGTATGAGCAATATTTAGTTATATCAGCACATGTTTGTTAACTAGAGAAAACTGATTTCTAAATATGAGTTAAGGTGAATACCATTAAAGAACAAAAGACAAGAATTTTTGGTGAATTCGTAATGAAGTTTATAAGTGGTAGGAAAGTGAGCGAAATGTGGGAAAAGAAAACACAGTGGACAAAACTTCCATGTTTTGAGTTGGTAAAGTGGGATTTATGAATTCATTATTCTGTGAAAGGTGATAACAAAATAAATGAAAAATATTTTGAATGTTTTACAAAGGTTACCGCTGAATACAATTATAGAATTTGCATATTTTCGATTCCATGTGATTATTTTGCTACTTCTTCCGATTAAAGAATTTAATTTAATTTTATGTATTTATTTATTACACTCATCATAATTGACATAAAATATTAAGACATAAATACAATTAAAAGAAATAATAAAATAATACATTATTAAGTAATTAATCGGTAAAATATCGTCAGCCTACTCCGCTAATTGTCTTTGCAATTTTGAGAACAAAGTACAAAACGTGGTTCATGCCTCAGTTACGTAATCACCCTGATTATTTCCTATTATTCCCTTTCATTTGTATCATTATCATTTGTTCTTGTGCAAAGGTTGGTGAGTAAATATGTTTAAATGCATGTTTGAACCAATTCTTGTACTTTGTTCTCAAAATTACAAAAAATGACTAGGCAATTAGCGTAGTAGGCTGACGATATTTGAATGAGAAAAATAGAACCAGTGTTTGGCTATAATGAACAGGTGTACCTCAAATAGTCATCAGACCATTAGGACCACAAAAAAGGTATAATGTGTATACATTTATAAATAAATAACAAATGAACGCACCGATATGATTCAATATTCTGATCTTCTACGACAGTTCAAATTAAGTAAAAGTACATAAAATATGAAGAAAGGGTTGTCCTATTATGTAATGCATGTCGAAGGCGATCAATCGGAATTTTGTCTTCAAATACGTACAAACTCGGGCATCAGAAAAGTTTTTACTATACGGACGAATGGTATTTTATGTGACCCCCCCCTCCGAAGTTCTTTTTAGTAAAACGTTTTTGATTAAAAAAACATAAAACATTGAGAAGGTACCAGTTTTGCTCCGACTGAATCTTTTGTTTTTTAAACCTGTTACCATGCTACACTTTTTTCTTGAAACAGCAAAAAAAGAGTCCGAATGTTACTTAAATGGAGGTAAGGTACGGTTCAGAAGGACAAAAGAAAGCATTAATATTGAAATGAAATAAAAAATACATGGGAAATATTTTGCTCAAAAATTCCATAACATTTTTTATATCCTCAAGAATTCCTAAAACGCCTGAAACTAAAATACTGTTTGAGATTAGGATATTCCATTCAAAAGCCACACCCCTGTGGAAGATTTCACTGTCATTACAATTCCAGTTGCACCTTATTGTCAATGAGCTATTCCAATTAAAATCCACACTCCCCTGTGGAAGATTTTGGCAATATCTTCCACAGAGGGAGTATGAATTTCAAATGGAATGAACACATTAAGCAGCTCCATTTGAATTTCATACACCCTCTGAGAAAGATTCTACCTGAATCTTCCACTGAGGAAGGGTGAGTTAAAAATGGAGCTGCCTAGTATGTGTTCATTCCATTTGAAAATCATACTCCCCCTGTGGAAGATATTTCCAAAATCTTCCACAGGGGAGTGTGGATTTTAACTGGAATAGCCCAATCCAGCTGGTGAATTATTACTAATTCTATTTCATGTTAAATTTCAGTCAGGTGCAGTTGAAACTTTTTGAAATTTATAAAATCCAGTTAAATTTTGCACAACGACAACTTTTTATGGGTAAAAATGTTCAGATCTGGAATAATCTAAAATTATACTTCAGTGGACACGCCCATTATGAAACAAGAACCTGGACGAAAGCAATAAAATTGATGACACCATCTTATTCATCTTTTCTCTTAATTTATCTATCCAACGCATCTTTATTTATTTGATAAATTTTATGAAAACATCTAGATATGTATCTTCGCAGTTTTCATTTCAAAATTTTTAAATTAAAATTAAAATTGCTTTCGCCAACTATACAAGCACAGCAGCCGAAATGAAGTAGATGTTTTTAGTTAACAAACACATGTATTTTGAAATATGACAATGAGAAATATCGCACGCAATCGGGAATATTTCAAAATAAGTGGTATTCTATTGTTACCTGAGGAAAGATCAACAGAAGTAAAGTATCCTTTTTTGCAAAAGTTTGCTATAGAAGTAAGTAGTGGGTACAACAAATATTTGGTTTTTATTCTGAAATGTTATGTTGTAGTCAAACCCATTGCCAAGGTGTGTGATCCATACAGAGCGTTCTGAAACCGAATTGGTCCAAATTAATGTAGATTCGAATGCGGATATGCAATATTCGCTATTGAGGAGTGATCCGAATCTGAATATACCCCATGCAAGGACTAAACGCGTTTTAACTTTAGTAATAGTCCCTAAAATGCTTAAAAATGCGGAATAGACCTTAGTTCTTAAAAAGCATAAAATGTGTATTTCGTCTAGATCTAATCAGCTCATATTAATATGAACTGATATGGATTGACAAAAGATCGTAAGAATAGCCGCATTGTTCAGGATCGCGAAGTAGTACTGCATTATTACACAGATAGTAAAGAAAACAAAGAAGAAATCAGGTATAGCTAATTTTAGCATTGTTAAAATCTAAGTGCCAACTATTGTTACCCTGGTTGGTATTAGTGTTTTTTGTAGGTACTTGCTAAGTGGTGTTGGTATTGGTTATTTTGATGATAAACAAGCGAGTAAAAGCATGCCTGAAAGAGAATAAATATTACTAATTTCTTGTTTTCACAACTATCTACTTGCTTGCTTGCTACAAAATGAATATTGTTTTCAACATTTTGAAAAACGGAGAGATGTTTGCAGTTGTAAAAGTGATGTAATAGTAACTATTGTGTCAAACTTTCCGTCATAAAATTTGTCAAAATATGAGCAAAAGAGATATTAAGTTTTTTATTAATCAATCGCAAAAGATGAAAAAGGAATAGATATGATAGATGAAATACGTAAACATTGATGATAAAGAATAAATTGAAACTGTTTCTTGTTAGGAAAGAAAGACAAAATTGAAGAAGATATTATTAAAAACGTTATTTTTAAAATCAATATCGCACAATATGAAGAATATTCATATTATATTTGAATAAGCAATATATGATTATTGCTGATATTTTACAATGTTTATGCAATGTTATTTTGTTGGAAATGTGCAACATTGCTTAATGTTTGTGTCATTTTTAAAGGTGTCGAGAAAAGCATGATTTGACATGCTGATTTATTTGCCATTTTTCGCAAGCTAATCATAGTATGATTTTACATGGTGGATTGGAACTTTGCTTTAAATACATAGCTGTGGATGCTTTTAAAGAAAGGAAAATTGACACCTCTTTTAGGGGTTCAGATTTTGTTTAAAATTTAAAATAATGTATTTGTAAGATTATTGTTACCTTTAGATAAACCAAACAAGTGACAAAACTACTATGGCCTTCATTTATGATTTATCTTCCCTATGAAATGAGCAGTTTATAATTTAAAACAGGGAAGTGCACATTTAATATTCAGATTATTTCGCAATCCAGAAATAAACCATGAACATTATCTGGCATGTCTAAAAAGAATACCGTCCTTTTTTAAGCCTTCAAAGGGTACAAAATAAATTTTAAGCCTTAAACTTGTAAACATTCAACGTGTGCCAGGGTATGATCATTGACAGCATGCAAGCAGAACAGATATCCGTACTTGCCAAAGATTGCTATGCATGGAGTCTTGTGGTCGCCTGCTCCGCAGCCGATTATGATGATGATGATGATGTTGATGTTGATGATGATGATGATGATGAGGAGGAGGAGGAGGAGGAGGAGGAGGAGGAGGAGGAGGAGGAGGAGGAGGAGGAGGAGGAGGAGGAAGAGGAAGAGAAGGAGGAGGAGGAAGAGAAGGAGGAGGAGGAGGAGGAGGATAGGATAGAAAGACGATAATGTTATTTATTAAAAGATGTTGCATATCATGTCTTACTACAAGTGATCTCTTAAGGCGAGTCGGAAGGGTGCACCTAGCAGTGTTTACGCTCAAATATTGAGACAAGTAATGATTATTGATCTAAACTTGAACTTGAAATCCACATTTTACATTCTTCTCCAGATACCACCAACGAATAAACTTCAATATTTTCAAAACAATTCTTCTTTCCAAAATAAACTTGCAAGTAGAATCTATCGTCAGAACTCGCTTTTTGACATGCCAGGCGGCCATCAATTTCATTTTTTGTTTCTTTTGAATTTGTCACGTTTACCATTTAAATGCTAAACCATTTTGATTCCAAGGTCAATAAAAATTAATAAAATAGTTTAACATTTTTGAATTTTATATATTTATGGATATATTTGAAATCTACATGAAAAATGCATTCAAGTGAGTACAAACAAGCCTGGTATTGGTCCAGTGGTTCTTGCAACAAAGGTGATTTTTAAATCAATTCTGTTAACCTATTATAGGCAGGCATATGTTCCATGCATTAACCACGTTTCACCCTCTTCGTTACCCGAAGTGTGTTTATGTAAAACTTTGAAATGTGACGGGGAAGATACAAACTGTTCCAAGAAAAACAAAAATTAAACAACGAAAGTTTAAACACATCCCTGGAAAACACCTTCAGAAAAGGAATGTTATCTGGCTGGTTATGATGAAGTTCACTATCTGTTGTACGCAAGGAATAATCGTACTCTTAAATATAAAGATGATAATTACTAATCTACTTTCACTTTATTATAATACAAGATTTTTTTAGATCATTTTTTTAAAAAAAAAGCAAATGACTTGGTTTGTAAACGAGCCGGTTCTCAAAATTGATTTCATACCGATTTTGTTATTTTTTCATAAAGTATTTAGCCTACATTGTATTAGATTTAGTACTCTAGTACTCTAGTCAAAACTGAAACCAATAATTAAACACTAATGCTAAAACTTAAAAAACCAAAAAACCTAAACTAAAATTAAGAAAACTAAAACTAAAAACTAAAGCTATTAACTAAAACTCAAATTATTCTAAAACTAAGGCTAAGATTAAACCCAAAACTAAACAAAAACTAACGATATCCAAATCAAAATTGAAACTATAACTAAAAATGAAACCAAAACTATATAATTCTTAAACTTAAACTGTTCTAAAACTAAAACTAAACTAAACTAAAACTAAGAATAAACTTAACCCAAAACTAAAATTAAAGCTATTAAACTTCAACTTCAACTTAAATTGATCTGTAACTAAACTATATTAAGATTAAACTTAACCCGAAACTAAAGCTAAATGTGAAGGTAAAACTAAAACTAAACTGAACTAAAGCTAACATTAAACTGAACTAAAAACTGAGCTAAAAACTCAAAAAACTTCTTAAACTAATTAAACTAAAACTAAAACTGAACTTTTAATACTACATGTAGTAACACACTAAAACGAAAACCAAACTATAGTAGTAACTAAACTAAACTAAACTAAACTAAACTAAACTCAAAAGTAATATTAAACTATAACACTATAATTTTGAATAAGAGGAACGACACTTTTTTCTGGTCAGACTATAACAGTCAGCCTCCTTGCACATGACTTATTTTTACTGGAGGAATAATGTTTGTTTATATATACCAACTTGTAAACATTTACAGTGAAGGCATGCAAGCATAATGTGGATTTGATAGATTGGCAATTGGCGACCAAAGTTCCCTCATGTTTAAAATCTCATAAATAATTTGACAGTTTCAATTGACAATTCAATTCCAATTAAACTATTTCTTATCAATCTGGTAAATTTTATGAGATTCTCTAAATAATTTCACTCTAATTAAGCACTTACGTCAGGCATTTGATGCAGGATTTTAGGGGGTGCGGAATTTCCAAAATTGTTGGAGAGTATTTTTCCACTTTTCTCATGATTTTGAGGTCGTTGAAGACGAACCATTGTTTTCCATTTATATGACAAGGAAGACGCAACAGTAAAACAATAAGAATAATCTGCTTCAAATTCATTCTCCTTAAAAACCAACAAAACTTTCAGCTATTCTATACTCTTTCTCTCTTATTTGAAAGACGCCTTGTCTTAATTGGTTAAAAACAATAGATGAAACGCTTTTATAGTATCTATTGTTTTATCAACTTTTGCAATAAATTTGCTTTACAACTCTATTATAGAATTACAAAGTCAGTTTAACGTCTTACCATCGCTGTGTCTTGATTGCGATGGAAATCTGAACACATGCCTTCAAAGAATAGCCACCTTACTCAGCTGGTGTGCTTCTAGGACAGATGGGTGGACGAGAAGGGGTAAAGTGAACTTTCTTTTATTCAATTTACAAAGTTAAAAGATAAAGATTGGCCAGATTTGGGGTATATAGTTTGGGGACAAGGGAGTGGCTATTGTAAGCTGCTTTTGTGTCATGGAAAAACGATAACAACAAATTAACACAATCTGTTTTTATCTAGTACCAAAACAGAGTTACCAACTTTGGTGTTCTTTGTATGGGATGTTCGCATAATAGAAAATGGGTCCTATAACCTACACTTTTCAGGCTTTGTGTTTTAAAACACCAACTTAGGTAAGTGAGCAAAATTGTTAGCCGGGGGTTTGAGGTTGTTTGAAAATGCTGAAGACAACTAAACAAGCCCATTCAAACAAAGAATGATAAAAAGCCTAATGAGAATGAAATGGTCAATTCAAAATCCCAAAATATTTATGAAATTCTAAACATCGGTGGTTGTGGTCATGGTGGTGGACATATTTCCCAAAAAGAACCTGCATGGCCACAAAATGATTTAAGGACATCTTTTCAGCGAAGGCAAATGATATAATTATCTTCCATTTAAACAAATTATTATTTTTACAACAAAATCAGGCCGGCACCAAGAAGAGGGTACATCAGGTGCCTTCTAAAAAGGTTCCTTTTCAGGGTAAAACAGGTAAAAATGTCCAAGAAGGTCCAAAATAGAAAGAAAAATAACAGGGACCACTTTTCAAAACAGCCTCCATTAGTACATTTAGGAGGTGAAGTCCAGATTGTGTTAATTTGCTGTTATCGTTTTTTTCATGACACAAAAGCAGCTTACAATAGCCACTCCCTTGTCCCCAAACCATATACCCCAAATCTGGTCAATCTTTATCTTTTAACTTTGTAAATTGAATCAAAGAAAGTTCACTTTACCCCCTTGCCGTCCACCCATCTGTCCTACGAGCACACCAGCTGAGTAAGGTGTCTATTCTTTGAAGGCATGTGTTCAGATTTTCATCGCAATCAAGACACGATAATGGTGAGACGTTAAACTGACTTTGTAATTCTTTAATAGAGTAAATTTATTGCAAAAGTTGATAAAACAATAGATATTATAAAAGCGTTCCATCTATTGTTTTAACCAATTAAGATAAAGTGTCTTTCAAATAAAATAAAAGATTAAAATAGCTGAAAGTGTTGTTGTTACTATCGAAACTGGATTTGAAACTGGATTGTTCTTATTGTTTTATTGCTGTATATTCCTTGTTATCATGGAAATGTAAAACAACAGTTCGTCTTCAAATCATGAGAAAAGTAAAAAATACTCTCCAACAAGAGATGAAAAATATATTAGTTACAGCTCCCAATTTAGGACCAATACCTTACAAATTAAGCGATTAAAGAACTTATCGTTTGTGTTGCTTTATATAGAATAATTCATTTTAAACATGATTTTTGTTATTTTTATTGCTGCTTAATTAATCAACTTTCTGCATTGTGATTGGCCTTTAGCTAAAACTCCGGCTCACTATATCAAAGTTGGTCTTACAAAACACAGAGCCTGAAAAGTCTATACTAGGACCAATTTTCTATTAGGAGCATCCCATACAAAGAACACAAAAGTTGGTAACTCTGTTTTGGCATATTAGATAAAAAACAGATTGTGTTAATTTGTTGTTATCGTTTTTTCATGACACAAAAGCAGCATACAATAGCCACTCCCTGGTCCCCAAACCATATACCCCAAAATCTGGTCAATCTTTATCTTTTAACTTTGTAAATTGAATAAAAGAAAGTTCACTTTACCCCCTTCTCGTCCACCCATCTGTCCTAGAAGCACACCAGCTGAGTAAGGTGTCTATTCTTTGAAGGCATGTGTTCATATTTTCACCGCAATCAAGACACAATGATGTTGAACTTTCGGATGTTATTCAGCTAAAACATAATATGTTAGGAAATGTGTTGTTAACCCTTCCACACTTCGATGTCACATTTACATCATAACAAATTGTTTTATATAAAATTTGCAATTTTTTCAGAATTTTACAAATTCATGATGATATTTGAAATCTGCACCCAAAATGCATTCAAATGAGTACAAACATGCCTAGTATTGGTTCAGTGGTTCTTGTGATAAAGGATATGATTTAAGTTAAAAGTATAGGAACTTAAAGCATTATAAGTATTAAGTGGTATGGATCCTTGCCGTTGGGTGGGCCACTTCCCATTTGATACGTATGTTTGTTTTCCTCCTGTTCAATTCAAACTCCCAAATATTTGAAATCTTTCAAAATGCCCATGTAGCAACCTATGTAAACGGTACACGCAATGCAAATAAACTTTACTGGGGCAAGATGGTGGAATAAAAACTTTACTTACGGTATATAAGTTGTTAAGTACTAAC
This sequence comes from Amphiura filiformis, assembly GCF_039555335.1. Taxonomy (NCBI): domain Eukaryota; kingdom Metazoa; phylum Echinodermata; class Ophiuroidea; order Amphilepidida; family Amphiuridae; genus Amphiura; species Amphiura filiformis. The sequence goes on along the minus strand of NC_092629.1, from coordinate 49,029,917 downwards.
ATTTTATCTTAGTCCACTTCAAGAACCACTGGACCAATACTAGGACTTGTTGTACTCATTTGAATGCATTTTTCATGCTGATTTCAAATATCACAATTTCGAGTTAAATTTCTGAAATTTTTTACAATTTGAAAATTATTTTGTTAGTTTTGGTTTGGGTATAAGCAGGGTTAAAAGGAGCCAAAAGACTGGCTGTCAAATGGCATACAGACCGTGTGTCAATCTGACTATTAGGGTAAAGTTTGTGTTTGATATGGCAGCCTAAGGCGTTAAAGCACAGTTTTGTAAAGAACAATTCGCCCGAACAAAGATCGCCCCTTAATTATGTTATTCTGAGGTCCTAAGAGTCGCTCGCCCATGCTAAATGTTTTTGGTAGACAAAGTTTAAACACAGCAACATAATAGATGGTAAAGAACTTGAGTTGTAAAGTTCCCATTTCCCGAGAGAGTCTAACACCGACTAGTCAGTGAAGCTTATACGTAATCGGTAAAATGGAGTTAATAAACCACAACGAAACACGCGGATAATACAAACATACACACCAAAACGTTGTGAAAATATCACTTGTTTTATTTATCAGAGAAAAAAATGACAGAACGGCTTTTCATACTTAGTTGTTGAACATGTCAATAATTTACTGCGGTTTAACATCAGACAAGGCGGAAAAAAGACCTTTTACAACTTTTTTTTATATTATTAAACAGAATAAAATAAAACATACACTTCAAATGTGGGTATACACGGCATATTGAGCTATACACAGCACTATTATATTCAGATATATTATTCATTATCATATTTTTCACTCTGTATATATATAAACAATTTATAGAAGAAGATAATTTATTTTTACTTGAAATTTCTCGTTAATCACGTCTCTGTGGATGCCATTAAGAAAGCAAAATACACACATATTTTATAGTAGGTAAACTGTGTTGGAGCAATCATGAGCACTAACAAAACAAACATATCTAAACATGGCGACTGATCTTGAGTAGGAAAAGATGCTAGGATCCACAACATGCTCATCTATCAGGTGCACAGTTCTTAAACCCCAATACATTTGTACATTCATTGAATGACCTTTGGAAATTTGGGTACAAAAACTCATACTCTGCAATTTGAGGTCAAATTTTGCACTATGATTGTTTAATTGAGGTTATATGACTATGCCATTAGGATGAGGCTCTTGTGGTCCATAATGATGCGACCTGTTCCAGACAAATCAGCATAAAGTCGTGAATCATATCTCTCAGATATTTCATGTTAATTATTTCGATTGCTAAATTTAAAATATTGCTTGACAAGTTTTGGTAAAGCGCAATGTTTTTGATCTTTAAAAAGTAGCATTTTGAAAAGAAGTAACTTTTATTTTTGTATTGTTTTTATATATTTATTAATTTATTTCTCTTAGCTTATCATTGCGACTTTATGCTTATTTTATTTGACAGGTCATAAGTATGACTTGATCAGTGCTAACCCATCAGACTATTTTGATTTGCATTCATATGGTATGGTACAAACATTGATTTGAATATAATTTGAATTCATAAATTAAAAAGAGATGAATAAATTGATGTACATTCAAATCAGATTCAAATTTTAAGAAAAATATTGAATGTTTGCATGGAAAAGTTATTATTATAACATTTTTATGATTAAAATATTATGTACTAATATTTCATATTAAGCAAACAAAGAAAAGACACCAATTTGGTAATTCTATACTTCTGTATGTAAATTGTATTTTTAGCTTCTATTTTGTCCTCATGTTTATGTAGCTCTGGATTAATTGCATGCATTTTATTGCGATAAAACCCAAATGAGTTTATAGATTTCAAATTGAATAACTAAACTGACGCGCACCAAATTTCAAAACATCCGATTCCTGTTCAAAGAAGAACATTAACAAAACCAATAATAAATTGGAAGAAACTTTTGGTAACTCCAATGAAGATAGAAGAAAATTGTTGGTGACCAATAAAAGTTTGGTTCGGTACCACCAAAATGACATTTCGAGATCTTCAAAATGACATTTCGAGATCTTCAAACATTTTGATGACACAGGACTTGCAAAAAAGAACATTAACAAGACCAATAATAAATTGGAAGAAACTTTTGGTAACTCCAATGAAGATAGAAGAAAATTGTTGGTGACCAATAAAAGTTTGGTTCGGTACCACCAAAATGACATTTCGAGATCTTCAAAATTACAATTCGAGATCTTCAAACATTTTGATGACACAGGACTTGCAAAAAAGAACATTAGCAAGACCAATAATAAATTGGAAGAAACTTTTGGTAACTCCAATGAAGATAGAAGAAAATTGTTGGTGACCAATAAAAGTTTGGTTCGGTACCACCAAATTGACATTTCGAGCTCTTCAAACATTTGGATGGCAAAAGACTTGCAAATTAGAGTGCCTTCTGTTTCCAACAAAATTTTAACATCAGAGAAATGTTGAATGAGCAGTAAGTGATGCTTACTTTCGTTTTTCCATGTTGAATCTTTTTTTACCATTAAAAATTATTACAGAAACTTTTTAGTAAGTTCAATGTACAACACATAACGTTAGAAGAATAACAGATAAAGGTTATTTTTGTACGAAATGCAAGAAAGAATTTGTAAAAAATCCAACTACTTTTCAAATACAAAATGGCTCTTCTGAATACTAATTGTAGAATAATTGTTCTTTCTCACAAAATATAAAGCTTTTGTTGAGCAAATTGTGGTTATTTATTCATGACTATATAAGTTATTTACTCGCTAAATGTAAAAGAGTGGAAAAACTCACTCCCCAAAAGAGTGATTCACTTATAAAACCACACAACAAGAGTGAAATGAGTTTTTTAAAGAGTGAAAACCACTCTAAAAGTGTATTTTAACTCTTTCAAGGAGTTAAATGAAGGATAACTCTAAAAAGGTGTTGTCCTTCATTCAACTCCTTGAACGAGTTGACATTCACTCTTTTAGAGTGGTTTTTACTCTTTCTGGAGTGGTTTTAAAGTTAAAAAAACACATTTCACTCTTTTTGAGTGGTTTTTATAAGTGAATCACTCTTTTGGGGAGTGAGTTTTTCACTCTTTTACATTTAGAGAGTATCACTTATTCTTCCAATGTTTTATTCACGTTTGTGTAAGTTACAAAATGTATAGATATAAATCTGTATGATTATGCAAGGAGAGTATGGCCAGGTGAAAAACAGATTGAAATATCTTTGAACATTTTTGGCATCTGGTTCTTTTAAAAAGATTAAAACTTAAGTTTTCCAATGTTTTACGCAACGACGTTTTAGTCATTTACAAATATAAGGAGAAAACTGCAAGCTAACACAGGTAACCATGGTAACAAAATATCTGTAAACATTTTTGGCATCTGATTCTTATAAACAAATCACTAAAACCTTAAACGTCAATCTTCAAATTCCATGATAATAACAATGGTACATTTTTAAAGAATGTATATAAACATTGTCATAATATAATATTGTTATATGAAATTGGACCTAAATGCCTTTGTTCTCCTTGACAATATATGATAACACTCTTTATGCTCTTTGTACTCTGTGAAAAATTACAAATCTATCAATTTAGTAGCATAATATATTAAGAGAAGAGTAACGTAATATTCAAGTACAATCAGCGAAATATTTTAAGCATTAGTCTTTGGTCTTTAACATGCTTTTTCAAACAGATTTTTGTCGAAGTTAAGAAGGTTTGATCCAAGCAATTGTACCATATCGTAATCATGGAACTACTTGTATCAGTTAACTTCAACAACACGTGCCAATTCTTTGCAAAGAGTATTTGATAAATCAAAGTTTTTGTCCAATGAACTTCTCGAAATGAAACATATTTTGTTGAAGTTAAGAAGGTTTGATCCAAGCAATTGCGACATATCGGTATAATCATGGAACTACTTTTATCAGTTAACTTTAGTATTTGATAAATCAAAGTGTTTGTCTAATGAACTTGTCGAAATGAAACTTGGTTAGCCTTTTTCATCACAATGAATCAGAAATATGTTACAGACATTAACTAATTAATCAAAATCAATCGGAATTGGGCCTTAGATGGCAATGATTCAGTTACAACAGTTATGCATTTGATGTTTTATCGACTCTTATACGAAAGAACATTTTGTATAAAATTGTCTTAAGCAATTAAACTTGAAGTATTCACGATATTGTCTTGGTATTCCTTCGAAACTTAACAAATGCTTTGACATATCTCTTTGTTTCCCAAATAAAATGATTAAATTTCTACATTGAAACATGTTGGTGCGATTTTAAAAGATCAAAAGCTTCAAATCAGTTTCATCTGAATTAATTTAATCCCAGCAATATATTGATCAAGTTCGTGGAACACACTAACACGTTTCAAAGTTTTTAAATACCTGACGAACTTATGAGACAAAACCCACGTTTTTTTGTATCAGACATTGACGAGAAAAGGATATATTTACTTAAATATACTTTACAAAATACTAAAAACATGATTAAAATAACTTGGAATTCAGTTCTAGCATTTGATTTCGTGAGATTCCAAAAGAGACTTTCATCTATCACCAAAAGTACGGTGCACTCCCATTTAAGAGTGCAGAGTTTAAGCAATGTACGAGTTCTTGAAAAGAGTTCACTTAAAGTTCTTTAAAAGTACAAAGTTTCTTGTTAAAGTTTATGGAAATGAAACCAATGACGTATGCGCTTGGTGATGTGGTAGATATAGAGATGGTGCAGCATAAGGCCCAATCGGCCAAACGGGGGTTGAAGATGGGCTATATAGCGCCGGATGCACCCCTGACATTGCCGAAATTTGTCCTCCACTCAAACACCCCCTTTGCTCAAAAGCGGACATTCCGCGAAACTGTGGTCGTCGCATCAATGCACTTGGTCCCCGTGAAAAGACTTTTTCTGAAATGTTACTGAGCGCATTAGTGGAAAGTTTTTCGCGCTGTATGTTTAACCAATGCTTGTCTAATGTATAAGCTTGCGATGAAGCTGTGGTGTAAGTCCTTTGCATGTCTCTATCGTTAATAACAACACCGTAGCCGCTGGGGCTGTAACTATTGGAATCAGGCGTGCCGCAGGTTCTTTTTGCCGGGGGTCCACTTATGCTATCGGGAGACAAGCATCTCTTACGCGCCTCACTTGAACTTGATGATGAGGAGGGGGAAAGCAGGTTATCGATGAGGAACGACTTTTCACGTATAGTTGACGTCGCGTCTCGCGATTCATGTCGAGATGTATGTATCGCCGATGGCGATATGCAGCGATCAATATGCGAAACGGGGTCGTGTGATGGTGATGATTGCGGCTCCGATTTCAGCATAGATGTTGGTATTTTACTCCTGTCCTCCGCAATATCACGTTTTGTGTCCATAACAAGTTTATAGTCATCATCCTGGTATTGATGATGAGGATGTTTTTGATGATAGTACCCGTCCTCATGATAACTTGAATCAGAAAGTTCGCTACATACTGAGTGCTCTGGCCCTTCAACACAGGCGGCACGTTTGATCGATTCATCAAATTTAACTTTTCCTTCTATATCACCGTCTCGCGATTCTTTTTCATCTTCTACGTCCAAATCAGTCGTACAATCCACTTTACAGTCAGTGTCACTGAGTTTATCCGTTGTATCACTTTTATTACCACTGCTATTCTTAGCGCGTCTTTTCCTCCTCCTAAAGTTACCATTTTCGAACATTTCTTCACAATCTGGCGCCAAAGTCCAGTAATTCCCTTTACCTGGTTTCCCCTTCTCACGCGGTACTTTCACGAAACAGTCATTTAGACTCAAGTTATGGCGAATCGAATTCTGCCATCCTTGCTTGTTATCGTGGTAGTACGGGAATCGATCCATGATGAACTGGTAGATACCGTTTAAGGTAATCTTCTTATCGGGTGCACTGCGAATTGCCATTGCTATCAATGCGATATATGAGTAAGGTGGCTTCTGCGGTGCTTCACGCCTGTCCAGATGCGGCAGAAGTCCAAATGGCAGTCCTGGATAAGCTGCTTCTCTCGGATTGAAGAAATATGGATTAGGATGTCCAGAAAAGATAAAATGATGTGCTGCAGGATGTGTGTATCCTGGATACAGCGTTCCCAACGAAGCCATCTTGTTGTATATAAGTCAAAGTCACACCAACAAGTAAAAGTTCATGCGGTGAAAGTCACTAAGTATAATCTTAACGAAAAGTTCTCTTGCAAGTATCAAGTACTTATAGCCAGGAGGTATTAGCAGTATGTAGTAATACCAGTAGGCATTTAAATGATGATGATGACACAGAGAGCGAGGACTAGATGCGGTTAGTATGAAACCATCTGCCCATCTAGTTGAGACCAACTCATACGGTAGACCATGTATACCTAACTGGCTCGTCATATATACACACACTCAACACTCACGCGTGTAGTGTTGTTATTCTTGTTTTCACTCCATTATTTTGTTTTAGGATTGTTTAATGTTGTTGTATGTTCATTTCGTTGACTTTGGGATGAGCCTGGTAAACGCAACAGTGATTAGCGTAGTTTGTATTAGGGGCTCCATAGGCACCTCCCCCGTTTATATTCCCGTACTACAATGTACGTCTATCTCCACGCTATGTCCACAAACCCGCTAGCTACAAGAACCAATAGAAAGACCGTATACTACCACGGTTTGTTTATAAAATCCTCACATCAATTAAAGCTTGCCCACCCAAGTTGTTCACCATCGTGTTTATTTTGAAATTTTGGTTGAAAGAAATTGACCACCCATTAATATAAACACAGAACGCGCGTGAAAACTGGCACCTTTAAAACGGTCTGTATTATGGGCCAATTGCGTTATATTTAGACAGATAACGCGGGGTTTTCAGTCACTAATATTCTTTCATTACGTTCTTTATATGTAGTATAGTGACTCCTAGTGAAAGCGTAATGCATGCTGGGACAACATATCCCTATCCGCGCGAAATATAATTGCAGACGATTTCTACAAAAAATGTCAAATTGGACAAAAATTATCAAAAAAATGTCAAATTTTCAAATTTTATAACCATATATTGAAATCTTAATGTAAAATGCATCCAAATGAGTACAAACATTCCTAGTATTGGTACAGTGGTTCTTAAGGCAGTCTTTAATGATCGAAACAATTTCACAATATCTGGTGAAGTTTTGAGAGTAAACTACATAGCTAGTGCATGGTTAAAGTTTAGATAAACACTTAGCCAATCATGGCTTTGGAGCGCCCGTGAAATCATGCCAATAAACCCGGAAAGTTTTCTTAGTACTTTTTTTTTCTTTATTCTTAAGCCTTGTCAATTGAATGCTTGCAAAACTACAAATATAAAAGTATTTAGTTTAGTACTGTAGTATCACCACGTCAGTCAACGCGAAACAAAGTACTTAAATTGAGTGACATGTTTAAAGGTGTTTGTTCTGGCAATGCAGAACAATAATACACCACGCATTGTTTGCCAGTCTAGTTGCAAATTAAATACTTTAAAGTATAATTTAAGATTCAACATACAGGTGTGATCAATAGCGAGTATTATTGGTATTATTTATAGTATTTGAAAAATTTTAAGATAGGGAATGTTGAAACGTAATTGCTTTGGGTGTGTGAATAATTGACGTACGCAAATTTGTGTGTGATATGTTAGTTGTTACCATGTACTTAATAACTTTGATTTGTTATTAAACAAATTATGATAAATATATTTTTGGAATGAGCTTTTGTTAGTTGAACTATCGTTTTGATTCAGGGCAACTTCCTTATCTTAAGGCATATTTTGTAAGACATTATTGTGAGTACGTTTTGGCCATTTCAATTCATCCTTTAATGTGTGTGAGACCAGGGGTAGGAGAAACTGTACTTTTTGGAATCCAAACGCACTTTTGCGCACTTTCTAATATTTTGCATCACACGTATAAATACGGTATCTACCAATAAATGTGACATAAGATACAGCCTTTTTGACAATCACTTTGCATGAAAGAAACTACCATTTTCTTTAGAAGCATGCAGAGTGATTCATAATACCTCTCAAGTCAAAAGGCAGCAACTGCTGTCACATTTATTATCGGATACTTTCTCTTTACGTGTGAGGATAAACATTAGAAAGTGCGCAAAAGTTCGTTTGGATTCCAAAAAGTACAGTTTCTCCTACCCCGGGTCTCCTATTATACATTAAAGGACGCTATGAATTGGAATGACCAAAACGTACCATGTGCAGGAAAAACAACATTAGTCTCTCGTGTTGTTAATCCTAATCAGTGGTCACCCAGGTGCAGGAAAAACAACATTAGTCTCTCATGTTGCATAACGTTACCAAGTACAAGTATTAGAGAAAATACACCTTGATTTCAAGGACTTCATTGTAGTGGTTTGTGTGGTTCGATAATAGAAATCATTAACAAATAACAATACGAGCGACTAATGTTGTTTTTCCTGCATCTTGGTGACCACTGATTAGCATTAACAACATGAGAGACTAATGGGTTTTTTTCTGCACCTGGGTGACCACTGATTACCATTAACAACATGAGACGCTAATGTTGTTTTTCCTGCACATGGGTGACCAATGATTAGCATTAACAACACGAGAGACTAATGTTGTTTTTCCTGCACCTGGGTGACCACTGATTAGCATTAACAACATGAGAGACTAACGTTGTTTTTCCTGCACCTGGGTGACCACTGATTATCATTAACAACACCAGAGACTAATATTGTTTTTCCTGCACCTGGGTGACCAATGATTATCATTAACAACATGAGAGACTAATGTTGTTTTTCCTGCACCTGAGTGACCACTGATTACCATTAACAACATGAGAGACTAATGTTGTTTTTCCTGCACCTGGGTGACCACTGATTAGCATTAACAACATGAGAGACTAATGTTGTTTTTCCTGCACCTGGGTGACCAATGATTATCATTAACAACATGAGAGACTAATGTTGTTTTTCCTGCACCTGAGTGACCACTGATTACCATTAACAACATGAGAGACTAATGTTGTTTTTCCTGCACCTGGGTGACCACTGATTAGCATTAACAACATGAGAGACTAATGTTGTTTTTCCTGCACCTGAGTGACCACTGATTACCATTAACAACATGAGAGACTAATGTTGTTTTTCCTGCACCTGGGTGACCACTGATTAGCATTAACAACATGAGAGACTAATGTTGTTTTTCCTGCACCTGGGTGACCACTGATTATCATTAACAACACCAGAGACTAATGTTGTTTTTCCTGCACCTGGGTGACCAATGATTATCATTAACAACATGAGAGACTAATGTTGTTTTTCCTGCACCTGAGTGACCACTGATTACCATTAACAACATGAGAGACTAATGTTGTTTTTCCTGCACCTGGGTGACCAATGATTATCATTAACAACACGAGAGACTAATGTTGTTTTTCCTGCACCTGGGTGACCACTGATTAGCATTAACAACATGAGAGACTAATGTTGTTTTTCCTGCACCTGGGTGACCACTGATTATCATTAACAACACCAGAGACTAATGTTGTTTTTCTTGCACCTGGGTGACCAATGATTATCATTAACAACATGAGAGACTAATGTTGTTTTTCCTGCACATGGGTGACCACTGATTTATATCAATAACAACACGAGATACTAATGTTGTTTTTCCTGTACCTGGGTGACCACTGATTACCATTAACAACACGAGATACTAATGTTGTTTTTCCTGCACCTGGGTGACCAATGATTAGCATTAATAACATGAGAAACTAATGTTGTTTTTCCTGCACCTGGGTGACCGATGATTAGCATTAACAACATGAGAGACTAATGTTGTTTTTCCTGCACCTGGGTGACCGATGATTACCGTTAACAACATGAGAGACGAATGTTGTTTTTCCTGCACCTGGGTGACCGATGATTAGCATTAACAACATGAGAGACTAATGTTGTTTTTCCTGCACCTGGGTGACCGCTGGTTATCAATAACATGAATTAGATTGCAACTTGTACTTAATAGTGGTAAACGTCGATTTCATTTTGGTTTACTTGTTTCAATTGTCTACTTGTTATACAGAAAACCTACCGCACCGTGTGATTAGGGTTAGAGGTTTGGGGTAGGGTTTAGAGTTACTAGGTCAGCGTTATGCTCAGAGCTAGGGGCGGGGCTAGGGGTTAGGCTAGGGTGCGGTAGGTACTCCATAGTTATTCCCTTGTTCTATCTCATTCTTTTCGAGAAGTTCGCAGACATACAAAGAGTCAAAGAGCACCACAAAATTGAGTCCAAACCAAAAAAAACCTCTTGTTTTGTTCGTCTCAAATTGAATTCCTAAACGTCAATCAAGTTGAATTATCATCGTGATCATATACAGATAATTGCGAGTCGACTTTTCATATACTTTCATTTTTCAGATATTCATAGTTAGAAAAATGGGTCATTTTTCACTATGATCCACATCTATCAGGGCACATTTCTTTAACCCAAATACATTTGTACATTCATTGAATGAACTTTGAAAATTTAGGTACAAAAACTCATACTCTACAATTTGAGGTCAAATTTAGCACTATGATTGTTTAATTGAGGTTATTGGACTATGGCATTGGGATGAGGCCATTGTGGTCCATAGTGTATACCGTACATGCTCATCTATCTGGGCGCATTTCTTTAACCCAAATACATTTGTACATTCATTGAATGAACTTTGAAAATTTGGGTACAAAAACTCATACTCTGCAATCTGAGGTCAAATTTGGCACTATGATTGTTTAATTGAGGTTATTGAACTATGTCATTGGGATGCGACTATTGTGGTCCATATATATTCACCGTACTACACAACTACTATGAGCAATAACAGTAATTGAGCAGCGAGTGTTATTGCCTTACAACATCCACATTATGGTTATGTGTGTGCTTGTATTGCTTTAGAGTTATGTCAATGAATACGAAATACGTAAAAGTTTATACTGCCTCACTCCATCACTCGTATGATAGCGATGTCTCTCTGCGTTTTTCTCACCGTTTCCCCTGTGCCATCCCCGCATTTTCTTGTCTGAATGTGGTTCGAGTACACATTGTCCGAAGATTCGAACTTGAGTTCTCCAAAAACGTTATAGTAGCGTGAACGGCAAGTCTTAAAAAAAGTTTTTAAAACGATGTTAATACTGATATATTAAAATTACTATAAAATTAACCACGGCACTTTTTGTCATTGTTGATGTTGAACAAAAATGGCTCAATATTTTATGATAAAAATCAACATAATATACCAGTATGTACAAGGCTGTACAAAATGTGAAGTTTGTCATAATTCTCTTCAAATGCGAATGAATAAACGTCGACTACTTTCGGTGGTATTAAATGTTGAAATACTTCACCCTTTTGTTTCTAGTATGACATGTTTGATGAAATATTTCATTATTAAAAAGAGCAACAAAGATTCCACATCCCATCTATAAAATAAATTCTTCTTATGGCTGAGTATAAGGGCTCGTTTACATTCAAGATACAGATAAAATACGTCATACCAGATTGCGCAATTACGTTCTGCCGTCATGGTGCTATAAAATCACCACTGTGAGCCTTCGAACATCGTATCTTCAGAAATTCATAAGATGCCTTTGGAATGACCAATATATAAATTCCTAAACTAAAGTGTACAAACTTACGTGTAAGTAACAAACACCACTTAGTGCATTTTATAAAGCTGCAACAGTTTATCTAGAAACTTTGTCTTAACGATGTTAATGAAATGACAATATTGTCATTGCCATTAGAAGCTTTATCATGAGATTGAAAGTAATAATACTCGCGTGCCATCTTAGTAAGGGGTGTGTTAACTTCAATTATGGGTGATGGGTTGATTTGGTTTTGTTGTATTATCAGCTTGTTGCTTATACTTGTTGTAGCGAATCAGTCTGGTGGAGAGAGCGCATGATACGCCGTCACGCAGAGGTTCCTTCCTGTACTGATTCAAAAGTTTAAATGATTTTAACTCAAGAATCACTGTCACAATAATAAACTGTTTGTATTTATTTGTATTTATAATTAGATATTTTGAAATTGAAATTGCTACCAAATATGTTGATAAAAGGTAATTTTTCCCAAACCTTTTTGATATTTTTAGTTATGTCGTTTGCGAAATAGTAAAATTGGCGGGAAAGTGGTTACGTATTAATGAAGACCGAATCAAAAAGACTAGTTTGCGTCTGACGTCAGTGCAAAGGCGCGACGTGATTGGTTGCTGACCTGCGCAATACAGCATGTTTGGTCTGGTTGACAGGACGCACGTCATACGCAAACTAGTCTTTGTAATTCGGTCTTCGATTATAGGTTATACAAGGAAGAATGTTTAAGGACGGAAAAATACATAGAAGAAAATGAAAGGATACACGGAGGTACAAGGAAGACTGAGGACAGACTTTGGACTCCATAAATCTATAAATTCTCCAGATGCCTTTGGAATGACTGTTACCATTTGACATTCTTAACCCCATAAGAACTACCTGCCGATTGGCCAAAATGAACTTTGTGTCCAACTTTGAACCAATCATGGAGGGTATATAATAATATCATCTGCAAATGCAAGTTTGACCATAGATAGTTTAAAGACTAGCCATAATTGGCAATTGAAATGAGCATTTCAAGTTATCAACCAATCAGAAATGCTGTTAGATGACCAGTAGTGTAAACTTACCGAAACAAACACTGCTAAGCACCTTTTGTAAAAGCTGCAACAGTTTGTCTAGAAACTTTGTCTTAACGATGCTAATGAAATGACAATATTGTCATTGCCATTAGAAGCTTTATCATGAAATTGAAAGTAATAATACTCGCGTGCCATCTTAGTAAGGGGTGTGTTAACTTCAATTATGCACGATGGGTTGATTTAGTTGTGTTGTAGTAACAGCTTGTTGCTTATATAATATGGTGAATATAGGCTTACTTCTTCTATCCATACTCCTTCACTATCTATATGTTCTATCTGACCAATGAGCGCTGATCCGGGCGCTGATACGGAGCGATATGGCCTAAAATTTCAATAATGACTGATATCAAAATTCTTTGCACAAGTATTTAAAAATTCGTATCTCAAGTACTACTGTACCAATAATAAGCCTGCATGGTGTATATATACTTATTCTATTGCATTTCCATGTTGTTCCCAAATATTTTATCAAATTTTTCGCCAATTTTTCATCATTTTGACTCTTTTATATAAATGTCGTCTGCGGTAAGTAGGCCTAATACAAAATTGGCGGGACATTGGTTAAGGTGTAATTGAACACCGCATTACACATGATATGATCTCATTTAGAGAACACACTTTATTGTTATGTTTACCACGTTCCGATAAACTGATAAAACACACAAAATAAATAGTAGTTAGGTACATCGAAAGTTATGACAAATTACAAGTGGTGTTAAAGATATCAACCCCTGCTGCATATGCCACGCGACGCGCCGCGCCTGCATCACAACTCAGAAACTTACACTTCATTAGGGTGATACGGAGATGTCAGTTTTTCAGCGTCGATATAAAATCCATTTATAGTATTCCAGAAATGTAGCCGGTTTTGAACAATAATTTGAATTGATGTCTTTGATTCACATTTATTTGTGTGTGGTAGGGTTCCTTCGTCAGTCTGTTCATGGTTTTGTTAACCGCCTTTTCCCAACAGTAGATGTCATACGCGGGATATACGGTGTTCAAAATTTAAGAAAAAAATACTCGAGAAATACTCATTCAGGCGGTTGTATTTTATAGACTAATTCCAAATGTATGTAAAAAATTACTGTTTGAAATATTTTGACCAATGTTTTCAGAAGCACATTGACATAATAGTATACATGCATATTGACGTTACTGGAATGTAGCTTGCAACCAGCATTACTCTTCCACCAGTGTAAATCCGTCTTGAAAAGTTAAGGTGGTACTACACCCCTTGATAAATTTGGGACTATTTTTGCATTTTTTTCAAAAACTAATAAAACACTGGTAACAAAAGTTATGTATATTATAGGAGCAAGGAATCCAGTTACTACACTGGAATTTCAGTGACTTAAGACAAGTAGTTATTGATTTATTGATCAAATATTGGGTTTCCCTCATTTTTGACTGTAACTCCACATCTGTTGTCTGTGCTGAAATAAAATTTTCAGTGCAGTAGTTGTAGTCCGTGCCCCTATAATATACATATCTTACTTGTCCCCAATGCGCTATAATTTTTGAGGAAAATGCAAAAATAGGCACAAAATTGGGCAGGGGTGTAGTACCCCTTAAGGGCATGGCTGAAAAGAACAAAAATTGACCCATTTCCCCGAAAATGTGGGAAATAGGCCCCCAGGATTGGTGCATGTTTTTACAGTCTACATGTATGATGTTGCAAACTTGAAACATACTGATGTAGATTTTTTTAATAATTATAGGCTATAACGTGGCAAAACGACTCTTCAGGTCAGCCATACCTTAATTATTCTTTAACAAACAATTGAAGTTGCTCAAAGTGTGGCTGAGTGAAATAATATCTCTAAGATAATATTGTTGCAATATGTCATAAATCAATTACATTAATATGACAAAGATGTACAACTAGTATATAGCACCTGGTTTAATATGGGTAATGGTGCAAGTTATAAACTGGTTTCATTGTAATTATAATAACTTGGTTTTGTGGATTTTTAATGGTAGTAAGTTTTAAAATAATATGGTTAACTGTTTTGCAAATGTATTGGCCTGTTTATTTGATTCGTATGACATCGTGTTCAAAATAATAATCAAAAGCCTACGATTATTTTATAAATGATAATCGTGTTTGATACAAAACACCTCAAACGTTTATAAAAAGAGTGGAGTCCTTAACTTGAGGCTTGCAACTATTTTAAAGTGTTGTGATTTGTTAGTTCACAGCATCTTGCGAATGGTGAGCTTTGGCAAAAAATGCATTGATCATTTCATAGCGATCATTTCATGTAGAAGAATTCAAATATCACAGATATACTTTTGTAGGTCCTGTGGTTCTTGAGTAATGTCGTAAAGAGGGCTGAAACGACAAAACTTTTGTAAAACGTACATAACTCATTAACAGCAATAAATCAAGCGAGTTTTCAAAGTATATGATTTGTAGAATGAACTTTTGCAAAATATCAAAATGTAATTTTTCATTAATATATTGATTTAGATAATGAAAAATCGATATTTTAGCTGCTTCGATCAACAATACCGCGTCTACCCTTAAGCATTGGAATAAGCTTACAGATGAAGCCGTGGTTGTACCTACTGTGGAATCTTGCGAGTTTCAAGAGAATCATGAGAGTTTTCCAACAGGAATAAAGGACTAGTCAAATACTGTGATATAAGAGCATTCAACATTTGAAAATTCAAAGTACATGTATAAAGTTCACCAAGAACATGAAAAAAAAGAAAATCATCGGTAAATTCATTGAACTCTACCTTCGTATCTGTGTCAGATCTCAGGTCATCCAAACCCCCGATGATATCCGTCCCCCATGCTTGAAGATCCGACTAAAAAATCCAACAGATCCAGAGGATTTACTATCATGGCTATAGCTCGAATCCAGGTGCAAAAGGCTATGTTGCTATTTATCTTAGTCATACAACTGAATAAACTCTTCGCATCTGATCAGCTGTTATCTTCTAAGCTTCACAAGCGCCTATAGTGCAAATTTCAACATGCCTTCATATAGCGGCAGGCACCAAATTTGAAAGTATTTTGATAAATTTTACAAGCTATCTCAAGAACCGCTGGGCCGATATTAGGCTTGTTTGGACTCATTTTGTTGCATATTTGATGCAGATTTCAAATATATCAACAAATTTGTAAAATTCTGAAATTTTAAATTTTTTTAGAAAAAAATATCAATTTTTGTACATTTCTTGAATAAGCATGTAAAGGGATTTGTTAGCTTATAAGGAAAGACAAGTTTTAGGGATGTAGAAGTTGATGATGGATTTTGAAGATGCAGATGTTTACAAATGTTTATCATGTTTGTGTGTTTGTTGACAGCAAGATATTCGTCTTGTAAGCATGTGAAATTCATCTCACATCGCACCTTCGCCATCTGGACAAATTTTGGTTGAAATTTGGAAAGAATTGATTTGAAAATTTGCAACAACAGGCGCAATATGAGCTACAGTGATATGTATGTATCAACAGTAAATATTTTTATATGAAAGTGATTCTTGAAATGAAATAAAATTAATCAAAAATATATTTATTATAGATATACATATAATTTATATAAATATAAGACTCGTAGACGGTCTTGGTCAAGTTGGAACAGGAAAATTGGGTATAAATATGCCAATTTTGTCGAATAAATTGTCAACAACTGCACACCATCAAATCGGCCCATCGTGTCCCGTACATTTTTTCTGTTGGAACATGTCCTGCTTATGAATATATTGCTGACTATGACTATGTTATGATTTGTCTTTTATCTCACACTCACTGTCCATCAAATATAGTTATTAATATTTTTATTGCAATATCATTTATATTTACATTTATCTGTTTTTGTTTTGATAAAATAGACAAAGAAGAAAGAGAAGACATTGTCGTGGTCTTCTTTGTCGTCCCTGCATGGTATGTGGACTTTCTAATGATAAACTTGATCGTTGTTCTGTATTTTTCGGGAGACCAACAGACTGATATAGGCGATGGATCGTTCAGTGTCTTTGGGCCTGAAAACCCATACAGAACGAAACACGGATAAACCATTCCTTGGGTCATTCCGATTATAAAATACAAGTATGGCTAGAATAGATTACACTGCTCGGGTTGCGGAACATTAATGTTATAATAGACCACTGTTAGAAAACTGGGTAAAAAACAGTTGGCAAAGGTTTTTACCCAATATTAGGTCAATTTTACCCAAGATTGGTTTTTTTTTCAGTAATTTACCCAATATTGGGTAAAAACCTTACCCAACCCATAAGGGTTGTTCATTACCATTTTACCCAACCGCTGGGTATTATGAACAACCCTCATGGTTTGGGTAGGGTTTTTTACCCAATATTGGGTAAATGTTACCCAATATTTGGTAAGTTACTGAAAATAAGTCAATGTTGGGTAAAATTTACCCAATATTGGGTAAGTTTTACCCAATATTTGGTAAATTACTGAAAACAAGCCAATGTTGGGTAAAATTTACCCAATGTTGGGTAAAAAACCTTAGCCAACAAGTTTTTACCCAGTGTTTGTATTTTCTAGGTAATGAGAACAAACTTAATGTGATCATTAACATTATACATTTAAAGGTGGGTGACCCGATTGATTCCCCAACCCATCCAAGTTCAGATTTGGTCCATTATCGGCTTCTTATTTCCAAACAGAGCAGCAATTCCACTCAATTTTGAATAAAAATAGCCGTAAATTTTACCCCCCCCCCATTTTTATATGTTCTTACTTCTATATTATAATAGTCTGTAGCCTATACCTTCCTCGAGTTTAGATATTGTTTTTATTGTATCTCTAAATGTAATGATGAGAAGTACATAAAAGTATACATTTTCAGAAAGGAAATGATGCAAGGAACTCAACTATAGCATTGCAGTTCTGGAGAAAATTTCATAATTTGATTTTACTTTGCTGACTCGAGGAACACTCTTAAAAAAATGGAGTCAAATAAGCACCGACTGAAAATAAATTTTACCCCATTTTATTGCAAATAACCAATTTTGTAGTCAATTTTGACCCCGCACGTGGTCAAAAAGAACTCCAAAAGGTCCTTTTTGACCCAGCAAGCGACTGTCAATTATGCACCGACTAAAAAGGGTCAAATTTTACCCCGTATTTTTAAGTGTGAAGGACTATAGTGAAACTGTGTGAATCAATTATTCCTTCACATTTCCATTCCATTTTCTGCACAACGCATGTTCTGTCTTGTAGCTTTCTCGCAGATATTGTCCGCTTCTCACTTCTCATTCTTCATATTCACTGTTTACAAACGGAAAGTGTGGTTTCCGCCGCCATTTTGTTTTTCAATTGCACACTTATTTCATTTCCTGTGTTTTAATCATTGTACGTGTGGACTGGAAAACAATCCGTTGTAAAAAGGCAAAAACGTCGTAAGTGCTATTATATCTTATTGTACTTACGGCGTCCTCGAATATTCCATTATCCGTATTTCTTTTACTAAATTTTCACTATATTTTGTATTTTGTTAAAAGGGTGGGAAGAAAGCTGATGACAGTTTTTGCTTTTCTCCCTTCTCGTGTCTTGGCTTGCAAGTGTTATAACTTTAAACATGTTTTTCATAGTTCTTATATTTTTTTATCTCAGCAGATGAAGTCAACAAATAAAGCGCTCTATTAAGCAAAGTGTCACAAACACAGAATGTTTTTTACACGTTTTATAACATTTTCAAGAAGATGTAAACCGGTAAATAACTTTATGTTGAGCTATATTTAAAGAAAAAGATCAATAGGAATTCCAATCTATACACAGAATTGAATTCTCTAATTCTGTGAGTATTTCAAATGCTATATAATTTGTTTTATTATATTTATGTTGCAATGTTTTATGGCAACGTTTTAAAATATTTTGGAAGTGTTATTAAAGATTTTATTACCTTTTATATTTACACATTTTCTATAACCTTTGAAAATGTAACGAAAACGTTTCGTGCTTGATGTGCATGATGATTCGAGTTTCGTTGTTCCGGCATACTCGCTTGCCCACCCAGCAAGTATAGCTGTTCTTGAGTTAACCAAAAGTTTCCAGAATGAGCATAATAAAATAAGATAATATAATATGAATTCACTATAAGATGTAATAGTCATTTGAATTCAAAGTACATGCACTGTAAAAACGGTGTCTTGGCGTCATATGTAAGACATGTCTTGGCAATAGACGTGTCTTGAACAATAGAAATATAGGACCAATAAAAACATAATCTAAGACACAAAGACACGTCTTCCAGCCAGACATGTCTCCCGATTGATGACAAAAGACACGTCTTAGAAACCCGAAGTGTCTTACATAAAAACATGACTTGTGAATAAGTGTTTTGCAAAGAGACGTTACATTTGAACATATCTTGTACAGAGACATGACTTTGTGTCTAAATACGGTAGATACATGTCTCCCAATTGATGACACATAAAGTGTCTTTTGCCAAGACACCATTTTACAGTGTAATTGTGATCTTTGATAACCAGCCTATATAAACAACTCCCAAATCTGCATTACAGACTTAAACTCCACAGAGCGTCAGCCAGTACCTGAACATTGAACTATAAAAACAAGGATCAGAGGTTCGAATCCAAATGATCATTTAAATATGCGCCTCTCTGCATACCTGCCTGTCATTTATCCGTTTTACGTTGATGACAGAAATGAACACAAAGTACACGAATAATGTTATCACAATTGTCAATTATTGAATGAAAATAAATAAAGTTGCATTCATCGTCCATTAAGTATAAAGATAAACTTTAAGTTTATCTATTTAGTATCAAACTTTCGCTTCATAAACACTGTATAGGCCTAATGAGCCAAACACAGCCTCATATCCAAGGCAAAGGTGGAATAATCTCCATTTAACAAACATAGCTCAAACTTTGACCCGAAGTTGTGGAATATGAGTTTTTGAACAAATGTTGGGCCTAGTAGTAGTACCATATTATCCAAAGGTCATTTTTTGAGTGTTGAGGCATATTAGGATGTGTCCAACCAACTATATTCTGCATAAAAATGTTGTATCTGTGTGTTAATTTCCAGCAATTATATTGTTTTACTTTGGGAGAAGTAAAGAGTAAAAAGACAGTATTGTATACTTTGTGAAAAGAATGATGGAAAATATCCCTCCTGTATTTTATTTTGGGAGCAGAGTAATTGTAAAATACATCTCAAGCGAGTGGGTGTCATTTCCTTTTGAATGGGGGACCCAAATATATCAGTGGCTTGAGAATCCCCATATTATAGGGTTGAATGTTGTGCAGATGACCCCCTCCTCTCGCATATACACAGACCAAAAACATGATATTCAAAAAGGTCAGAAATGTTATGTTAAGTTTATTTGTAAAGAATATCGTACAGGGCGCGGAAATTTGGGCCATTATTTGACAAGCCCTTTGTATGAACCACCCCTCCCCTCTATTTCTTTATACAAAATATGACCCCTACATATTCGTGACCACCTTTTTCTGAAGGAGATAACAGCCCCCTAAAACGGCTGTAACTACTTTGTTCATCATTTGAATATACTGCTCTTTAACCCGGGCCGGCAGATTTGTACAATGTAGAATTCGTGGTTAACATGGTTAAAGCGTTTTCCAGATTCTGTTGACATAATCAATCTACGATAATTTTGATAAATATTTAGTGTAAGTTTAGCAAGCAACTTTAAAGCATTCCAAATTACACGGGCTGTACATATAAACTCTGATATCAACAGCCTGGAGCAAAGCATATGTCACTATCGATAAAGACCCTGTCCATCATGCCAAACCATAGTAGTTTTTCTCCTCCAAACTACAAGTTTTCTTACTTCAATAACAATTTAAAAACTTCACCCAAGCGTAAGTTTTTCACCGCAGTATGCCTCACAAAATCTACAGAGACTATGTTGTATGCCATTATTACTCTTTTATTAGTTTTATACGCCAATCTTTGTAACTTTCACATAAAATTTCCCCTTTTTTTTTTTTTTACGGTGGTTCATCGACGCGAAAGATAAACACGGGACTCGAGGAGCACCCCAAGCGGAATCAAGTACACTTTGCTATCTTGAAATAAGGAGTTGAAAGAGTTGGGGCTGTTCGAAAACTATACTCGATCAAAGAAATGTAAATCACGGCTTTTTGTTGATAATTGATATTTCATATTTTCATAAATGTGCATATGCAATACAACATTTTATTAATTTTGTTCGCAAATTGAGACAAAAGAAAATGATTTTTTAACTTAAAGGACCGATAGAACAAGTCTTCCTGTGAGGATATGAGGGAAAAGTGATAAAAATTAACCAGTGAACAAAATGAGATAAATATCCTTATAAGGAAAAAACTACTTTGATGTGGTGCGATGTAGGCCCCTATAGTTGTTCATTTTATTGGTTTTATTAAAGCGCCTATTGTATTTTATCTGTTTTTATTGTTTATAAAATACTTTGTGTTATTCTTTGAAACAAATTGATTCAAAAAATTGTTTGTTTGTTTAAAAATTTACTCATATTAACTAGATAGTGCATCATGTTTTAAAACTCGTACGTTTATTTGTATTGGCGTCTTGTCATTGTTGTCATCTTGCCGTTGATAAAGATTTTGCTGATCAAAAGCTCAGGCAGCTAATTAACGCTTGGATTTCAGTATACACGTTCTTCAGTGTTGTGTAGGCAATGGGCTATTTCTATTGAAATCCACACTCCCACTGTGGAAGATTTTGGAAATGTTTTTCACAAGGGGGCATGTTTTTCAAATGTAACTGGTCATTGTTAATCATTTTAAAGCCCATGCTCCCCCTGTATTATGGCTTTACTATATCTTCCACAACTGGAGTAAGTATTTCAAATGGAAGCTACCTAATTGTCTATTCTATTCAAAACTCATACTCCCTCTGTGGAAGACTTTAGCTAAATCTTACACAGGGGGAGTGTGGATTTTAAATGGAATAGCCTATTTCCAATCATCTCTTTTCACGAGATCACGTTTTAAGTGTCTTGAAAAATGCATTATTGAAAGTACGCTATTTTGATTGAGGTACAAATAGAAGTTTATTGCAGGCATAATATTAAGCCGCATTTCACATATGAACATTTTGGTATTAATAATTAATACAAGAACTGAATAAACAAAAATTAGTTAAGACATTATTTAATCTTAAATAAATTTGGTAGTTGTTTTATATTTAACATTCTACTCAGGAAACATATTACATTGTAATATTCATAATAATGAAAAAAGTTGTCCAACTTAAAAATTTGCACTTTGCAAAAACGTCAATCGTGTCCTCAGTTTATATTCGAATCTGCATGGGCGTCGTGGGAAGTATTACCAAGAAAACATTGGCAGTCAACATCTATAGGAATGGTTCAAAAAAGGAAAAGTGCAGTGGGTGGGCGACAGGAAAAGTACTGGTTTAATGTTAACAGCACCAATGTTTGGTATATACACAACTTTCTTTTAAGAAATACGAGACGATAAAGTGCAGGAGCATTATATAATTATTATCACCATCAACTTTGAGTTTTGTGGTTTATTTATTGCCTTTTAAAAAGTAGTTTCGTTAAATCGCTTCATTTACTCTACACTCATGTCACTCAAAAAAGGAATTCACGGCTCATTTAGGATAGAAAAACATTATAAAGTAAAGAAAAGTTGGAGAACTATACGGTATAAGGACAATGGTTATAGCCGGGAAGGGGCCGGGCAGCAACGGGTTCGACAAGTCGCTGGGTATAGTGCGGTTGTGACGGCTTGAAGAAATTTGAAGAAAGGGTTTGCACTTATCATGCTTATTGGTGGTTAAACACACGTGTTTGAATGTTTAAAATGTTATCATCCAAACTATTAAGGCTTCTTGTGAAATTTAGAACCGATAATTTTGTACTCGTTGCGATGCATTTTCTCGTATATAGCAAATATGTTCTTCAAAATTTAAAAAATGTTGAATTGATTAACTTCAAAAAACATTTCGTGACATTTCCACTATACGGTTGGCTTTTGCTTTTATAATGGGGATAAAAATGTGAATGTTATATGCACTTATTCGAATAAATTTATCGCATTTTGTAGATCGTGTATCAAAGTTTGCCAATAGAAGATGTTTGGTCTTGACCAGGTAATTTTGAAGCCTAAGATTCCGGTTGGGGTTGGGGTGGGTGCTCGGATTTATTGACGCTTATACCGGTTACTTAGACCACTTTGCACCATTTTCCAATGCCTTTATTGATCATAAACAACTCAGGAAACATTGCAGATCAATACACTCATGAAAGACAAGTTAGAGTAAGAGGAAACCAGAGTATTATACCCGGGGAAAACTTGCGAGAGTATAAGTATGGACTGGAACGGTCAGGACTCGGACCCGGGACCTCAGGGGTGCAAAGTGAGGTTGCAACTGCTACACTAGCACGCCCTAGCTTTCCATAACCTTTTTTGTTGTGTCTACGATGGTTCTTTCTAGCCTTTTCAGAACCTTACTGGTTCTTTGTAGAACCATTTAAGGTTCTATATAGATAACAGCTAAAGACAAGAACCTCTTTTGGTTCTAATTAGAACTTCTCTAAGAGTGTGATTTGTTATTTATTTACCTGTGTACTAAGTAAAAAGGCAGCATATATTTTGCAATTTCATCACATATACCGTGTTTTTGTTTGAGAGGGCATAAAACGCCTCACGAATCTGTAAACATTGGTTAAATTAATTACGTGTTTAAAACCCACAAAGCAATTGTTCAACAACTGGTGCTCATAAAAAGAAAGAAAAGAAAAATGCCTGAAAAAGAGCAAAAACAAAACTGACTGCATTATTATATGGAGGGTATAATTGACAAGCTGATTTGCTGAGGGGAAGTAATTAATGATGGAAAAGACAATAGAAGTGGCGACAGGAGGAGGACAAAGTGGCTTGAATGAGGTGAAAATCCGGACAATAGTGGACAATAGAGTGACCGGGAAAGTTGTTTTAACGCCACTATCCGCCACGTGGCGCGATCGTGCATGGTGTGATAGTTACATGGTGTAGGATTTTGTATGGGCCCACTGTCAGTGTTCAAGTCAATGGTTCTCTAAATTTGATAAGCCAAATTTAAGAACCACTGAACCAATACCAGGCATGTTTGTACTCATTTGAAAGCATTTTTCATGTAAATTTGAAAAATGACACCAACCATTTTCCAAATTCCTAATTTTTTCCTAGGATTGGTGTGCTCATGATTCTAGCACAAAAGGGTTATGTAAGTAACGCGGATTTGTGTAATCTAAGTATATTTTATGGAATCATGATATAAAAAGCCATTGACCAATACGATATTTGAGACGATTTAAGCAAATTGAACAATGGTGACTTAAAACAGGAAAAGTAAACAAAGGAGTGTGGTGGACAACAAAACGGTCCATGCTATTATAGCCAACCGTTATTTTATCTTCCGTTTTTGGTGGGATTAATAAATGACTTGTGTTATAAACAAATAAAATTGTAGAATCACTAATTGTAAAATGATATTGTTTCCATATGACGTTGTGGTTTTGATTTCTTGTTGACACTTTCTGATAATATTACAGGTGCGGTAGGTTTTGTATTTATAATTTAACGTTGATAGTTAAGTGTGGCTTTAAGATTTAATAACAAAAAAGAACTTTGCATATTTGAATATTCTTCCAAATTCCAAACAGATATTTTCAAGTGTTTTGAGAGCAAATGAAATGAACCAATACTATGCTTGTTCGTGTCTATAATTTTCATTGGATTTCTAGTTTTATAGTGAACAATTAATTTCTGACGTTATTCAAAAACTTGAAAGCAGTAGATAACACATCAATTAATACCAATTGCAGCAGTAATTCATCAATACCATTATACCAATATCAGTAGTAGATAACTACTTCATCAATACCATTATACCAATATCAGTAGTAGATAGCTACTTCATCAGTAGACTAATACTTCATCAATACTTCTATCAGCAGTAAATAACTATTTCATTAATACATCAATCAGCAGTAGATAGCTACTTCATCAACGCCACTATCAGCAGTAGATAGCTACTTCGTCAACGCCACTATCAGCAGTAGATAGCTACTTCATCAACGCCACTACCAGCAGTAGACAGCTACTTTATCAATACCACTATCAGCAGTAGATAGCTACTTCATCAACACTACTATCAGCAGTAGATAGCTATTTCATCAACACTATTATCAGCAGTAGATAGCTATTTCACCAACATCACTATCAGCAGCAGATGAACATTACAACCAGCAATAGATAGCTACCTCATAAATACTACTTTTCAGTAGTAGAGATAGCTACTTCATTAACACTAGTATCAGCAGTAGGTAGCTACTCATAGTTACTTCATCGATACTACTATTAGCAGTAGATAGCAACTTCATCAACACTACCATCAGCAGTACATAGCTACTTCATCAACACTACTATAGGCTATACGGTATCATACCTTGATTTTGGGCTAAAATAGTATAAAATTGGAAACATTTTCGCGCTCCTCGTGCACTTTATCAAATTCATATTCACCTTCAAATTCACCTCGATTGAAGTAAAACGATTTGCCTACCTGATGTCTTATTCCTGGTATCTCACGCCAGTGACAAAAAGGAAAAAAAGAGCTTTCAGGAGAGGAAAAAGATGGAAGTAGAAGGATTGAAGAAAGTGAACAAGACGCAGATACACATGACAAAGCTGAATAAATATTAAATCAGCATAGACTAAAATTTTTTCCTTCTTAAAGTTCTTTTTTTGACCACTTCGTTAACACTACTATCAGCAGGAGGTAGCTACTTTATCAACACTACAAACAGCAATAGATAGCTACTTCACCAACACCACTATCAGCAGTAGATATCTACTTCATCAACACTACTATCAGCAGTAGATAGTTACTTCACCAACACCACTATCAGCAGTAGATAGCTACTTCATCAACACTCCTATCAGCAGTAGATAGCTACTTCATCAATACTACTATCAGCAGTAGATAACTACTTCATCAACGCCACTATCAGCAGTAGATAGCTACTTCATCAACGCCACTTCCAGCAGTAGACAGCTACTTCATCACCACTACTATTAGCAACAGATAGCTACGTCATCAATACTACTATCAGTAGTAGATAGCTACTTCATCTACGCCACTATCGGCAGTAGATAGCTACTTCATCAACACTACTATCAGCAGTAGATAGCTACTTCATCAACGGCACTATCAGGGAGCTGTAACTCGGCGAGTTAAAAAAAGGCGAGTTAAAGAAAAGCGAGTTAAAAGGCGAGTTACCCCCCACAGAGATTAGGTTTTTTGTCAATTACCCCCCACGATGTAAGCTAAAGGCGAGTTACGACAAAGCCAACAAGTCCCACAAGCGAGTTACGACAACACCAACAAGTCCCACAAGCGAGTTACGACAACACCAACAAGTCCCACAAGCGAGTTACGACAACACCATTAAGTCCTGTAAGCGAGTTACGGCAATGCCGTCAAGTCCCACCAGCGAGTTACAGCAACACCATCAAGTCCCATTGGCGAGTTACATGTAGGACTTGATGTAGGTTTGGAAAGTAATTTCTTCAATTTGGAAAGTAATGTTTTACCTTGTAATATTATAATATTAATTAATTATCCATGTACTCTCACCATACTTGCAGATCTGTTAATTGATATATTTATTACATTGGTGGGCCTCTCTCACAAGTGGTTCCTGCTTAAAATTATTATTTGCCCCAAGATTACCCAATCCATTACCCTGAACATAGGAACCATGAACCATCATTAATTACCCAGCATGTGATAATTAGCCTTCTTGACAAATGGCAGACAACAACAGATAGTGAGAATTAATATATATAAAGCACTTGGTATTTGAAATCATAACTCGCCAATGGGACTTGCTGTAAAAATCCTAACTCGCTTATCGGACTTGTCGTAAATCTTAACTCGCCAATGGGACTTGTTGTAACTCGCCGGCGGGACTTGCCGTAAAAATCCTAACTCGCCAGCGGGACTTGCCGTAAAAATCTTAACTCTCTTTTGGGACTTGTCGTAACTCGCCGGCAGGACTTGTTGTAAATCTTAACTCGCCGATGGGATTTGTCGTATTCTCAGCAGGGGTCACTCTTTAATCTCTGCAGGGGGTAACTCGCTAATCTAACTCGCTTTTCATCTAACTCGCCCATTCTTAACTCGCCATTTACCTGTCCCTCCACTATCAGTAGTAGATAATCTCTTCATAAACACTAAAACACTACAATCAGCAGTAGATAGCAACTTCATCAACACTACTATCAGCAGTAGATAGCAACTTCAACAACACTACTATTAGCAGTAGATAGTAACTTCATTAACACTACTATCAGCAGTAGATAGCAACTTCATCAATACTAATATCAGCAGTAGATACCTACTTCACCAACACCACTATCAGCAGTCGATAGCTACTTCATCAACGTCACTATCAGCAGTAGATAGCTACTTCATAAACACTACTATCAGCTGTAGATAACTACTTCATCATCACTACTATCAGCAGTAGATAGCTACCCAGCAAACACAAAACGTTTTCGACATCATTCGCAAAAGGTTATAAAAGGTTGTCAGAAAACGTTTAAATGTCGGGTTATATAAAGGGTATATAAGAGTATAAAACGTTTTCATATCCTTAAAAAACATTTGTTGATAATCTACTGCTCAGCAAACAAAATGTTTTACAGAAAACGTTTAAATGTCGGGTTATATAAAGGGTATAAAAACGTTTTAATAACATTCCAAAAACATTCTTGAAAACTTGATACAAAACATTCAAAACAGAATGTTATTTTGGGGTTGAAAAAATATTTTGCGAAAAATGTTTGCCCAAAATATTTTCAGTAACGTTTTAAAAACGTTTTCATGACCTTAATATAACCCGACATTTAAATGTTATTAAAAGGTTTTGAAAAAAACATTTTAAGAACATTTCTGTGTTGGCTGGGTTCAAATATTTTAACATAATGTTATTTAAGTATTGACACAATATTTGGCAAAAATGTTTGCAAAAATAGTTTACAATAAAATTTTTTGAAAACATTTAAAAATATTGTTGTAGTGTGTTTTCATACAAAACGTTTTAAAACGTTATCATGATTTTTATATAACCCGACATTTTAATGTTATTAAAACGTTTTTACCTAAACCAAAAGCCAAAATATAACTTATTTAAAACGTTTTTTAAACGTTTTTGTGTTTGCTGGGTACTTCATCAACACTACTATCAGTAGTAGATAGCTACTTAATAAACACTACTATCAGCAGTAGATAATTCATCAACACTACTATCAGCAGTGGATAGCTACTTCATCAATACTGATTTAAGCAGTAAAATATTACCTCAATACTAATATTTCCTCATCGATTATCCTACTTCGATTAGGCCCCTTTATAATTAGTATTCCATATTCTATCAGTCCTAGTTACCGCCCAGTGATTGATGAACACTTTTCAAGTATAACTGCAAATATATACCTTTTACTGCAGACACTAGTATCAGCAGTAGGTAGCTACTCATAGTTACTTCATCGATACTACTATTAGCAGTAGATAGCAACTTCATCAACACTACCATCAGCAGTACATAGCTACTTCATCAACACTACTATAGGCTATACGGTATCATACCTTGATTTTGGGCTAAAATAGTATAAAATTGGAAACATTTTCGCGCTCCTCGTGCACTTTATCAAATTCATATTCACCTTCAAATTCACCTCGATTGAAGTAAAACGATTTGCCTACCTGATGTCTTATTCCTGGTATCTCACGCCAGTGACAAAAAGGAAAAAAAGAGCTTTCAGGAGAGGAAAAAGATGGAAGTAGAAGGATTGAAGAAAGTGAACAAGACGCAGATACACATGACAAAGCTGAATAAATATTAAATCAGCATAGACTAAATTTTTTTCCTTCTTAAAGTTCTTTTTTTGACCACTTCGTTAACACTACTATCAGCAGGAGGTAGCTACTTTATCAACACTACAAACAGCAATAGATAGCTACTTCACCAACACCACTATCAGCAGTAGATATCTATTTCATCAACACTACTATCAGCAGTAGATAGTTACTTCACCAACACCACTATCAGCAGTAGATAGCTACTTCATCAACACTCCTATCAGCAGTAGATAGCTACTTCATCAATACTACTATCAGCAGTAGATAACTACTTCATCAACGCCACTATCAGCAGTAGATAGCTACTTCATCAACGCCACTTCCAGCAGTAGACAGCTACTTCATCACCACTACTATTAGCAACAGATAGCTACGTCATCAATACTACTATCAGTAGTAGATAGCTACTTCATCTACGCCACTATCGGCAGTAGATAGCTACTTCATCAACACTACTATCAGCAGTAGATAGCTACTTCATCAACGCCACTATCAACACTACTATCAGCAGTAGATAGCAACTTCATCAACACTACTATCAGCAGTAGATAGCAAGTTCATCAACACTACTATCAGCAGTAGATAGCTACTTCATCAACGGCACTATCAGGGAGCTGTAACTCGGCGAGTTAAAAAAAGGCGAGTTAAAGAAAAGCGAGTTAAAAGGCGAGTTACCCCCCACAGAGATTAGGTTTTTTGTCAATTACCCCCCACGATGTAAGCTAAAGGCGAGTTACGACAAAGCCAACAAGTCCCACAAGCGAGTTACGACAACACCAACAACTCCCACAAGCGAGTTACGACAACACCAACAAGTCCCACAAGCGAGTTACGACAACACCATTAAGTCCTGTAAGCGAGTTACGGCAATGCCGTCAAGTCCCACCAGCGAGTTACAGCAACACCATCAAGTCCCATTGGCGAGTTACATGTAGGACTTGATGTAGGTTTGGAAAGTAATTTCTTCAATTTGGAAAGTAATGTTTTACCTTGTAATATTATAATATTAATTAATTATCCATGTACTCTCACCATACTTGCAGATCTGTTAATTGATATATTTATTACATTGGTGGGCCTCTCTCACAAGTGGTTCCTGCTTAAAATTATTATTTGCCCCAAGATTACCCAATCCATTACCCTGAACATAGGAACCATGAACCATCATTAATTACCCAGCATGTGATAATTAGCCTTCTTGACAAATGGCAGACAACAACAGATAGTGAGAATTAATATATATAAAGCACTTGGTATTTGAAATCATAACTCGCCAATGGGACTTGCTGTAAAAATCCTAACTCGCTTATCGGACTTGTCGTAAATCTTAACTCGCCAATGGGACTTGTTGTAACTCGCCGGCGGGACTTGCCGTAAAAATCCTAACTCGCCAGCGGGACTTGCCGTAAAAATCTTAACTCTCTTTTGGGACTTGTCGTAACTCGCCGGCAGGACTTGTTGTAAATCTTAACTCGCCGATGGGATTTGTCGTATTCTCAGCAGGGGTCACTCTTTAATCTCTGCAGGGGGTAACTCGCTAATCTAACTCGCTTTTCATCTAACTCGCCCATTCTTAACTCGCCATTTACCTGTCCCCCCACTATCAGTAGTAGATAATCTCTTCATAAACACTAAAACACTACAATCAGCAGTAGATAGCAACTTCATCAACACTACTATCAGCAGTAGATAGCAACTTCAACAACACTACTATTAGCAGTAGATAGTAACTTCATTAACACTACTATCAGCAGTAGATAGCAACTTCATCAATACTAATATCAGCAGTAGATACCTACTTCATCAACACTACTATCAGCAGTATATAGCTATTTCACCAACACAACTATCAACAGTAGATAGATATTTCACCAACACCAATATCAGCAGTAGATAGCTACTTCATCAACAATACTATCAGCAGTAGATAGCAACTTCATCAACACTACTATCAGCAGTAGATAGCTACTTCATCAACACTACTATCAGCAGTAGATAGCTACTTCATTAACACTACAATCAGCAGTAGAAAGCAACGTAATCAACACTACTATCAGCAGTAGATAGCAACTTCATCAACACTACTATCAGCAGTAGATAGCTACTTCACCAACACTACTATCAGCAGTAGATACCTACTTCATCAACACTACTATCCGCAGTAGATAGCTACTTCATCAACGCCACTATCAACACTACTATCAGCAGTAGATAGCAACTTCATCAACACTACTATCAGCAGTAGATAGTTACTTCATCAACACTACTATCAACACTACTATCAGCAGTAGATAGCAACTTCATCAACACTACTATCAGCAGTAGATACCTACTTCATCAACACTACTATCAGCAGTAGATAGCTACTTCATCAACGCCACTATCAGCAGTAGATAACTACTTCATAAACACTACAACACTACAATCAGCAGTAGATAGCAACTTCATCAACACTACTATCAGCAGTAGATACCTACTTCATCAACACTACTATTAACAGTAGATAGTAACTTCATTAACACTACTATAAGCAGTAGATAGCAACTTCATCAATACTACTATCAGCAGTAGATACCTACTTCATCAACACTACTATCAGCAGTGTATAGCTACTTCACCAACACAACTATCAGCAGTAGATAGATATTTCACCAACACCAATATCAGCAGTAGATAGCTACTTCATCAACAATACTATCAGCAGTAGATAGCAACTTCATCAACACTACTATCAGCAGTAGATAGCTACTTCATCAACACTACTATCAGCAGTAGATAGCTACTTCATTAACACTACAATCAGCAGTAGATAGCAACTTAATCAACACTACTATCAGCAGTAGATAGCAACTTCATCAACACTACTATCAGCAGTAGATAGCTACTTCACCAACACCACTATCAGCAGTCGATAGCTACTTCATCAACGTCACTATCAGCATTCGATAGCTACTTCATCAACGCCACTATCAGCAGTAGATAGCTACTTCACCAACACTACTATCAGCAGTAGATAGCTACTTCATCAACACTACTATCAGCAGTAGATAGCTACTTCATCAACGCCACTATCAGCAGTAGATAGCTACTTCATAAACACTAAAACACTACTATCAGCAGTAGATAGCAACTTCATCAACACTACTATCAGCAGTAGATAGCTACTTCACCAACAATACTATCAGCAGTAGATAGCTACTTCACCAACACCACTATCAGCAGTCGATAGCTACTTCATCAACGTCACTATCAGCAGTAGATAGCTACTTCATAAACACTACTATCAGCTGTAGATAACTACTTCATCATCACTACTATCAGCAGTAGATAGCTACCCAGCAAACACAAAACGTTTTCGACATCATTCGCAAAAGGTTATAAAAGGTTGTCAGAAAACGTTTAAATGTCGGGTTATATAAAGGGTATATTAAGAGTATAAAACGTTTTCATATCCTTAAAAACATTTGTTGATAATCTACTGCTCAGCAAACAAAAATGTTTTACAGAAAACGTTTAAATGTCGGGTTATATAAAGGGTATAAAAACGTTTTAATAACATTCCAAAAACATTCTTGAAAACTTGATACAAAACATTCAAAACAGAATGTTATTTTGGGGTTGAAAAAATATTTTGCGAAAAATGTTTGCCCAAAATATTTTCAGTAACGTTTTAAAAACGTTTTCATGACCTTAATATAACCCGACATTTAAATGTTATTAAAAGGTTTTGAAAAAAACATTTTAAGAACATTTCTGTGTTGGCTGGGTTCAAATATTTTAACATAATGTTATTTAAGTATTGACACAATATTTGGCAAAAATGTTTGCAAAAATAGTTTACAATAACATTTTTTGAAAACATTTAAAAATATTGTTGTAGTGTGTTTTCATACAAAACGTTTTAAAACGTTATCATGATTTTTATATAACCCGACATTTTAATGTTATTAAAACGTTTTTACCTAAACCAAAAGCCAAAATATAACTTATTTAAAACGTTTTTTTAAACGTTTTTGTGTTTGCTGGCTACTTCATCAACACTACTATCAGTAGTAGATAGCTACTTAATAAACACTACTATCAGCAGTAGATAATTCATCAACACTACTATCAGCAGTGGATAGCTACTTCATCAATACTGATTTAAGCAGTAAAATATTACCTCAATACTAATATTTCCTCATCGATTATCCTACTTCGATTAGGCCCTTTATAATTAGTATTCCATATTCTATCAGTCCTAGTTACCGCCCAGTGATTGATGAACACTTTTCAAGTATAACTGCAAATATATACCTTTTACTGCAGACACTAGTATCAGCAGTAGGTAGCTACTCATAGTTACTTCATCGATACTACTATTAGCAGTAGATAGCAACTTCATCAACACTACCATCAGCAGTACATAGCTACTTCATCAACACTACTATAGGCTATACGGTATCATACCTTGATTTTGGGCTAAAATAGTATAAAATTGGAAACATTTTCGCGCTCCTCGTGCACTTTATCAAATTCATATTCACCTTCAAATTCACCTCGCTTAACTCGCCGATGGGATTTGTCGTATTCTCAGCAGGGGTCACTCTTTAATCTCTGCAGGGGGTAACTCGCTAATCTAACTCGCTTTTCATCTAACTCGCCCATTCTTAACTCGCCATTTACCTGTCCCCCCACTATCAGTAGTAGATAATCTCTTCATAAACACTAAAACACTACAATCAGCAGTAGATAGCAACTTCATCAACACTACTATCAGCAGTAGATAGCAACTTCAACAACACTACTATTAGCAGTAGATAGTAACTTCATTAACACTACTATCAGCAGTAGATAGCAACTTCATCAATACTAATATCAGCAGTAGATACCTACTTCATCAACACTACTATCAGCAGTATATAGCTATTTCACCAACACAACTATCAACAGTAGATAGATATTTCACCAACACCAATATCAGCAGTAGATAGCTACTTCATCAACAATACTATCAGCAGTAGATAGCAACTTCATCAACACTACTATCAGCAGTAGATAGCTACTTCATCAACACTACTATCAGCAGTAGATAGCTACTTCATTAACACTACAATCAGCAGTAGAAAGCAACGTAATCAACACTACTATCAGCAGTAGATAGCAACTTCATCAACACTACTATCAGCAGTAGATAGCTACTTCACCAACACTACTATCAGCAGTAGATAGCTACTAACCAACACTACTATCCGCAGTAGATAGCTACTTCATCAACGCCAACAACACTACTATCAGCAGTAGATAGCAACTTCATCAACACTACTATCAGCAGTAGATAGTTACTTCATCAACACTACTATCAGCAGTAGATAGCTACTTCATCAACACCACTATCAACACTACTATCAGCAGTAGATAGCAACTTCATCAACACTACTATCAGCAGTAGATACCTACTTCATCAACACTACTATCAGCAGTAGATAGCTACTTCATCAACGCCACTATCAGCAGTAGATAACTACTTCATAAACACTACAACACTACAATCAGCAGTAGATAGCAACTTCATCAACACTACTATCAGCAGTAGATACCTACTTCATCAACACTACTATTAACAGTAGATAGTAACTTCATTAACACTACTATAAGCAGTAGATAGCAACTTCATCAATACTACTATCAGCAGTAGATACCTACTTCATCAACACTACTATCAGCAGTGTATAGCTACTTCACCAACACAACTATCAGCAGTAGATAGATATTTCACCAACACCAATATCAGCAGTAGATAGCTACTTCATCAACAATACTATCAGCAGTAGATAGCAACTTCATCAACACTACTATCAGCAGTAGATAGCTACTTCATCAACACTACTATCAGCAGTAGATAGCTACTTCATTAACACTACAATCAGCAGTAGATAGCAACTTAATCAACACTACTATCAGCAGTAGATAGCAACTTCATCAACACTACTATCAGCAGTAGATAGCTACTTCACCAACACCACTATCAGCAGTCGATAGCTACTTCATCAACGTCACTATCAGCATTCGATAGCTACTTCATCAACGCCACTATCAGCAGTAGATAGCTACTTCACCAACACTACTATCAGCAGTAGATAGCTACTTCATCAACACTACTATCAGCAGTAGATAGCTACTTCATCAACGCCACTATCAGCAGTAGATAGCTACTTCATAAACACTAAAACACTACTATCAGCAGTAGATAGCAACTTCATCAACACTACTATCAGCAGTAGATAGCTACTTCACCAACAATACTATCAGCAGTAGATAGCTACTTCACCAACACCACTATCAGCAGTCGATAGCTACTTCATCAACGTCACTATCAGCAGTAGATAGCTACTTCATAAACACTACTATCAGCTGTAGATAACTACTTCATCATCACTACTATCAGCAGTAGATAGCTACCCAGCAAACACAAAACGTTTTCGACATCATTCGCAAAAGGTTATAAAAGGTTGTCAGAAAACGTTTAAATGTCGGGTTATATAAAGGGTATATTAAGAGTATAAAACGTTTTCATATCCTTAAAAACATTTTTGATAATCTACTGCTCAGCAAACAAAATGTTTTACAGAAAACGTTTAAATGTCGGGTTATATAAAGGGTATAAAAACGTTTTAATAACATTCCAAAAACATTCTTGAAAACTTGATACAAAACATTCAAAACAGAATGTTATTTTGGGGTTGAAAAAATATTTTGCGAAAAATGTTTGCCCAAAATATTTTCAGTAACGTTTTAAAAACGTTTTCATGACCTTAATATAACCCGACATTTAAATGTTATTAAAAGGTTTTGAAAAAAACATTTTAAGAACATTTCTGTGTTGGCTGGGTTCAAATATTTTAACATAATGTAATTTACGTCTTGACACAATATTTGGCAAAAATGTTTGCAAAAATAGTTTACAATAACATTTTTTGAAAACATTTAAAATATTGTTGTAGTGTGTTTTCATACAAAACGTTTTAAAACGTTATCATGATTTTTATATAACCCGACATTTTAATGTTATTAAAACGTTTTTACCTAAACCAAAAGCCAAAATATAACTTATTTAAAACGTTTTTAAACGTTTTGTGTTTGCTGGGTACTTCATCAACACTACTATCAGTAGTAGATAGCTACTTAATAAACACTACTATCAGCAGTAGATAATTCATCAACACTACTATCAGCAGTGGATAGCTACTTCATCAATACTGATTTAAGCAGTAAAATATTACCTCAATACTAATATTTCCTCATCGATTATCCTACTTCGATTAGGCCCCTTTATAATTAGTATTCCATATTCTATCAGTCCTAGTTACCGCCCAGTGATTGATGAACACTTTTCAAGTATAACTGCAAATATATACCTTTTACTGCAGAAACACAAATTACACATTCGTCAATTTTTCCTGGTTTTACAGTTCAAGGCTTCTGTTGAATATGCCTAAGTCATGGTCTATTTACTATGATCAGCACCAAATAAGCAAACAACAACAAAAAATGTCAACAACAACAACAACCCCCCAAAAAACCCGAGAAGGGTGATCTTAAATATCACGATCAATGGATGCAATTAGAAGTCATACTTAAGTCATATCTTTGTTGTTTGCTCTCTCTTTCTTTCTAAACCTTCTTCCCTTCTTTTTCATACTGCTTTCAAAATATGGTAGCAAAATATAGAGTACTATACACGGAATACAATGATTTGGTTATATATACCCTGGATCAGGATTATTGTTATCATTTGACACAATACATTGATTTTTGGTACAAAGGTACCTTCATTCGTGCGAAATATTAGGAAAAGTTTAGAATACGAGTTCACGATATGACAATTCCTTTATATGTAGGCTGTATTTCCCGGTTCATAAAAGTTCAATCGCTGTAGGAGTAGAAATGGTACGAGTTTATTTTCTTGTTGGTAACCCTCTGAGCACTATACCTGCCGATCTAACATTGCCTCTGATTGGTCAATTACATGATATTTTCAATTTAATCACCAATCAGAATGGAGCTTTGCAAATAATTCACCCCAAGTTTTTTGGTGAAAGTATTCTAACAATGTTGCTGATTGGTCCATTTGATAATGAAAAAATTCTTTTTGACCAATAGGTAGGTAGTTCTCATTAGGTTTAACCACAGTTTATTGCTTTCTAACTGATTTTAGCAGTTGAGTGCACACAGGGGTATATATTTTACAGGAATTATTTCACCAGTTGGAATCAAACTAGATTTTTTGTTATGTGTGTTTGTTTGTCTGTTATGTTTGTTGGTGTAATGTTTGTTGGGGGTATTTGGTTGTTTGTTTTGTTTTGTTTTGTTTGTTTGTTTGTATGTTTATTGTTTGTTTGTTTTTGTTTGCTTATATGGTGCTGATCAAAATATAGTAAATAGATTATGACTTTATGACTCAGGTATGTGATAACTCAGGTGGAACCAAGAATTTTGCCTTTTATATTTGGGCTTATTATGTTTGGTTGGAAACCATTTTTGTATTTCCTTCTTTTTTACAAAATAATATTTTTCTCTTTGCAATTAATAGTTAAATTAAGTTAATTTCAATCGAGAAGTAGAAAGGAAACACATTGGACACATTATGAATCCGTTTTTCTCTATATGCTAATTTATAAAGACACAAACCATTTACAATTTCGCCGGTAAATAATACAAAGAGAATAGATACGACAACAACACTCGTACAACACTTAAAGGTGGGTGACCCAAATGACAGCCTCATCGCTCATTTTTGAGATTGAGATTTCGATATCAGATAATTATCTCAAAGTTTTCTCATAACTCCAATATTTTATTCCTGCGACATGTTTTGTTTAGATGGTATGAAACAAGTGGCTGCACGGTCCAACGTAGTATGGGAAACTTGCATGTGATATACCGTAAAACCCCGTCTACAAGCATCTTCTGATGAAAGCTACATTAATCCAGTCGCCATTATGGAGTTTGAGCAAATCACGGATCCAAGCATATACAAACAAGTATTATTTTAAGACCGATCTATTGTATTGGTATATTAACGCTTGCTTCGAATTAATTAAGCTTTTATAAAAAAAAACCCATTATGCTTGTAGACGGGGTTTTACGGTAGATTAACTCCAAACTTGGAATAATAATATTTCGGGGACTGGTTTCCATCTATATTTACATGCTGATTGTGAAGATATAATATATAAACTGAGTAATTCCTCAGAATTTAAAAAAATGTCACTATACTTCTCCTTCTGTGATTCCACAGACATATTTACACATAATACAAATAAAGTAACATTTATTTATTTATTTATTTATCTAGTTATTTATACATGTAGTTAGTCAGTCAGTCAGTTATATTTTTGTGCGGCATATAAATTTTACATAAATCGATCGATCAAGAAACAATCAATCTGTCAATCAATCAACATAACAATCAATCAACATAACAATCAATCAATCAATCAATCAATCAATCAATCAATATATCAATCAATTAATCAATCAATGTACAATGAATAACAAATCACCTCACAACATGAAACTTAAAACTTGACCACATCATGGTCAGCATGGTCAGTGGAGGTTATTTTCCAAACTGGCCGAGATAAAAGTCTCTTTATGTATAAACTTCACCTTTGATGATTTTTAAAATCTATATCTCAAAATCACAAACAGATCACAACAAATGAACTGACTGAATTGCTGCTGGTTTCCTTACAATTTGAGTAACCAATGGCAGGTTACGTGTCTTGTTACGAGTCGTACTTGCCTCAAGGCCAAAATCACCTTTTACCCGAACTTACACGAATGCACAACACAAATACACTGTTTATTAAAGCTAACAAAATCTAAGTCTTTAATTGAAAGCACGTTATTATTGGTACAATATATGACAACAAATGCACATACACAATAATCAAATATAATCACTCTTTATCCATTTTGTACTTAGCCAGCATTCTTCTTCTTCTTGGCGATCATAAAGTTCTTGCAATGTTCTGGACGACTGATGCGATATATCCTTATTCACTTGTCCTGCGAAAATCAGCGAAGTCCTTTGTACACTTGAATTGATAAATCCTTGCGTATAAAATCCTCATACGAAAATGGTGTTACTTTCTCCCAAGTACTAAACTCCTTGCGTCGTTCTCCAAACACATTCGTAACTCTTTGCGCAGTTCTCCAAATCACTTTACTCCTTGCGCCGTTCTCCAATATTAAACTCCTTGCGCTGCTTTCTCCAAACTTGGTGCTATTTCCACCTTTCACACAATATCTTCAGGAAGCAGGACTGCGATGCAGTTGTCCCCACTTATTTTGACAGTTGCGTTGAATCAGAATACCAGACTTCAGCAAGTCGACAGAAGAATATATTTCCTTTCTTGGAAGAAGTACGTTCTTTGACGCATTCTAGATCTTCTCCGACAACACTGGCAAATAGTAGTACTTTGACTACATCAAATATTTCTGGTTTGCAATTTCCTTTCTTTGAAGGAATTGGACTGTAAGCATATTAGCTAGCTAGCCCAGATCAACACTATCAATTGTGACAATAATAAAGGCTATTGTAGCCTGTCAGATCTGTATCCAGATGATAATAATTGTAACCTTTTCCATAAAGTCCGACACAATCCGCAGTGGACCCTATGTCTTACTTTGGTCCATTTTCGTAGCTCCGAAATAATAATCATAATTTCAGTCAAGGCTGAACTTGTAGCACTGTAGGAATCCTCCATGGCCACACTTTGTAATACTCTCTCTGAGTACCCAGCTTAATTATTATTGCGCTCATTTTTGAGAGAACTACACCAACCACATATTACAATCACATCGATACAGGTCTGCCTAGAATTACTACCAACATGATGTTTTGTAGCCAATCTGGGATTTTCCCAATGTTCTAATAATAGACATTAACATTTCACCTTACATCACTTCCTGTGGGTTTTTCCCACTATTATGTCCATTTCACAATCTGTCTCAGGGATTTTTCCCTTGACATAAATAGTCTTGATTAATGATGTTGTTATTGCATTCATCTGGGTTTTCCCCCTGATGTCATAATAAACAAACTCTTGCATGATTATAAAGGTAACTTCCCCTATTTCATGAAATACAATTATACAGGGTACATCACAGTCTCAATACGTAGAAAAATGTGTGCAAATGTAGATAAACTTGGTAAGTCATCCCTGGTACGTACCAGCTTTGAGGTCAGTGCCATATCAGTCCACTACAGGCCTAAGCATCATGGTGGTTGCTTGAAGAGATTGATATGAATATTTCCAGCTGTACCACCACATTCCTACTTCATGACGAACATCTCCTATATATCTACCATTAAGGTTGCTGTAATTCTCGCGATCACACTCACTATATGCACCATAATACCACCAGGCACCTTGCTTGACTTGAGCACAGCCCCTAATATTATCCCTATCATAGGTTGAAAAGGGCTTGCTGTTGGATAATGAGTTCCCGGCAGTACCACTGTAAGTCCCATAGGTAAGTCTATAATCAGAAGCTTCATTATCAATGGTAAATGACTGATAATGTGCGTAGACTGTGTTATCGCTGAAATCATATAATTGTATTTTCATCTCTCGAGCACATAAAGTCAGATGATGTAGGAGTTCTAGCCCTAACCAAAATTCTCCATCCAAACTTCCGAAACCCTGTTTGTAATCTTCCATGTGACGATAAAAGTTAACCGACCCATCATATCGTCTTTGGAATACAGTCCAGCCACCCCCATCTGTATCCATATCACAATATGCATCATATGGTGAGCCCCGATGAGGAGTGATTGTGTAGACTCCAGAAGTGTAATCTCCAAGAGAAACAAGATCGTAGCAATCCTGGATAGAGGGAGCACTGTTCGAAACAGGTCCTGTGGTGGGCATTCCAGCTGTCATTGTAGCTGTTGTAGCTTGAATCGATTGGTCCAACGCCCGTGGTACAGGAGAGTGGGATATGTTCTGAAGAATGTCTTGTTGGTTTTCTAATAAAGACACCATGGTATTCATGGCAACTGTCATATTCTCTATCTGTCGACTTTGTATCTCCAGGAGGGAAGCTACTTGGTTGAATGTATTTGCCATCTCATTTTGTGTTAGACTCATCGCATTCAGGGTGTTTTGCGTCTCAGTTTGTGCCGCTAACATATGTGTCTGGGTTTGGCTTATATCAGTCAGAGTATTTAGAGTCTGCTGTTGAGTTGTAGCTATATTACTAACATTGTTCAAAGTCTTACTTTGAATATCGGTCATCTGAGTCAAAGTGTATTGGTGATTTTGTAGGATCATTTTAGATTGCTCATGATTATCCTGCCCAGCTTCAAGTTGACTTTGAAGTAGTCCAGTGGTTTCATTTTTGTACGCATCCTCTTTCTCCCATCGATCTTGCAAGAGCACAATGATTTCTGGCATCATAGCTGCCATGTACTCGGCAACTTCGGTATTATTTTCAAGAAGGAGATTTGCCAGTATCTGTAAATCCTCCTGATTCTGTAGAGAGCTTTCAAGATTTAGTAGAATAGACGACATAACGCTTGACGTATCGGTGACATTTGCCAGTAAAGAGTTAGTCTGTAGAAGTTCATTGGCTATAGCTGTTAATTGACCATTAACTCCTCCATGTGTTGCCATGATAACGAAAAGGATGACCACAAATTTGATCATAAGCACTGCCATGATGACTTTTTCAATATTAATAACAATATTTTCAAATATTGTAGATATTGATACTTCATCCACTGCCTATGCCTAAACGTTGACACACAATTGATTCAAATCTAGTTTTGCAATTACATAAATAGAATAATATTTTACATGTTATTTCTCGGTTCATGTAAGTTCAATTGTCACATGGTTAGAAACATTCTTTGTTTCTTGTCGTTATCATGGTTATGTTGACGTCAACTGTCTTAAGAAGTGTGTCACTATGAATAGAAAGTGTTATCAAAAGTACCTGGAGATTGATGAACTATGACATTAATATTGTTATGGTGAATTTATATGGTTTTTTTTTAATTTAGTACATTTACACAAAGGAAAACGTGGTATCGAAACCCAGGGAATGAATAAAAAACATACTCGTGACTTACTCCCCATTCCAGAAAAATACAGCACTATTTTTTTTGGATTAAAAAATATTATCATGTTTTGGCAAATGAAACATAGCTAAATCCTAATCCTTTAGTTAGTCCTAACTGGCAATGAAAGTAAAATTTAAATTTTTGGTCAATATTTAGAAATAACGGCCAAAATCATGTATTTTAGGGCTTTTTCGGACCTTTTTCGTATTCTGTGACAACCAAGTTTCAAGACTAATTTCAAGTTATGCATTCTAATTTTTGGAAAACACATTTTCCAATCTTTTTCATAACCAATTAGCAAAAATAACATATAATTATATATAATTGTGAGCTAACTCTTACCCTATACTCAAGATTTCGAATGCCTAGACTTGTGCCAAGTCTTACAATTTTGTGACTACAATTGTAAGAAAACATGCAAAATTTCATGTTTTTGGACCATTTTCCCTCAAATTACAAAAATATTAAAATTTGACTTTTATTGCCAGTTAGAACTAACTTAAAGATTAGGATTTAGCTATATTTTATTTGGGAAAACAGGATAATATTTTTTTAATAAAAAAAACATAGTGCTGTATTTTTCTTGAATAAGGAGTAGTGAGGTAATTTTTTCGCGTCGTTCTTAATTTCAAAAATACGGTCTAGTTCAATAATGCCATCCCACTCGCCTTAAGTCTAGTCCCTGACTAGTGTGAGTACATGCCAATATCAGCATTAGATATGTAGTTCATACCACTATCACATATGGGTATACAATGTATATATTGATATCTACCCACAGAATATCTCAAATAGGCCTACCCCAATTTTAAATCCCAAATCATATATTCAACCCTTCCGAAATTGGTTTACGTATACAAGTCTAGTTTATAGCTACTTCATCACACCTACTATCAGCAGTAGATAGCTGCTTCATCAAAC
Organism: Amphiura filiformis; assembly: GCF_039555335.1. NCBI lineage: Eukaryota > Metazoa > Echinodermata > Ophiuroidea > Amphilepidida > Amphiuridae > Amphiura > Amphiura filiformis. The sequence continues at coordinate 48,987,258 of NC_092629.1, read as the reverse complement.
ATACTATCAGCAGTAGATAGCTACTTCATCAACACTGCTATCAGCAGTAGATAGTTACTTCGTCAAACCTACTATCAGCAGTAGATAGCTACTCCATCAAAGGTACTATCAGCAGTAGATAGCTACTTCATCAACACTGCTATCAGCAGTAGATAGTTACTTCGTCAAACCTACTATCAGCAGTAGATAGCTACACCATCAAAGGTACTATCAGCAGTAGATAGCTACTTCATCAACACTGGTATCAGCAGTAGATAGCTACTTCGTCAAACCTACAATCAGCAGTAGATAGCTACTTCATCAAACCTACTATCAGCAGTAGATAGGTACTTCATCAAACCTACTATCAGCAGTTGCTAGCTACTTCATCAAACCTATACTATCAGCAGTTGATAGCTACTTCATCAACACTGCTATCAGTAGTAGATAGCTATATACTTCATCAAACCTACTATCAGCAGTAGATAGCTACTTCACCAATACCACTATATCAGCAGTAGATAGCTACTCCACCAACCTACTAGCAGCAGTAGATAGCTACTTCATCAAACCTACTATCAGCAGCAGATAGCTACTTCATCAACTCCACTATCAGCAGTAGATAGCTACTTCATCAAACCTATTATCAGCAGTAGATAGTTACTTCACCAACAATTATATCAGCAATAGATCCAACTTCATATAACACTGATATATTATTCATCAATGCCAATATCAACAGTAGATAGATACTTTTCATGACAAATACTATTCTTTTGACAATTGACTGCACACAGCATTATGTACGCTACACAGGCATGACAGGCCAAATATATTAGACTACCCTAGATCAGACCTGGATCGTTGCGCTGCAACTTCCAAACAAAGTGAATTGAATATTTGTAATTTTCCATTGACCCCTAAATAGGCAGTACCCTCTCCAAATTGTTGTCAGCCTTTTCCTTCGGATGACTTAGGCTACACTCTTCGTTAGATTTATTTGAATCGTTGAAAGATAGGGATCAAAATTTAACGGGATTTTAGTGTTGAATGTAGCATTGTCAGTTGGGCTCAGACTAGGATTATTTTGTTTGTTTGTTCGCTGTTTTTGTTTATTTGTTCGTTTTTGTTTGCTTGTTTGGCACTGATCAAAGTATAGTAAATAGATTATGACTCAAAATATACAATTTTATATCGTCATTTGCATCACATACTGTTGTATCTCAAAAGGCTGCCGTGTGTGATTTATTTATTATTATCATCTTTAGAATTGTGATAAGATGCACTGTAAAATTTACTTTATATTGATTTTGAAGTATTATCATAATATTATTACAATATCATATTCATTCATAAAAAAGAAGCATCCTGAAATATAAAATAACAATATGAAATGCAACAATGATAATAAAAATCACACAAGGCAGCCTTTTGCGATACGACAGTATGTGATGCAGACGACGATGTGATAGCTTAGGTGGAACCACGAATTGCGTTTTGTAAATCATAGCCTATATGTTAAGGGCTGGGGTATGTTCAGTTCAGTTCAGTTCTCTCCATATGGAGAGATTTTATTTCTCAGTATATATAGGCCTTCGGCCTTACAATACAATAAAGTACAGTACAATATATTTACCCATCACCAGGGGGCAAAAGAGTTTGCCTGATTTTATGAGCATTAAAAAATTAATTTTGATAATGAAATTATAGTTTGTTGATTTCTAGACTGAAATAGAGTAATAAAATAATTGAAATTTGGAATATACACTCTGGCAATAAGCGATTTCTTTCATTAGCATAAGCAGGACATTTTAATACAAAATGATACAAATCTTCAATTTCACCAGTGTGGCAGATTTTACAAATACGTAAATTTCGAGGAACCTTAAACCATATTCCACGAACATATTCTAACTCAAGAACACCCAATCTGGCTTTGGTCAGAAGTATTTTATGAAATGGTTTCTCCAGCCACAATAAATAGTCTTCCACCACTAGATTTTCTTCGATTTGAGTATAAAAAGTAAGTGATGAATATGTACTTAATGCATTTCGCCAATTTTGTATATCAATATCTTTACATCTCTGAAACGTATGAACGTTTGGACATTATTTATTTTAGGACATTAGAGCACATCAGACATATAATAAAATAAATTGATATTTTTGATATTTAACAGTACTCGAAGTAAACTTTATAAATCCGATGATTTATACTTAAAGAGTATGTAGGTGGGATGAAAAGCCGACGATCAATTGAAAATTTTGACCTTCCGTATTGAAGATATGGATTTTTTTTCCAAAACACCAAAAAAAATTAGGTCTTTTTGGGAAAAAAAATCCATATCTTCAATATGAAATGTCAAAATTTTCAATTGACCGTCGGCTTTTCCTCCCAGCTACATACACTTTAAGAATATATCATTAGATTTATATAATTTACTTCGAGGACTTTATATATCAAAATTTGAAAAATATCAAATTTTTATAATTTGTCATAAAATTTGTATTATATTGTGATTTTCAAAAATGAAAATTATTTGATATCAGAAAGACATGCTTCGTATTCAGAATGCAATTCGATAGGTCTGAGGTGCTCTCATGTCCCACAAAAATACTGTCGAAACGCAATAAACGCTCATTCTAGATCCCTTAAGTTAAACAGCAATTTTATCACGTTTGCTTTGGAATCCGCTTTTTATGTACTTCTTTTTACAAAATCACGATTGAAACTTTGTTCACAACATTTTTCTCTTTTGCTGTTTTATTTGTTAAAAATATTATTTCAATCGAAAGGCTTATGAAACTTTCTTCCTGAAACATTTTTTTTTCTAGTATTAGGCGAAAAAAATTGTGTTTTGGGAGATTTGTTTTTAAATTTGGCTAAAATCATGCAAAATCAGCCGTTTTTTGGCGGCCAAAATTGATTGATTTTAACTGAACTATTTAATATATGAACTTTTTAATCTTAGAAATTTATATTAGAGAGTATAATGTAAACTGGACAATTCCCCAGAAGTACATGCCACTTCGATACGTGATTTTTCAGAATTTTTTTTAATATATTATAACATCTGAATGCCTTTTTCAGCATTGTAATTTCTGCTTTCCCAAGTCAAAGTGGAGTATCTTCTTCACTTATTGCTAGCATATACAGTCTTTTACGTGGGACAGACTGATTCATAATATCTGCCTTCCCATGTCAATAATACTAGAATTGTGTCGATGGCTGGCGACTGGATTAATTTAGCTTTTTGATATACTGTACTTGTAGACGAGATACAGCCCTTTGACATGGGAGGCAGATCTGCTTTCTATAACAGTTTCTCTGTTTGTTGGTGATCTATCACCAAAAGATAAACTAAATGGATATAGCGGTATTATAGTTGCCAAATACCGCATTGTTAACATTTTTTTCATATTTTTGGAAATTTTCTATGTACAAAAAGTTTCAAACATATTTTTTTATAATACACTTAAAACTAAAAATACTTTATATAACATGAGGTTCGTCGTGACAAACTAAATTCATAATTATTGACCAGACAGTTTCGGCCACGATCGGTCATCATCAGAGTGAATGGCGTATCCAGCCTTATGCAGTTGATGAGGTGGATCTGGAGTCAAGGGGACCACCATGTCAGGGGGGTCGGAAAGTATACCATACCTGTATAAATTGTCACCCGGGGCGGTCCTGACTGGGTGAATTATCCCTGCCCCACCCCTCTCATTGGAGTGCTGGTAAAAGATGAACCTCGTGTTAGATAACAAACCATGAACCTCTAAACGCTATGCTATATACGTATAACAGCATCCTGCTTTATACAAACTGACTATACAATTAAAAATATATACAAACCTTTGACTAGGAACTACGCTTACAATCGGAGGAAAGTAAAACGGATATAAATACAAAGTTGTTCAGTGATTATACAACGTATAATATAATAGTTTAGAACATAAACTCAATTTAGTTAGCTTTACATGTTTTATTTAATCAAATATTTTACCCAACGATAGGAATAATGAGGCCTGTGGTCATATGGTAGTAAGTAGGATGCCTTTGATATATCTGAACCTGAATTCGTATAAATCATAGTTAAATTTGATTAATTTTTGGAGAAAGTATTCCAGGTCGAAAAAAGTTAATTTTATGATTTTGAATTTTCAACGTCATAGATGAAAAACAATCAAACTATGTTTGTGGCTTTCTGTTTGTTTGTTACACATTTGTTTATTTGTTTGTTTTATATTTGATTTGATTTAATTCCGTAGACAAGTAATTCTCATTTAGAGCAGACCATACAGTATTTTAAGTAAAGTTTTAACCTATGAGAACTACCTATTGGTCAAAAAGAAGTTTTCATTATCAATTTGACCAATCAGCGACATTGTTAGAATAATTTCACCACAAAAAAAACCCCAAAAAGAACCAAAATTGGGGTGAACTATTTGCAAAGCTCTATTCTGATTGGTTATTAAATGAAGATATCCCGTAATTGACCAATCAGAGGCAATTTTGGATCGGCAGGTAGTATTTTGGGAACAGACTGGGAGATATCGAAGGTGAGTGCAAGAAGACCCTATCTGTAATAGCTGCCCTATAAACATTTCATGATTTCTACATTCTATACTGTACACATCTATAAAATATGGCACCTGGCAGCTATTACAGATGGGTCTTTTTGCACTAACCCCATTAGGCCACAACAATTATTGTGTTGCCCTCAACGACCGACCCTAAATCCTGAAAAATCAGGGTCGCATGTCTTTAATTTTTTTCACTTAAAGTTAATATTTTATTGAAAGACTAGTCTTAAATTGTTTAGCTAACAAGTAGTCAAAATTGAAAAATGTCTCTAATGGAAGAAGCATTATTACAATTAATATTTGTGGGGATGTATAAAAACTGAAGGTTTATAAAAAGATTGACCGACCGGCCGACCGACCGACCAACCCAACCTTCCCATTTTTTCCACTTGAGGGCAACACAACATTTTTTGGCCTTATATCTAAGTCCTGCAGGCAACGATGGCACTGGAAGAGGAATCAATCCTTCAATAGCTCACGTACATCCACCATGATGTGACATTTTGATATCTGGGAGACATACCTAAAATAAATAAATAAATAAATAAATAAATAAATAAATAAATAAATAAATAAATAAATAAATAAATAAATAAATAAATAAATAAATAAATAAATAAATAAATAAATAAATAAACAAATAAATAAATAATAAACTAATTATTAATTATATAATTGTTAATGAATGAATGAATGAAAAAAAATAAATAAATAAATAAATAAATAAATATAAATAAATAAATAGATAAATAAATAGATAAATAAAAAATAAATAAATAAATAAACTAATTATTAACTATACCATTGCTAATGAATGAATGAATGAATGAATGAATGAATGAATGAATGAATGAATGAATGAATGAATGGGTGAATGAATGAATGAATGAATGAATGAATACGACAACAACAACTAACTTCTTCAGATTTTAAAATAGTGATTAAGGTTTTACTCTGTTAAAGGTCTCATCATCATGATCGATGACTTGAGGGATTGATAAGAATATTTCCAGTGATACCAGTACATTCCTGTGTGATCGCTTCCTGTAGGACCTAGATACCTACCATTCAGGTTGGAGTAACCACAAGCATTAGTATTAGAAGTATATTTATACCACCAGGCACCTTCTCTAGATCTGGCACAGTTATTAGTAGACCATTCATCATTGTCCTGATTGAAGGTTGTAAAAGACTGCCCGTTGTTACGAAATATTGCATTCCCAGCAGTACCAATGTAGGATCCGAAATAAAGATTATAATTAGATGCTTCATCACCAATGCTAAATGGCTGATACCTCGCGTAGGCTGTATTATCACTGAAATCCTGTAGTTGTATCCTCAGTTCCCAAGATCGACCTGACGAGGAAGTCAGAAGGTGAACAAGTTCAAGTCCCAACCAAAACTCTCCATCCAAGCTTCCGAAACCCTCCTTATAATCAATCCATGCTAACCATCCGCGATAAAAATCGACCGATCCATCATATCGTTTCTGGAATACAGTCCAACCACCATAATCGGTGTCCATGTCACAATATACGTTATATGAAGAGCTTTGATTAGGAGTAATTGTGTAGATCCCAGAAGGGTAATTTCCAAGGTAAACAAGGTCCAAGCAATTCTGTATAGAAGGAGCAGTCACTACAGTAGTAAGTGCGTTAGTGGTCATCTTAGGCAGTTCTGTTGTGGGCATCTCAGCTCTGTCAGTAGTAATACCAGCTCTTTCCGTGGTCATACCAGGTGTTTCAGGGGTCATACCAGGTGTTTCAGTGGTCATACGATCTGTTCCAACGGTCATACCATCTGTTCCAGTGGTCATACCTGTTGTAGCCTGAATTGGTTTCTCACTGGTAGCAACATTAGAGCTACTACTTTCAATAGATTGATCTGGTGGATAAGTCTGATGGATTCGTGGGTCCAAAGCTCCTGGTGAAGAGCGAGAGATGTTACGAAGAATGTCTTGTTGATTTTTTAGTAAAGACACCATGGTGTTCATAGCAACTGTCATATTCTGTAGCTGTTGACTTTGTATCTCCAGGAGGGAAGCTACTTGGTTGAATGTATTTGCCATATCATTTTGTGTTAGGCTTATCGCATTAAGAGTTTCAAGAGTCTGTGTCTGGGTTTGGCTGATACCGGTCAGCGTATTTCGAGTCTCAGTTTGTGCCGCTAACATCTGTGTCTGGGTGTGGTTGATATCGGTCAGAGTATTTTGCGTTTCAGTTTGTGCCGCTAACATCTGTGTCTGGGTGTGGTTGATATCGGTCAGAGTATTTTGAGTATCAGTTTGTGCCGCTAACATCTGTGTCTGGGTTTGGCTCATATAAATCAGTGTATTAAGAGCATGCGTTTGAGTCGAATTCATATAAGTAGCTGTGTTGAAAGTTCCACTCTGAATCTCGACCATCTGAGTCAGGATCGTCTTAGATTCCACATGATTATCTTGCCCAGCTTCCAGCTGACGATGAAGTAGTCCAGTGGTTTCATTTTTGTACGCATCTTCTTTCTTCCATTGATCTTGCAGGTGCACTAGGATTTCTGGCATCATAGCTGCCATATACTCTATCGCCTCAGTAGTATTTGCAAGAAGGAGGTTTGCCAGTATCTGTAAATCTTCCTGATTTTGTAGAGAGCTTTCAAGATGTAGTAGAATAGACGACATAACGGTTGACGTATCAGTCACATTTGCCAGTAGAGAGTTAGTTTGCAGAAGTTCATTGGCTATAGCTGTTAATTGACCATGGACTCCATCATGATTTGCTATGGTAATGAAAAAGATGACCACAAACTTGATCATAGACACTGCCATGATGACTTTTTCAATATTGATAACAATATTTTCAAATACTTGTAGATATTTCATGCACTGCTATTGCCTATAATGTTGACGCACAAATGATTCAAATCTAGTTTTGCAACTACATAGGCCTAAATAAAATAATATTGTATATGTTATTTCCCGGTTCATGTAAGTTCAATTGTCACATGGTTAGAAACATTCTTTGTTTCTTTTCGTTATGTTGACGTCAACTTTCTTAACAAGTGAAGGTGTTGCCAAAGGTACCAGGAGATTGATGAACTATGACATAAATATTGTTATCGTGAATTTATATGGTTTTTTAGTACATTTACACAAAGGAAAACGTGGTATCGAAACCCAGGGAATGAATAAAAAACATACTCGTGACTTACTCCCCATTCCAGAAAAGTACAGCACTAATTTTTTTGGAATAAAAAATATTACCGGTATCCTGTTTTGCCAAATGAAACATAGCTAAATCCGAATCCTTGAGTTAGTCCTAACTGGCAATGAAAGTAAAATTTTAATTTTTGGTCAATATTTAGAAAGAAGGGCCAAAAACATGTATTTTAGGGCGTTTTTCGACCTTTTTCGTATTCTGTGGCAACCAAGCCCAAAGACTTGAACAAAGACTACTTTCAAGTTATGCATTCTAATTTTTGGAAAACACATTTTCCAATCTTTTTCATAACCAATTAGCAAAAATAACATATAATATGTATAATTGTGAGCTAACTCTTACCCTATACTCAAGATTTTGAATGCCTAGACTTGTGCCAAGTCTTACAATTTTGTGACTACAATTGCAAGAAAACATGCAAAATTGCACGTTTTTGGACCATTTTCCCTCAAATTACAAAAATATTAAAATTTGGCTTTTATTGCCAGTTAGAACTAACTTAAAGATTAGGATTTAGCTATATTTCATTTGGGAAAACAGGATAATATTTTTTTAATTGAAAAAAATTAGTGCTGTATTTTTCTGGAATAGGGAGTAGTGAGGTAATTTTTTTTCGCGTCGTTCTTAATTTCAAAAATACGGTCTAGTTCAATCCTGCCATCCCACTCGCCTTAAGTCTAGTCCCTGGGACTAGTGTGAGTACAATCCAATATCAGCATTAGATATGTAGTTCATACCACTATATGGGTCTACAATGTATACATTAATATCTACCCACAGAATATCTCAAATAGGCCTACCCCAATTTTAAATCCCAAATCATATATTCAACCCTTCCGAAATTGGTTTACGTATACAAGTCTAGTTTATAGCTACTTCATCACACCTTCTATCAGCAGCAGATAGCTACTTCATCAACACTACTATCAGCAGTAGATAGCTACTACATTCACACTACTATAAGCAGTAGTTAGCTACTTCATGAACACCACTATCAGCAGTAGACAGTTACTTCATCAACACTTTTATCAGCAATCTATCCAACTTCATCCAACACTGATGGATAGATACTTCATCAATACCAATTTCAGCAGTAGATAGCTACTTCATTAAAACCCACTATCATCAGTAGATAGCTACTTTATCAAACCTACTATCAGCAGTAGATAGATACTTCATCAAACCTACTACCAGCAGTAGATAGATACTTCATCAAACCTACTATCAACAGTAGATAGCTACTTCATCAATAATGCTATCAGCAGTAGATAGCTGCTTCATCAAACATACTATCAACAGTAGATAGCTATTTCATCAACACTGCTATCAGCAGTAGATAGTTACTTCGTCAAACCTACAATAAGCAGTAGATAGCTGCTTCATCAAACCTACTATCAGCAGTAGAGAGCTGCTTCATCAAACCTACTATCAGCAGTAGATAGGTACTTCATCAAACCTACTATCAGCAGTGTCAGGGCCGTTCCGACCATTAGGCCAGGTAAGGCGATCGCCTGGGGCGGCAAACGCAGAGGGGCGCAAAATAGGCGAAAAAAGAAAAAAAACGGGAATGGAGAAGGAAAAGGAAGAAAAACGAGGGCGGAAATACAAATAGTTCGAACTGATGAGTTTTCAAGAGGGTAACGCCCCCCCCCCCTTAACACTTTTTTTGGTATGCTTTGGTGGGGCGGCGGAGAGAGGTTTTGCCTAGGGCGGCAAAATCCCTAGGAACGGCCCTGAGATAGGTACTTCATCAAAACTACTATCAGCACTAAATAGCTACTTCATCAAACCTATCATCAGCAGTAGATAGCTACTTCATCAAAACTACTATCAGCAGTTGATAGCTGCTTCATCAAAGATATTATTAGCAGTAGATAGCTACTTCATCAAAACTACTATCAGCAGTAGATTGCTACTTCATCAAACCTGTCATCAGCATTAGATATAGCTACTTCATCAAAACTACTATCGGAAGTACGTAGATAGCTACTTCATCAAACCTACTATCAGCAGTAGATTGCTACTTCATCAAAACTACTATCAGCAGTTGATAGATACTTCATCAACACCACTATCAGCAGTAGATAGCTACTTCATCAAAACCTAGTATCAGCAGTAGATAGCTACTTCATCAACTCCACTATCAGCGGTAGATAGCTACTTCATTAACACTGCTATCAGTATAAGATCCAAGGATAGATATCCTTCGTGAAACATACTATTCTTTTGACAATTGACTGCACACAACATTATGTAGGGGCAGGTGGTATGCATTCTCTAAATTCAGTAAATTTTCATCGTCGACCGTGTAATTGAATGGGATTATTTTGAAATTTTAAAACGCTTGAAATATCACAAACAAATAGGCCTATGTTAATAAATAATATAAATACCAGCTTAAACCGTTGGGGTTTAATGAACCCCACAAAACTAACCGAGCATGGAAAATGATATACGGCCGAGCGGTTTTGCCGGCTCTCTCCGACCATCATGCCACTCGCCGCCTGTGTAGGCCTACGCTACACAGGCATGACAGGCCAAATATATTAGACTACCTATAGATCAGACCTGGATCGTTGCGCTGCAACTTCCAAACAAAGTGGATTAAATATCTGTAGTTTTCCATTGACCCCCTAAATAGGCAGTACCCTCTCAATCAAATTGTTGCCCCTCTCCTCTTTCGGATGACTTTAATAGGCTACGCTCTTCGTTAGATTTAGTTGAATCGTTGAAAGATAGGGATCAAAATTTAACAGGATTTCAGGGTTGAATGTAGCATTGTCAGTTGGGCTCAGACTAGGATTATTTTGTTTGTTTGTTCGCTGTTTTTGTTTATTTGTTTGTTTTTGTTTGCTTGTTTGGTACTGATCAAAGTGTAGAAAATGCCCGGAGAAAATGAGCTATTCCGTTTAAAATCCACGCTACCCCTGTGGAGGATTTGTCTAAAGTCTTCCATAGAGGGAGTATGAGTTTTGAATAAAATAGAAATTAATAACTGGAAATAGGAGTCAAAATTTAATATTTGGTAACTTTTGGAAATAAGAGCCCATTATTATGCCTTTTAGGGTGTTTTTGGTATGCTGTGACAATCAGCCCAAAGACTTGCACCAAGACTAATTTCAAGTTATGCATTCTAATAATACACATTTTCTAATCTTTTTCATAACCAATTATCAAAAATAACATAAAATATCAAAACTATGAGCTTAATCTTGGCCCATTTACTCAAGATTTTGAATGTTTAGACTTGTGCCAATTCTTAAAATTTTGTGACTACAATTGTAAGAAAACATGCCAAATTACATGTTTTGGCCCATTTCCCCTCAAATGGCAAAAGTTGACTTGCCAGTTAACTAATTAAAGGATTAGGATTTAGCTATGCTTGATTTGACAAAACAAAATAATATTTTTTAAATTCCAAAAAATGAGTGTTCTATATTTCTGGAATGGGGAGTAGTGACCCTTTAAAAAGGCGTTCTTATACACGTATTACAGCCACAGAGTACTCTCTCTCCTCTGTGATTACAACCCACTGCCTTATAAATTCAAACTGTCAAAAATATACAAACCTTGGATTACGAACCACACAATCGGAGGTAAGTAAAATGGATTTAAAAATAAAGTTGTTTAGAGATTATACAATATAGCTTAGAACATAAGCACACATAATTATTGGGCTATTCCAGAAAAATAGATGCACACCCCCATTCATTTAATTGTATTTCCAAGCCTTTTCCAGTAACTTTGGCAACTGGAATTGCAGTCATTTGCAGAAAACAAACTGAAAATTTATTCTTCTATAGGGGTGTGCACTTATTTTTTCGGGAAGAGCCCATTTAGTCAGCTTTACATGTTTTATGTAATCAAATATTATCCAACGATAGGCATAATGAGGCATGTGGTCATGGTAGTAATGCCTTTGATATATCTGAATCTGAATTCGAATAAATCGTAGTTAAATTTGATTAATTTTTGGGAAAAATATTCCAGGTCAAAAAAAGTAAATTTTATGATTTGAATTTCAACGTCATAGATGAAAAACAATCAAACTATGTTTGTGGCTTTCTGTTTGTTTGTTTGTTTGTTTGTTTGTTACGGGTTTGTTTATTTATTTGTTTGTTTTATATTTGATTTGATTTGCTTTTCGTAAACAAATTCTCATTTAGAGCAGACCATAGGCCTACAGTCTTTCAAGTAAATTTGAACCCTACGAGAACTTCCTGCCTATTGGTCAAAAAGAAGTTTTCATTATCAATTGGACCAATCAGCAACATTGTTAAAATAATTTCACCACGCAAAAAAAAAAAAAAAAAAAAAAAATTGGAGTGAACTATTTACAAAGCTCCATTCTGATTGGTGTTTAAAATGAAGATATCATGTAATTGACCAATCAGAGGCAATGCTGGATCGGCAGGTAGTACTCATGGGGTTAAAACAAATTTTGGGAACAGACTGGGAGATATCGAGGGTTAGTCAGTGGCAAGTTTTCCGTGTCACGGAAAACCGGACAAATTCACGGAATTTCAGAAAAAAAACCCGGAAAACACGGAAATTCGCGGTAAACGTGTTTTTTTCCTTGAGAAAAATTAAAAAATAACTAAAAGATAATGCAAGTAACTTCTTTTTACCCCAAATGTGAACACGGAATTGAAATTACATCCCGGAAAATCACGGAATTTAGTTTTAAATCACGGAAAACTTGCCACTCTAGTGCAAGAAGACCCTATCTGCAATAGCTGCCCTATAAATATTCTACGATTTCTATATTCTATACTGTACACATATAAAAATATGACACCTGGCAGCTATTACAGATGGATAGGCCACAAAAATTGTTGTGTTGCCCTCAACGACCGACCCTAAATCCTGAAAAATCAGGGTCGTATTTGTTTAATTTTTTTCACTTAAAGTTAATATTTTATTGAAAGGCTTGGCTGGAAGAAGCATTATTTATTACAAATTAATACTTGTGGGGATGTTTATAATTGAATACCGAATAAAAAAGATTGTCTCGAGACAGCAGGAAAGCACAACAACGCAAAGAATAGACTCCGCATTGCCCCCACGATCATGAGGACCATTTAATACACATAAGCTTATCTATAATAATTTCACAATCTCATAGAAATTAAGACTATATTGAGATAATAACAGATTTCATATCAATTAAACAAATTATATACATTGAGATGATTAATTGCAGCAAGCATTTGGAATTATTTATCATCTTCATATAAATCAATAAATACACAAATTATTGGAAAAAATGTGTACAAGCCAACCATACAGGCTGGACAAACAAAAGTTGACTTCTGAATCACATTTAACCAAATTTCATCTTAAGCAAATCTTAAGCATATCTTAAACAGATACATCTTTGGATCAAACAGAGGATTGGATTGGAAAACAGCATTTTTAACCGCAATTAAATAATTAGAAATCTCCAAAAGAATAAACAATGCCAACACTAGCAAACGAACATTTTGTATTCAGCAAGATACGGCATCAATGCTTAAACCATTTACTGATATATAATCCACTGGTATTGACAACCAAGTAAATAAAGATACTCCAAATAAGCAACAAAGCATTTATAACCCTGGTATAAAAACGCAGCAGAAAGGGAGGAAAGCATGAAGGCAACCAATAGCCCACTATAAAACGCAGTAGAAAGTGGAGACAATCTACTGACGAGATTCTTCAGGTTTCGAAGAAACTCCGTAACACATTCAAACACCATAAAACGCAGTAGAAAGTGGAGACAATCTACCGACGAGATTCTTCAGGTTTCGAAGAAACTCCGTAACACATTCAAACACCATAAAACGCAGTAGAAAGTGGAGACAATCTACAGACGAGATTCTTCAGGTTTTGAAGAAAATCCTTAACACATCCAGGCACCATTAAACGCAGTAGAAAGTGGAGACAATCTACTGACGAGATTCTTCAGGTTTCGAAGAAACTCCGTAACACATTCAAACACCATAAAACGCAGTAGAAAGTGGAGACAATCTACCGACGAGATTCTTCAGGTTTCGAAGAAACTCCGTAACACATTCAAACACCATAAAACGCAGTAGAAAGTGGAGACAATCTACAGACGAGATTCTTCAGGTTTTGAAGAAAATCCTTAACACATCCAGGCACCATTAAACGCAGTAGAAAGTGGAGACAATCTACTGACGAGATTCTTCAGGTTTCGAAGAAACTCCGTAACACATTCAAACACCATAAAACGCAGTAGAAAGTGGAGACAATCTACAGACGAGATTCTTCAGGTTTTGAAGAAAATCCTTAACACATCCAAGCACCATAAAACGCAGTAGAAAGTGGAGACAATCTACCGACGAGATTCTTCAGGTTTTGAAGAAACTCCATAACACATTCAAACACCATAAAACGCAGTAGAAAGTGGAGACAATCTACAGACGAGATTCTTCAGGTTTCGAAGAAACTCCGTAACACATTCAAACACCATAAAACGCAGTAGAAAGTGGAGACAATCTACAGACGAGATTCTTCAGGTTTTGAAGAAAATCCTTAACACATCCAGGCACCATTAAACGCAGTAGAAAGTGGAGACAATCTACTGACGAGATTCTTCAGGTTTCGAAGAAACTCCGTAACGCATTCAAACACCATAAAACGCAGTAGAAAGTGGAGACAATCTACAGACGAGATTCTTCAGGTTTTGAAGAAAATCCTTAACACATCCAAGCACCATAAAACGCAGTAGAAAGTGGAGACAATCTAACGACGAGATTCTTCAGGTTTTGAAGAAACTCCATAACACATTCAAACACCATAAAACGCAGTAGAAAGTGGAGACAATCTACAGACGAGATTCTTCAGGTTTCGAAGAAACTCCGTAACACATTCAAACACCATAAAACGCAGTAGAAAGTGGAGACAATCTACAGACGAGATTCTTCAGGTTTTGAAGAAACTCCATACAAAGCATTCATTCCCCTTCTATAAAACGCAGTAGAAAGTGGAGACAATCTACTAATGATATTCTTCAAGATTTCAAGAAATTCCATACAAAGCCTCTATTTTTAAGCATAAAGCAGCATATTTGGACATACCATTTTATTGGAGTATCTTTAACCATATTTAGTTACTGAATCACCCTTCCAGCTTTTGGGAGGGTGGGTGGATTTTTGGTCCATCAAGATCGAAGGAACAATTGCAAGTGCATCACTAGGAGAACTATGGACATAACAAAGGAATTAAAAAATAAGACAGGAGACCTGAATGGCTGCACACCACTAAAGTGACAGCTGACTGGACAGAAAAACTGAGCTTGTTGCTATAACAACATAACAACAACCCCTAAATTAAAACTGACTTGACCAGGAGACCAAAACACTTTAAGTGTACTTGAGAATGCTCAAGTGGGAATAAGAGGATAAGCCTCTACACCTAGATGCACATGACAGCCTAATGTCCCCTGCTGCTGAGACAATCTAGTTTTTAAAAGATTTGCAACTTTAAAAAACGGAATTAGTTTGCGTATGACGTCCTGTCAACCAGATCCAAAATGCCGTACTGCGCAGGTCAGCAACCAATCACGTCGCGCCTTTGCCCTGACGTCAGACGCAAACTAGTTTTTTTTTTAATTCGGTCTTCCATTATAAAAAGTGAAAGTTTATAAAAAGATTGATCGACCGACCAACCCAACCTTCCCATTTTTTCCACTTGAGGGCAACGCAACATTTTTTGGCCTTATATCTAAGTCTTGAAGGCAACGATGGCACTGGAAAAGGAATCAATCCTTCAATAGCTCAAGTTCATCCACCATGATGATGTAAAAAGTAAATAAATAAATAAATAAATAAATAAATAAATAAATAAATAAATAAATAAATAAATAAATAAATAAATAAATAAATAAATAAATAAATAAATAAATAAATAAAAAATAAATAAAAAATAAAAAAAATAAAAAAAAAAAAAGTAATTATTAACTGTATAATTTTAATGAATGAATGAATAAATGAATGAATTAATTAATTAATACGAGATTGTACAATGTCTACCTTAACTGAAAAAAAAAAAAAAACCCAACAACAACAACTAACTTCTTCAGATTTTAAAATAGTGATTAAGGTTTTAATATGTTAAAGGTCTCATCATCATGATCGATGACTTCAGGGATTGCGAATATTTCCAGTGATACCAGAACATTCCTGTGAGATCGTTTCTTTCTGTAGGACCTGGACCTAGATACATGCCATTCAGGTTGGTGTAACCACAGGTAGAATAATACCACCAGGCACCTTCTCTATCTCTAGCACAGTTATTAGAGGACGAGCGATCATTATCCCGATCGAAGGTTGAGAAAGGCTTATTGTTATGATAATATAATGAATCCCCAGCAGTACCACTGTAGCGCCCAATGGTAAGTCTATAATTAGATGCTTCATCACCAATGCTAAATGACTGATACCTCGCGTAGGCTGTGTCATTATTGAAATCCTGTAGTTGTATCATCAGTTCCCAAGATTGACCCGACGAGGAAGTCAGAAGGTGAACGAGTTCCAGCCCTAACCAAAACTCTCCATCAAAGCTTCCGAATCCCCCTTTATAATCATTCCAGGCAAACCATGAGCGATGAAAATCAACCGATCCATCAAATCGTTTCTGCAATACAGTCCATCCACCATACTCGAAGTCCATGTCACAATATGCATTATATGAAGAGTTTTGATTAGGAGGAGTGATTGAGTAGATTCCAGAAGGGTAATTAATATTTCGAAAGAAAACTAGATCAAAGCAGTTCTGTATAGAAGGCGCACTTATCACTGCAGTAGTGGTCGTCTGGGGTACGTCTGTGTTGGTCATCTCAGCTCTTCCAGTGGTCATACCAGCTGTTGCAGGGGTCATACCAGCTGTTTCAATCGTCATACCATCTGTTCCAGTGGTCATACGAGCTGTTCCAGTGGTCATACGAGCTGTTCCAGTGGTCATACCATCTGTTCCAGTGGTCATACCTGTTGTAGTTTGTATTGGTTTCTCACTGGTATCATCAGCTGTTTCAGAGGTCATATCGGATCCAAGTTCAGTGTACATATCCGCTGTGTCAGTGGTCATACCTGTTGTAGTCTGTATTGGTTTCTCACTGGTAGCATCATTAGAGCTACTACTTTCAATAGATTGATCTGGTGGATAAGTCTGATGGATTCGTGGGTCCAAAGCTGTTGGTGAAGAGCGTGAGATGTTACGAAGAATGTCTTGTTGGTTTTCTAGTAAAGACACCATGGTATTCATAGCAACTGTCATATTATGTAGCTGTTGACTTTGTATCTCTAGGAGAGAAGCTACTTGGTTGAATGTATTTGCCATCGCATTCAGAGTTTCAAGAGTCTGTGTCTGTGTTTGGCTGATATCGGTCAGAGTATTTTGAGTCTCAGTTTGTGCCGCTAGTATCTGCGCCTGGGTTTGGCTTATATCAATCGATGTATCGGTGACATTTGCCAGCAGAGAGTTAGTCTGCAGAAGTTCATTGGCTATAGCTGTTATCTGTCCATTAACTCCACCAAGTGTTGCCATGGTAATGACAAAGATGGCTACAAACTTAATCATAGATACTGCCATGATGACTTCTTCAATATTGATAACAATATTTCAAATACTTGTAGATATTGATAATTTATGCACTGCTTATGCCTACGTTGACGCACTAATGCTTCAAATCTAGTTTTGCAACTACATCAATAAAATAATATTTTACCTGTTATTTCCCGGTTCATGTAAGTACAATGGTCACATGGTTAGAAACATTTGTTTCTTGTCGTTAAGTTCACGCCGACTTGCTTAAAGGAAGGTGGCTCGATATATTTGAAAAATCGAATTCTTTAAAACTTGCGTATAAAATGTTGTCCCTTTCAAGCATTCATGCAAAAAGAACACGTAAATGTTTCTTGTAAATGGGACTAATTTCTAACGGAATTACTGACATTAGCGTGATACTGCATATCTACAGTGTTTTTATTAATGATAATCATCATGGTCATGTAATATATTGATATCAAATGAAAGACCATATTTTTCGCATTAAGGGGGTACTACACCCATTAATTTTTTTTTTTGCATTTTGTGAAGAAATTACCAAAAAAAATTGGACAAAGTGGTATGCAAAATGAAGGGGCAAATCTTCTCGTTTTATTGGTGGCATCTGTATCAATGTAGCTTACATGCTTTTGAAGATAGACGCCAAAAGGAGGTACATCACTGATGATTTAAATTCACTTCATTTTGGAAAGCTTACTATCAACGGATTTCGTTAAAATTTTGGATATGTGTTGCTAACACATTAGGGAAATAATGTTGATATGTAAAATGGGAATAAGTGGTCCCTGATTTCTTTTATGACTTCATGAACTTGGTGCTCCACAACTATCAAAAACGAACCGGTTAAAATGCTTCTATTTTCAATGTCGAGCTATATTTTGTATTTTGAACTTGCAACACTATGTCACTGAAACTTAATTAAGCCATAGGTAACAGGTTACCACAACCACACTACAGCAATGTTGAAAAAGATTGTATTTTTTGTCACCTATACCACCATATTAGGTAGTTTTCCGTAAGCTTCATTTTTGTGATTTTGGTAACTATTTTATATTTATTTGCCCAATCCAACTCAACTAGGCAATCTAAATTGTACTCACCATTTACATCCCAAGGTATTTTAGTATATCCACCTCACACATTTCCATTATATATCCAGTAACAGACATAATATCAAAATTGATGCCTCATTATGACATGTATGATATCACAGACTATCACATGTATTCAAAATTGATGCCTGAATTTGACCTGAACCAATTGACCTATAACCTGACCTTTGATGACCTTATAGCCTTTTTTAATCTCTTTTCCTAACAACATATTATAGAAGATACAAACATGGTGTAGTATTAAATTGTCTATGTGGAAGAGATTATTTAGGCCTATTTAATTTATTCAGTGTTATAATCAGTGAGTATATTTCTATAGATAGTATAACAAAGGATTTAATGTATTCTATTCATGTATTCTACTTGGACATGTTCAATAAAATCAATTATGGTTTGTTATGAAACACACATCTCAGTTACCAGGATACAGTAAACAAAAAAATATATAGGGCTAAAATGATTTTCTAAAATGGTTTAAAACCACTTTGTATGTAGAGATATTTTATAAGTTCAGGACATGAGATGATGAACATATTTATATACTTTATAAATTTGCAACAAAAAAAAAGAAGATGGGTACTGATGAAAATCAGGGTATTAAATCGCCTTAACATATTGAAATTCGGAATTTCAAATCGATGTAAAAACGTGGTATACCACAGCCGAGACTAATTTGACAGTTTTTTTTGTGTGTGATTTCTCCGGAAATATACCGATTTGGAAAGCCTAATTTCAATATGTTAATAAGAAAAATACGGCCTTTTACCTGATGCCAAAACCTGCATTTAGATGGGGTTAAGTGGGGGATGAGGCTGTCAATCGGGTCACCCACCTTTAACAAGTGTATGACAATGAACAGAAGTATATCACTATGAATAGTGGGTGTTGTCAAAAGTACCTGGAGATTGATAACTTACAAAAATATTATGACGATGGGTCTCTGTGAAGTTTAATACATTGACACAAAGGAAAACGTGGTATCGGAATCCCAGGGATGAATTAAAACATACTTGTGACTTAGTGAGGTAATTGGTAATTTTTGTCACATGGTTCTTAATTTTAAGGCGGGTAGGATCGGGGAGCATAACCTAGCGGCGTTAACTCAATTGAGATACATACAGCTGACATTCAAGATAAAGATAAAGGAGATCTCAAGGCTTGACATAAGGAGCGTCGTTTCCGCCTCATTGCATGATTATTCATTGGAGGGGGATTATGCCTAAAATTTCGTTTTGATATATTACTAGCCTTAACTCAAGAACCGCAAGACCTATGGAAATATAAATGCGAGTATTGGCTTCCTTTGATCATTTCCTATAAAATCTTCTTCTTCTTAGCTTGTCCAAGCGCAGGGTTATAAGATCAAATATATTTATATTAAAAAGTAAAATGCAATTATTTTAGATTAATGGCTAAAACGGGTCAAATACGGCTCCTGCCATCCCACTCGCCTTAAGTTTGTGTCCGGTATTAATGTGAATACAATCCAATATCAGCAGTAGATAATTAGTTCATATATACCACTATCACATATGGGTCTACAATGTATTGATATCTACCCACAGAATATCTCAAATACCCCAATTTTGAATCCCAAATCATTATATTCAACCCTTCCGAAATTGGTTTACGTATACTAGCAGTAGCGTAGCCAGCGGGGGGCAGGGGGGGCAGGGGGGGGGGCAGAGTGCCCCCCTGACAAAAAATGAAAGAAAAAGTGCCCCCCTGCCAAAAAATGAAAGAGAAAATCAGGAGGGCAAAGGAAAGAAAAAGGGCAAGGATCCCTTTCTAGCAAAATTCAGGGCCAAAATAGTGTAAAATACAAAATTTTTCCGCACATTGTATCAATAAAGCCCTTTTTTAGCCGGATAATGGGCGAAAATAGTGTAAAATACACATCATCCCAATAAGGCCCTTTTCGGGAAGCTCGAAGACCTACAGTCTCTATGTATTGTATGATGCAACTGCATTTTTTTTCGTCTGTGCCCCAAAAATGTTATTTTGCCCCCCCTGACCAAGAAAGCTGGCTACGCCCCTGTATACTAGTCTTGTTTATAGCTACTTCATCAAACCTACTATCAGCAGTTAATAGCTACTTCATCAAAGCTATTATCAGCAGTAAATAGCTACTTCATTAAACCTACTATCAGCAGTAGCTAGCTACTTCATTAAACCTACTATCAGCAGTAAATAGCTACTTCATCAAACCTACTATCAGCAGTAGATAGCTACTTCATCAACTCCACTATCAGCAGTAGATAGCTACTTCATCAAACCTATTGTTAGTAGTAGATAGCTACTACTTCATTAACCTTGCTCTCAGCAGTAGATCCAACTTCATTCAACACTGATATATTATTCATCAATTCATCAACAGTAGAAGACCTGGATTTTTCATGAAAAATACTTTTCTTTTGACAATGCCTGCACATCATGTACGCTTCACAGGCTATAATTCAAGAGCGAATATATTAGACTACCCTAGATCAGGCCTGGATCGTTATTTTGTTTGTTTGTTCGCTGCAACTTCCAAACAAAGTGGATTAATGTAATTTTCTATTGACCCCATAAATAGGCAGTACCCTCTCAATCAAATTGTTGCCAGCCTTCTCCTTCGGATGACTTAGGCTACGCTCTTCGTTAGATTTGTTGAATCGTTGAAAGATAGGGATCAGAATTTAACAGGATTTTAGTGTTGAATGTAGCATTGTCAGTTGGGCTCAGACTAGGATTATTTTGTTTGTTTGTTCGCTGTTTTTGTTTACTTATTTGTTTTTATTTGCTTGTTTGGCGCTGATCAAAGTGTAGTAAATATTTACGACTCAAAATGTACGGTTTTATATGATAGCTTATACATGTAGGTGGAACCACGAATCGCGTTTGGTAAACTAAAGCCTATTTATATATTAAAAGTTAAGTTCAACAGCAATTTGATCACGTTTGCTTTCCCAGCAAACACAAAAACGTTTTAAAAACGTTTTAAATAAGTTATATTTTGGCTTTTGGTTTAGGTAAAAACGTTTTAATAACATTAAAATGTCGGGTTATATAAAGGTCATAATAACGTTTTAAAACGTTTTGTATGAAAAACACACTACAACAATATCTTTAAATGTTTTCAAAAAATGTTATTGTAAACTATTTTTGCAAACATTTTGGCCAAATATTGTGTCAATACTTAAATAACATTATGTTAAAATATTTGAACCCAGCAAACACAGAAATGTTCTTAAAAGGTTTTTTCAAAACCTTTTAATATCATTTAAATGTCGGGTTATATAAAGGTCATGAAAACGTTTTTAAAACTAATATTTTGGGCAAACATTTAATATTTTGTTTAGAATGTTTTGTATCAAGTTTTCAAGAATGTTTTGGGAATGTTATTAAAATGTTTTTATACCCTTTATCTTCCCCGACATCTAAACGTTTTCTGTAAAACATTTTTGTTTGCTGAGCAGTAGATTATCAAAAAATGTTTTTTAAGGTTATGAAAACGTTTCATACTCTTAATATACTATACCCTTTATATAACCCGACATTTAAACGTTTTCTGACAACCTTATATAACCTTTTGCGAATGATGTTGAAAACGTTTTGTGTTTGCTGGGTTGGAATCCACTTTTTATGTGCTTCTTTTTACAAAATCACGAAACTTTGTTCACAACATTTTTCTCTTTTGCTGTATTACATGTATTTGTTAAAAATATTATTTCATTCAAAATCAAAATTTAATAATTAGTTCGTATATTCTGCGCTTTGACATGGGAGGCAGATTGGCTTACAATAGCATGTTCTCTTTTTGTTGGTGATCCGTCCCCAAAAGACAATAATTTCTTTAAAAGTATAGTTATATAACATAAGCTAAATGGATATATTATAGTTGCCAAATACGGCATCGTGAACGTTTTGTCCATATTTTTGGACATTTTCTATGTTTCAAAATATAGATTTAATACACTTAAAACAAATGATACTTTATAGAACATGACGTTCATATTGACAAATTAAATTCATAATTATTGATCGGACAGTTTCGGACACCGTCGCGACGGCCATCATCAGAGTGAATGGCCTAGTTGATGAGGTGGAGTCAAGGGGCATGTCAGGGGGTCGGAAAGTATATACGATACCTGTATAAATTGTCACCCCGGGGCGGGGGATGGCAATGGTCCTGACTGGGGAATAATCCCTGCCCCCCTCTCTGGTTACGCCTCTCATTGGTGTGTCAGATGGTAAAATATGAACCTCATGTTAGATAACTCTAACAAACCATGGGCCTCTTGGCTTTGCTATACACGTATTACAGCCCGCTTCTTTACACAAACTGACTACAATTAAAATTCTATACAAATCTTTGACTAAGAACTACGCCTACAACCGGAGGTAAGTAAAACTGATGAAAATACGAAGTTGTTAAGAAATTATACAATGTACAATAGTTATAATATAAGCAAAATTTTAGTCAGTTTTACATGTTTTAAGCAACCAAATATTTTACCAGACGGCGGGAATAATGGTACCTGCTCTATGATGCCTGAGATATCTGAGTCTGAATTAGAATATAAATCGTAGCTTAATTTGATTAATTATTGGAAGAAATACTCCGGGTCGAAAAAAGTGATTTTTATGATTTAGGTAAAAAACAATCAAACTATTTATAGGCCTACTTTATTTTCTTATTTTACAAATTCGGCTAAATTACATGAAAAAAGTAAAATTACACAATACGTATAAAAGGAAAAAAGAAATAGACCCAATGGGCTAGCCTTGAAGAGTCAGAAGCATCAAGACACTGTCACCAGGAGGTGCGACTCCTCCAATCCATTGTTTGTGCCTCAAAGGATATTGTGTTTGAATCATTCTGTTTGTTTGTTTGTTTGTTTTGGTGTGTTTATTTGTTTGCTTTATTTTTTATTTGATTTGGTTTGATTTTTATAGACAGATCAGACCATACAGTCTTTCATGTGAATTTTATAACACATTTTGGGAACAGAATGGGATATATCGAGGAGTTTGCAAGAAGGCATTATCTGCAATAGCTGCCCTATAGACAGTTGACAGTTCTACCTGTTCTATATTGTAAACATCTACAAATATGAGACCTGGCAGCTATTGCAGATGTGGGTCTTCTTGCGTATCTTGGTCCTGCAGGAAACGATGGCACAGGAAAAGGGAGCAATCCTTCTATAGCTCAAGTGCATCCATGATGATGATGAGACCTTTTTATACAATAAATAAACAAATCATTAAATAAATAAATAAATAAATAAATAAATAAATAAATAAATAAATAAATAAATAAATAAATAAATAAATAAATAAATAAATAAATAAATAAATAAATAAATAAATAAATAAATAAATATAAACAAAAGTAATGCAAAATTAAATTTTTATGCAACTGGCAGTTTCATCCATGATGGAATCATCAGGCATACTGATCTTAAAACTACATTACAAGCACACACATATAAATACAATCGTTATACACTTGACATAAACTGCTTGAACTTAAGCTACAATAGTCCATCATAAAAAGAGTTGATTGAAGTTGCGAAAAACCGTCAATAACCACTTGGCCAACCAAGAAAAATGTCATGTTACTCCAAAGTCAATGAGTTTGTATTTTCCCTTATGTTTGCATTTTGATACCAACTCTTTTTATGATGGACTATTGTAGCTTAAGTTCAAGCAGTTTATGTCAAGTGTATAACGATTGTATTTATATGTGTGTGCTTGTAATGTAGTTTTAAGATCAGTATGCCTGATGATTCCATCATGGATGAAACTGCCAGTTGCATAAAAATTAAATTTTTGCATTACTTTTGTTTATACTTACGCTCTCCTTACGGATCGAGCACTTTGTTTACTGGCAAGTCAGCCTTATCTACTTCGTAAATAAATAAATAAATAAATAAATGTAATCGGCATTTCTAATGTATTAAACTCGGTAAGAATCCGTACAGGACAGTGTCATACCGTAATCTATCTATTGAATAGGTCTCATCATTATGGTGGAGGCCTTGAGGGATTCGGAAGATGATTTCCAGGAGTACCACCAGATTCCGATTGAGGTACTGTATCCTCTATGATCTAGATACTGGCCATTTAGGTGCGAAAGAGAACAGGTGCTGTGCCACCAGGCGTCTTGAAACAAACGAGCACAGTTTATATCAACAGAGTTTCCATTATAGACATCATTGTCTTTATCGTAGGTGGAGAAAGGCATGTTGTTGTTGAAGTTAGTCATAGCGTCCCCAGCAGTACCACTGTAGGCCCCAAATGTAAGTCTATAATTAGATGCTTCATCACCAATGCTAAATGGCTGATAATGTGCGTAGGCTGTGTCATCACTGAAATCCTGTAGTTGTATCCTCAGTTCCCAAGATTGATTTGATGAGGAAGTCAGAAGGTGAACGAGTTCCAGCCCTAACCAAAATTCTCCATCTAAGCTCCCAAACCCTTGTGAGTAATTAGACCAATTCCGAAAAAAATTAACCGATCCATCAAATCTTCGCTGGAATACAGTCCAACCACCGCCATCAGTTTCCATTTCACAATATACTTCATATGATGAGCCTTGGTTGGGAGTGATTGTGTAGATTCCAGAAGGGTATTCTTTTTGGGAAGCAAGCTCGGAACAATCATGTAAATATGGAGAAGTGATCTTGTCATCTCCGTCTGATGTGGTCATCTCAGATGCTTCAATGGACACATCAGCTGCTGTAGTAGTCCATGCCTCAGCTTCTCCAGTGATTACCTTCATTTTTTCAGTAGTCATTGCTGCTTCTGTGACTATTAAAGCTGTTAGAGCTTGGTCCAATTGATCTTGAGAGTCAGTATCAGGGCAGTCGTTTTTCTCAGCCAGTATTTGTGTGTTCAAAAGTTCAATCTGAGTGGCTTGCTGGTTTAGTACTGTTGGTAATGACTGGGAAATATTCTCTAGAGTTTCTTGCTGCTTCTCTAGTACAGACACTACAGTATCCATGGTGGATGACATGTTCTGCAGCTGCTGAGTTTGCATCTGCAGAAGGGTTACTACCTGGTTGAAAGAATTTGCCATCTGTGATTGGGTGTGGCTCATCTCAGTCAAAGTACTGCGTATCTGGGCTTGATCTACCGCCACCTGGGTTTGGGTTTCGCTCAGTTGATTCAATGTATTAAGTGTCTGAGTTTGAGTTGCTGCAGTTTCCGTTTGGGTTTCATCTATCCGACTCAGTATATTTACAGTCTCAGACTGTGAGTCACGCATTTGACTTATGGTTAGTAACATCTGATTCTGAGTTACAGCCATTTGGGTTTGAGTATCGTTCATCTGCGTTTGCGTTTTTGCCATCTGCATTTGCGTTTCCTTTATCTGGTTTAATGTATTGGAAGTGTCGGCTTCATGTTCATGTGTCTTAGTCAGATTGTTTGGATTCCCAGCAATTTGAGTGTTAACAACTGTCTTTTGTGTTGTGATATTTGATGGGGTGTTCTGATTCCTTTCGAAATGAGTTGTCGTCATTTGCGTTTGGTTTTCAGCCATATGAGTCCAGATGTTTAACGTCTGGACTTGAGTTCCTGCTATCTGCGATTGAGTTTCACTCATCTGAGTCAGGGTATCCAGAATCTGAGTTTGGGTTGCTGCTGTTTGAAACTGAAGAATCCTTATTTTCGTTTGAGTTTCTCCAATTTTAGTCAGGGCATTTGAGTTCTTAACGTGAGTTGCAACAATCTGTCCCATGGTATGGTGCTGAGTCTGCAGTATGCGCATTGTCTCATTATGGAAATCATGTTGTGAACTCAGATGGGCTAGTATCAAATCGATTATGTGATCCTGGTTTCTCAGTTGATTTTGAAGTAAATCCATGTTTTCACCATGGTTCCACTGCTCCTTTTCTAGATTGTGCAGCAAAAAACCTTGGATTTGTGCAAGTATGTTTGACATCTCATCTGCAATTACAGTGTTATTCAGCAGTAGGAGGTTGTTCAAGGTCTGCAAGCCCTCCTGATTCTTCAACAAACTTCCAATGCCTGGAAGAATTGAAGAAATGTTGACAGATGTATCAGTGACATTTTCCAGGAGAGCGCGAATCTCTTGGATTCCGTTTATGGTTATTGGAAATTGACAGTTTACATCATCCAATGTTGCCATGGCAATATAGAAGATGAACACAAACTTGATAACAAAGACAGCCATTGCGTTATCCAAAAGTGGATGAAGAAATCTGAATGTAGCTGATACGAACAAAGACGGTCTTAATTTTGCAAGTCTACTATGACCCAAAGCGTTCTTAGTTGTAGCAGATACCTGATTAGAACCGAAAATTGACTGATTTTGCAGTCTTCTCCGACCAATGCAAAGTGAATTTATTTGTAGCCGATAACCGATGAAAACAAATGTGGGGATTTCACAGTCTACTCCGATGGATCCAGCTCGAATTTAGTTGTACCTTTTCCGATTCATAAAATCATTGTATTGGACATTACTGCAGCTAGTGTTTCAGCGTTATTGTATGTGATTTAAGTAAGTGACCAAATGATCAAATTTACATCATACCGCGATCTGACACAACTTGTATGACTGTTGAGAATTGTGAAGCACAATGCTGTGCATGTAAGAGGAACTAAAACTGGTATTTGGTCACATTTCCGTTCACTGTATTCAAAATGGACTTGGAAATGTGCTTTACCATTATGTACAGGAAACAAACTCGAGACTTAATAACCTCCGTTACTGTCAAATAAACGTGAACTTTATTCTTCCTTTTGATGCACGAGGTACATGAACTTATTTGTTTTAAAGGAAAACAACGCCATGATTTAGGCACCCGTATTTTGTTATAAAAGATATCTTTAGTTAAAAATCACCATATTTAAGTCTTGTTTTGGTAAAAAAAATATTAAAATATATCACTTATGGGAGGCGCCATTTTCAAACATTGTCAGGGAAAATGTGACATCATCGTGGCTATACTTCACGCATCGTGACGTCACATTGCCCAAATAGATTTTTAAAATGGCGTTGCCCATGAGTGGTCATATTATATTGATTCCACTCAGTGGTGTGGTGTGGATTTCGTCATTCATTCATCTCGCACAGTAACCTTTAGTACCTTCATGTCTGTATCCCGTCACCATACATTCTACACAACTGCGAGGGTGAGAAGTAATGAAAGTGAAGGTTGTTACTTTTAAGTGCACAACACGATGACATCGCTGCGCCGTAGTTCGAATCCGTATTCTTTTGAGCATGACTAGAAGCTCATACCGTTACGCCACTATACTTCCACACTCTGGATTCACCTTTTTTTCTAATAGTGTTTGGATCAGATCAGAGCCCGGGGGGGGGGGGGTTACTCAGTACAAATGACAATACGAGGCCGGGGACGTGTTACAAACATGGGTAGCATTTTCGGCATTTTGGTATAATAAGTGACCCCATTTTCGAGGTCAATTTTATTATATGGATGGGTTCTTTTTTCAAACTTTTCTCATTTTCCCCTCCGGAAAATAGCCCAATAGCCTCACTGTAGTCAAAATTTTGGAAATATCCCCCCCTCCCAAAAAAATGGGAAAAGTTGACAACTAAAACAATTTGTGTTAAGTTTGGTTTAAAATTTTGACTTTTGGTATATGAATGAGTCCAGATGTCTTGACAAAATTGGTATATTGATGGGTCCACTTTCAAATTATCAGCGGCACACCCTACCCACACCAACCCCCTGGATCAGAGTATACGTTGCGATCAGGCCATACCAGTTGCTCAGATTCTGATTGTTGTTTGTTTCTTTGTTTGTCTGTTTATTTGGTTCTGATCAAAGTAGGCCTATATAGCAAACAGATTATAATTTTATGACTCAAAATAAATGTGATAACTCAAATGGAACTAAGAATTTTGTTTTGCAAAATATTTCTGTAAAAGGTCAATTTCAATAGTACCTTTTCTTACGTTTGAATTGGAATCCATGCACTTTTTATTTCCTTCTTTTCTACAAAATACTGATTGAAATTTATTTTCACTATGTCTCTTTTACTGTCTTATTAGTTTAATGAAGTAATTTTCAATCGAGAATGAAGTAGAGAGAACAAAAATTGAATATCTCTATTATAATGCTACTTTAATAAGATACAAGGGTGATAATAAGATAAGGACGATTTAGCTAAAGTCTTACACAGGGAATGTGAGTTGTGAATAGAATAGACAATTTGGTAACTTCCATTTGAAATACTCACTCCAGTTGTGGAAGATATAGGTAAAACAATAATAGGGGGGAGTATAAGTTTCAAAATGATCAACTCTGACCAATTACATTTGAAAAACATACTCCCCTGTACAATCTTCCACAGGGGTGTGGATTTCAACTGGAATAACCCATTACAATTGCCATTATAATATGTACGTTATACAAATACAAGATAATAAACTTAAAGGTGGATGTCCCGATTAGCAGCCTCATCCCTCACGCTACCATATCAAAATTGAGACTTTGGCATCAAACGAAAGCTCATACAAAATGATTGGTACCCATCAGTTTTCAATGATATAGATATGACTGCCACATCAAATTCCAACATAGAATCCATATAATTTGTTGATTAATGCCATAAACAGTCATATAACCAAGCCGATGGATTATTGAACTCTTGGAATAAGAATGTAAATCGATTTTCATCATCTAAATCAATATTATTGAAAAATGACACTTTGATGTAAAAGTTCATTCAACAAATCATATACTTTGAAAACTTACTTGATTTATTGTTGTTAACGATTTATGTACGTTTTACAAAATGTTGTTGTTTCAGACCTCTTTACAACATAACTGAAGAACCACAGGACCTACAAAAGTATATCGGTGGTAATTGAATTCTTTTATAACTCGCTATGAAATGATCAATGCAATTTTTGCCAAAGCTCACTACCATTCGCAAAATGCTCAGAACTACCAAATCACAACAGTTTAAAATAGCTGCTAACCTTAAAGAGTAAAATTCTTATTTACACGTTGATTGCAAAGTTATATCAGATACTATATAAACAAGACAATTCCCCAGAAGTTGAAAATTGCGATATTATATGATATCACAGAAATATTTACACATACACAAATAAAGTAACATACATTTACTTTGGTAAACAATATAATTTCTGCCTTGTACAAGCTTTGCTTAAATTGCTACCAGATATCGCCTTTTACTTTGGGACAGACTGATTTAAAGTTTGTGTATCCGAAATCAAAGTGTAGTATCTGTCATGTTATTTGCATGTAGATACAGCATTTTGACTTTGTGAGCAAATCAATTCAGAAACACCTGTCTCCCAAGTGATCCAGTGTATTGTAATAAAAATATAAAAATACAACAAACTCGTTGCTATACGAACTACGACTACAATCAGAAGTTAAGGACAATGGTATGCATTTATTACAAAGTTGATTTTAGAGATTACATACAAAGGACCAAATAAGCAAAAAAGTTAGACAGTATTACATTTTTTGAGTAATCAAATACCGTAAAACCTCGTCTACAAGCATGTAGAGTACTTCTGATGAAAGCTAAATTAATCCAGGCGCCATTATGGAGTTTGAGCAAATAAATTACAGATCCAAGCATATACAAACAATTATTATTGTAAGACCAATTTATTGTATTGGCATATTAACACATGTATCGTATTAATTTAGCTTTCATCGAAAACACTATATGCTTGTAGACGAGGTTTTACGGTATTTCACCGGATGATAGGAACAACGATGCCTGTAATATGATGCCTTAGATATACTGCGCACACAAAGTATCCGTACATTTCAAGCCTTCAAGACACTTCCTAAATTACCAAAATAAAGTAGTCAATAGAAGGTTATTCTGCGTATTTTGATACCATATTCTGCACGATGCGATATTTTCCCAAATTATATCAATTTGAATGAAAAAAGAAAGCATTGCAACAGTGCTGTAATGAACCCGTTACAAAAAGCAACAGGAATCGCCCTGAAGGAGGAAATATCTGATGTGTCACTTTTGAAATTCTCTCTTTTTTTATTCAACTTAGGAATAAAGTGGCATCGTGCCGAATGAGGTATCAGAATACGCAGAACAAAATTCTCTATGGATTACTTTATTTGAGGTTAGGTTTGCAGTCTTTATATATTTTTATAACAATGCAAGAATACCATATATGTAATAGCTCCCCTATTAGATAACTGACAATTTCCACATATATTCTACGGTACACAACTAAAATATAACATCTGGCAGCTATTGCAGGTGATATCTTCTTGCACTGACCCATCGATATCAGGGTTCTGCAGGAAATGATGGCACTGGGATCGATCCATCTATACTGATGATGAGACCTAGTCGATCCCTCAAGGCATTCCCATGATTTTAATGTTCCCAAGTCTTTTGATATTTGACAGGCATACTAAAATAAATAAAGGAAAATAAATAAATAACTAAATAACTAACTAACTAAATAAATATATAAATTTAAAAAAAATCAATAAATCAATCAATCAATCAATAAATATATAAATATATAAATTAAAAAACAAATCAATCAATCAATCAATAAATACTAAATAAATAATTAATCAAAGTCAAATAAATAAACAAAATAAATAAATAATAATAAATAAATAAATAAATAAATAAATAAATGCTAAATAAATAATTGAACAATCAATCAAATAGTCAAATAAATGAACACAAATAAATAATGAATAAATAAATAAATAAATAAATGAATAACTAATCAAATAGTCAAATAAATAAACAAAAATAAATAATAAATAAATAAATAAATAAATAAATAAATAAATAAATAAATAAATAAATAAATAAATAAATAAATAAATAAAATGAACAATATATAACATCTCACTATATGGCATGAAGCTTGACCTTTAAATTATGGTTACTGTTTCTCCCACTGGCTGTGATTTGTGTTTTCTGATGAGAAATTAAATTTCTTACACCTAGTTTGGCATGTTTTGAGGATTTAAATTTTAGTATATTAATCTGATCTATTTCCTAAATCGCAAAATCTACCGGATTGTAAATGCATTTTGTTTTCCTATCATTTTGAAGCAAATATGTATGTTGTATTTCTCAATACTAATAGAATTTTGGTAAAATTATAGCCTGAATTACTTGGTAAAAACCAGCAGATGCCAACATAATATTAATCTATTGACTAGGCCTCATCATCATAGTTGATGCCTTGAGAGATTGCTCGCCCTTCCAGGTATACCAGTGCATTGCTGTAACATCGTTTCCTGCAGAACCAAGATACCTGCCATTCAGGTTGGAATTACCACAGAAGATGTCAGAATACCACCAGCCACTTTGAAAATATTCAGCGCAGTTAGGCCACCTGCCGCCATCACGGTCATAGGTTGAGAATTCTAAAGACGTCCTAGTGTTAAACGAGTTCCCAATAGTACCACCATTGTAGGTCTCAAAGAGAAGTCTATAGTCAGATGCTTCATTACCAATGCTGAATGTCTGAAAATGTGCATAGGCCGTATCATTACTGAAATCCTGTAATTGTATCATCATTTCCCAAGATCTTCCTGATGAGGAAATCAGCCGACGTAGAGTTTCTAGCCCAAACCAATACTCTCCATCCAAGCTTCCGAATCCATATTTATAATCAGACCATGGCCTGTAAAAATCCACCGATCCATCAAATCTTCGCTGAAATACAGTCCACCCACCACCATCTGTGTTCACAATATACATTATATGAACATGACAAAAAAGCACGATTAATAGTGATTGTGTAGATTCCAGAAGAGTAATTACCAAGAGAAAGTAGTTCAGAGCAATCGGATGGAGCAGTCACCCCAGTAGTAATTGATTTAGTTGTAATCTCAGCTCCTGCTATGGTGGTCATTCCAACTGATTCAGTGTTCATCTCGGCTGCTTTAATAGTGGTCACTTCGGGCTCTTCAGTTGTCACCTCAGCTTCGTCAGTGGCCAGCGTAGCTGTTGTAGCCTGGGCTTGGTTTTTTTGGATAAGTCGGAGAAGCTTGTTGGTCCAAAGCGTTCGGTAAAGAGTGGGCGATGTTCTGAAGAGTTTCGTGTTGGTTTTCTAGTAAAGACACCATGGTAGGCCTATTCATGGCAACTGTCATATTCTGTATCTGTCGACTTTGTATCTCCAGGATGGAAGCTACTTGGTTGAATGTATTTGCCATCTCATTTTGTGTTAGGCTCATCGCATTCAGCGTATTTTGAGTCTCAGTTTGTGCCGCTAACATCTGCGTCTGGGTTTGGTTCATATCAGTCAGAGTATTTAGGGTCTGCTGTTGAGTTGCAGCTATATTACTAACATTGTTCAAAGTCTCACTTTGAATACCGGCCATCTGAATCAGGGTGTATTGGTGATTTTGTAGGATTGTCTGCGATTCGTCATGATTTTCTTGTCCAGATTCAAGCTGACTTTGAAGTAGACTGGTGGTTTCATTTTTGTACGAATCCTCTTTCTTCCATTGATCTTGCAGACGTACGAGGATTTCTGGCATCATAGCTGCCATGTACTCGGCAGCCTTCGTATTATTTTCAAGAAGATTTGCCAATAACTGCAAATTCTCCTGATTCTGTAGAGAGCTTTCAAGATGTAGTAGAATGGTACATTTTCTCTCATTATATGCCATTTTTGATGTAATAGTACCAAAATTCATACGCACGGCTTCGGCTTTTAGTAAATAGTCGCCCTATCATATTTTAACTTTCAGCTTCGAGGGCGCACTGTCATTTTAAGGTGTTTACGGTTCAGTGCGTTAAAACAAGAAAAGTCTCAGGTCAACTTATGTGTTACAATTTAAATAATTTTGTAAAT
Organism: Amphiura filiformis; assembly: GCF_039555335.1. Classification (NCBI taxonomy): domain Eukaryota; kingdom Metazoa; phylum Echinodermata; class Ophiuroidea; order Amphilepidida; family Amphiuridae; genus Amphiura; species Amphiura filiformis. The sequence continues at coordinate 48,953,977 of NC_092629.1, read as the reverse complement.
TGAAATAGACCAAGGCTTACGACCTAAGACCTGCTCTGAGGCAGGGCCAAGAAAAGTCGCTGTAAGCCTGGTCTAACAGGCTTGCGTAGACTACGGCTACAGAAGACTGATTTCGAGAAATGCAAATTTTACTGAAGCCTGGGGCTAATCCTACAAGCCTGGCCCACGGGCTAACGAAGCCTCTAGGCTATGGTAGCCGTGCTACGGGAAATACGTTTTCAGTTAAGCCTGGTCTTACGACCTCTTAAGCCTTGAGGCTAGACAAGCCAATTGCTAAGCCACCCGTCGAGAAATTCGCCCTAATAGGCCTGGGCCATACATTGAAATACGATGAGGAACTATTTGTTTTCATGGCATTCGAAAATACTGCACTAAAATCGCTGAAATTGATCAAGAAAAAAAAAAAAAAAAGTACTTTTTAGAGTTTGATGCTTCAAAATGGTACATTTTCTCTCATTATATGCCATTTTTGATGTAATAGTACCAAAATTCATATGCACGGCTTCGGCTTTTAGTAAATAGTCGCCCTATCATATTTTAACTTTCAGCTTCGAGGGCGCACTGTCATTTTAAGGTGTTTACGGTTCAGTGCGTTAAAACAAGAAAAGTCTCAGGTCAACCTATGTTGAATTTTTGATCATTTGGCATCTAAATCATATAGTTTCACCTGATATTGGTGGCATTGAACTGTGAGAGTTCTGAATATGAGAAAATTCCACCCGGAATTAGGCATTTTCCTATTGAAACCCGTGTAATACATAATTAGTGGTATTTAACCTATAGTGCCCTAGACTTCTCCGTAGTCCACTTGCCCATTTTGCATACTCTGGCTATTACATTAAGCATAAAACTCTGATTTATATTGATTTGTGTGCAACTGATAGATTTTCACATCTGTATCTGATCTTTTCAGTCACCGCACTCCCTCTGTTTGTTAGCTTCCCAAGTGCGGGGTTCGCTATCAATAAACTGGTAGATTCCAAAATCAGAATTGTTCAGTATTAAAGTGAGCCATTATAATTATGCAAGATAATGTTGCATTTAATTACTTTTATTGTCACTAATCATCTGATATTTTAAACTCTTTATGACCATTTTACTATTGAATATTTTAATTTTAATAAACATCAGTATAATTTTGAGTTCAACGAAATGGGTTCATCATGACTAATAATAACATATTTTTAATAAAAATTCGACTATGGCATAGTCTAATAGTGCCCGGGTGTAGTGTGAATGCACTGGGATATTCCAAAAAATAAATACACACCCCATATAGAGGAGTTCAGATTTCTGGAATTGTCCAAAGGTGAAAAAAAAAAAAAAAAAAACAGTAGAAAAATAGTTCAACCTCGGACTCCTCAATTTGAGAGGTTCATTTTGATAATTCCGTGATTTTTTATTTATTTAATTGAATTTCCAAGCTTTTTCCAATAACATTGGCAACTGGAATTCTAGTCGTTTTCAGAAAGCAAACTCGGAATTCCAGACATTTCTATTATTGAAAAGTAACTCTTCTATAGAGGGTGTGCAATCCTGGAATAGCTACTCCCATATCAGCAGTAGATAGCTACTTTATCTACTCCAATATCGAGAGTAGACACCTACTTTATCAGCATAGAAATCTGCAGTGATATGGCTACTTCAACAACGCCAATATCAGCAGTAGATAGCTACTTCAACAACGCCAATATCAGCAACAGATAGCTACTTCAACAACGCCAATATCAGCAGTAGATAGCTACTTCAACAACGCCAATATCAGCAGTAGATACCTACTTCATCTACACCAATATCAAGAGTAGATACCTACTTTATCTGCATTGAAATCTGCAGTGATATGGCTATACGCCAATATATCAGCAGTATGTACTAAAGGTGATCTTAAGAATTACAAATCAATAATCGTATTTACTCAATACTGAAATGTCCTTCTTTAGTTTAGTTAATTCTTAGTTTATTCGATTCTCTGCTTGTTGCGTTTTTCTTCCTTTTTTCTTTCTTCCTTTCTTTCTTTCTTTCTTTCTTGTTATCACGATTTTTAATTTGATTTTTTGGAGGGGATGCTGAATAAAAATATGGTATGCATTCAGACATTTTCGTATAGTTTTGATCATATTCGAATTAAACCAGTTGCTATTCAAGCGTGTACGACATTGAATAAGAAGCATAGTGAAATTATATTGAATTTCAGCTTTCTAAAACTGACACGTCAGAAAACAGAATTGTCAAAGAGAAAATGATGTAATAAAAGCATAAAGATATCATTCATAATTATTATATCATACCATTATTTTGAAGTTGGGTATGATTGGTTGGAAGTGAACATGTTATTGTCCAGTCATAAATTATCAAAAATTGGGCTATTCCAGTTGAAATCCAAACACCCCATATGAAAGATATGACCTTAATCTCCCACACAGGGAGCGTGAATGTCAAATTGAGTCGCCCATTCAGGTAACCCTATTTAAATTTCACACTCCATTTGTGTATAATTAAGATCATGTCTTCCATAGGGGGAGTATGAATTTCAAATAGAACAGCCCAGTATAGTAGGTACTGCATTCACATAGGGAGGAGCAGACTGATTTCAATATAATTATTTGCCTTTCAAATAAGGACATATTATCTGCTTGTTATTTACCTTGTAGTTACTTTATTTTGACATTAAGCAGACTGATTTAAACACACGTTAAAAGGCAGTAAATATTCATACGGCTATAATATAACACTGTCCTCTTTACTTTGTGTTTGTCCTTCTGTTTGTTTGTTTGTCTGTTTGTTTGTTTCGGGTGTGTTTATTTATCATTTGTTTTATTTTTGATTTTATTTTTGTAGACAAGTAATTCCCATTTAGATCAGACCACACAGTTTCATGTGCATTAATAACAAATTTTGGAAAACAAAATGGGATATATCGATTTGTAAGAAGGCCCTGCCTGCAATAGCTGCCCTGTAGACATTTTCACGATCTCGACATTCTATATTTACACATCTACAAATATTACACCTGGCAGCTATTGCCGATGGGGGTTCTTGCACTAACCCCATTATATCTTGACACCTGGCAGCTATTGCCGATGGGGGTTCTTGCACTAACCCCATTATATCTTGGTCCTGCAGGAAACGATGGCACAGGAAAAGGGATCAACTCTTCAGCAGCTCAAGTGCATCCACCATGATGATGAGACCTATTTGATGTTCTTTAGCTATGACTTTTGATACATGATAGACATAAAAAATAAAATTCAATCAATCAATCAAACAATCAATCAATCAATCAATCAATAAATAAATAAATCAATCAATCAATCAATAAATTGATTAATTAATTAACTAATCATTAACTAATTTTTAGCTAATTATTTAATTGAATTATTAATTAATTAGTTAATTTATTCATTTATTAAATAATAATATTAATTCATTAATTAATTCGTTCGTTCGTTCGTTCGTTCGTTCGTTCATTCATTCATTCATTCATTCATTCATTCATTCATTCATTCATTCATTCATTCATTCATTCATTCATTCATTCATTCATTCATTCATTCATAATTATTTATATATTTCTTCATTAATCAATTCATTAATTAATGACTTTTAAATCATGGTCAATGGCTATGATTTGTCTGTCTTAAATGTCTTCATGCTTAGCAGCTTCGATGATCTTAGTTAATTAATCTATACACAAAATCTATTGAACTGAGCGAATGCATTTTATTTTCCTTACAATTTGAGGTAAACATTTGCGCCTTACATGTTTCAATACTACGAGGGTTGAGACTGACCAGGAACTCATAAAGGAATCCTTAGTGAGTTACGGCTTTCTGGCTTTCAATCCTATACTAATAATTGAAAATTGGGACAAATTTATCAATGCTACAATTGCAAGTATAAGTTTGGTAATAACCAGCATACGGGTCTCAGTGTCATAATATCAATCAATAATTATTATTCTTTTCAAATCTTTCAAAAATATATTTCTTCCTCGTATTATATCACACGTAACAGGTAAGCTTACATAATATACACAACTGCAGAAAATACTATAGTGTACATCTTTACTCTGTGATTGTTTGACGTCACGGGTGATATTATACCAGATTGTACAATGTCTACCTTAACTGAAAAAAAAAACTTCTTCAGATTTTAAAATAGCGATTAAGGTTTTATTCTGTTAAAGGTCTCATCATCATAGTCGATGCCTTGAGGGATCGATAAGAACGTTTCCAGTCATACCAGTACATTCCTGTGAGATCGTTTCCTGTAGGACCTAGATACCTACCATTTAAGTTGGAGTAACTACAATCATCATGATAGTAATAGGTACGCCCATACCACCAGGCACCTTGTCTAGATCTAGCACAGTTACTACTAGACCAGTTATCATTATCCCTATTGTAGGTTGTAAAATGCCTCCGATTGTTACTAGATAATGAATTCCCAGCATTACCAATGTAGTAGGACCCAACATAAAGCGTATAATTAGATGCTTCATTACCAATGCTAAAAGGCTGATAAATCTCGTAGGCTGTGTCGTTATTGAAATCCTCTAGTTTTATCATCAGTTCCCAGGATTTCCCTGATGAAGAAGTCAGAAGATGTAGACGTTCTAGTCCTAACCAAAACTCTCCATCCAAGCTTCCGAAACCCTCTTTATAATCATTCCACGCTAACCATCCGCGATAAAAATCGACCGATCCATCAAATCTTTTCTGGAATACAGTCCATCCACCAAACTCGGTTTCCATTTCACAATATACATTATATGAAGAGCCTTGATTAGGAGTGATTGAGTAGATCCCAGAAGGGTAATCTCCGAGGAAGACTAGATCCAAGCAATTCTGTATAGGAGGAGCAGTCACTACAGTAGTAAGTACGTTAGTGGTCATCTCAGGCAGTTCTGTTGTGGGCATCTCAACTCTGTCAGTGGTAATACCAGCTCTTTCCGTGGTCATACCAGGTGTTTCAGTGGTCATACGATCTGTTCCAGGGGTCATACCAGCTGTTCCAGTGGTCATACGAGCTGTTCCAGTGGTTATACGAGCTGTTCTAGTGGTCACACGAGCTGTTTCAGTGGCCGTACCATCTGTTCCAGTGGTCATACCTGTTGTAGTCGGTTTCTCACTGGTAGCAGCATTAGTGCTACCACTTTCAATAGATTGATTTGGTGGATAAGTCTGATGGATTCGTGGGTCCAAAGCTCCTGGTGAAGAGCGGGAGATGTTCTGAAGAATGTCTTGTTGATTTTCCAGTACAGACACCATGGTATTCATCGCAACTGTCATATTATGTAGCTGTCGACTTTGTATCTCCAGGAGAGAAGCTACTTGGTTGAATGTATTTGCCATTGCATTCAGAGTTTTAAGAGTCTGTGTCTGGGTTTGGTTCATATTGGTCAGCGTATTTTGAGTCACAGTTTGTGCCGCTAACATCTGCCTCTCGGTTTGTCTTATATCAGCAAGAGTATCCAGAGTCTGTCGTTGAGTTGCGGTCATATTAGTAACATTGGTTAAAGTCTCACTTTGAATATCGGCCATCTGAGTCAGGGTGTATTGGTGATTTTGAAGGATTGTTTTAGATTCCTCATGATTATCTTGTACAACTTCAAGTTGACTTAGAAGTAGTCCAGTGGTTTCATTTGTGTAGGCACCCTCTTTCTCCCATCGATCTTGCAAGAGCATGATGATATCTGGCATCATAGCTGCCATGTACTCAATCGCCCCGGTATTATTTTCATGTAGGAGATTTGCCAGTATCTGCAAATCCTCCTGATTCTGTAGTGAACTTTCAAGATGTAGTAGAATAGAACACATAACGGTTGCCGTATCGGTGACATTTGCCAGTAGAGAGATGGTCTGCTGAAATCCAGGTGCTATAGCTGTTATTTGACCATTGACTCCACCAAGTGTTGCAATGGTAATAAAAAAGATGACCACAAACTTGATCATAGACACTGCCATGACGACTTTCTCAATATTGATAACAATAAGTTGGAAATTATATTTTGTTGAAGTTATAATTTCTGCACTGTTAGTACACCTTTAGCAAAATAAAATGCACAAATGCCTAAATTCTACCTTTCAGCTTCATATATAACACTTGAGTTTTTAAATGTATATTTCCAGGTTCATATAAGTTCAATCGTCACGCCGTGGTTAGAAAGAGTTCTATTGTTGTTGACGTTAACTTGATGAAAAAGAATATCACTATGAATAGAGGGTGTTGCAAAAAGATACCCGGAGATTGATAACTTATTTGGTGGTTTATGACTTTATGACTCAAAATACAAGTATCCCCCACATGTGATAACTTAGGTGCAACCATACGTACAAAATATACCTGTTAAAATTGAATCTCAAAAGTACCATTTATATAATATGTTAAGTTTGGAATCCAGTTATTTTCCTTCCTTTTTACAAAATCACGATTGAAAATTATTTTGCACGATATTTTTTTCTTAACCTGCATTGATAGTTAAACCTAGTTAACTTATAAAGAAAACAACATGAATCGTATCTTCTTTGCATGCTACTTTATCATGTTTATTCAAGGTGTAAACCTTAAACTCATTATTTTAAACTCGAATGTATATACCATTCCTAAGATTGACATTTTCATGCCGTTGATGGGGGGGGGGGGGTGAACATCGACATCACTCCCTTCGTGACCACGCTTTCATTGTTTTATAATCACGTGATGTCATGTCATTCTTGATCTATCTCGCTTTTGTTAGTTTATAACACGTGATATCAATGTTCACCACATCAATGACAGGAAAGTGCCAATTATAGGAATGGTCTATCACGTACTACGATAATTATGTGACTTCACAGAAATAAAGTAACATAACATTTGGATACTTTTTAAAACAATTACTGTCTTGTCAAGTAAAAACACACTATTTGCTTGCTTACTGCCTTTTACTTATGGGTCAGACCAATTCATAATATCTGCGTCACAAGTCAAAGTGTCGTATATGCTATATGTTATTTACATGTTCATACGTCATTTTGACTTTGGGAGCAGACAGATTCAAAGCACCTGTCTCAAGTAAAGAGGTAGTATGTGTTTTGTATTTGTTTACGCAGTTGCGTAGCCAAGCATTTAGTGTGAAAGGGCAAAGCCAAATTTTCGTCCCCATTTGTCAATTTTTTTTTGTCTCATTTTTAGTCATTTTAAGGACACATATATACTCTTTGCCGTCCCCCATTTTATCCATGAAATTTTTTTATTTGACTACGAACCAGTGTGGTATTTGTACAAATCCTTTTTTTTTTTTTTTTTCAAGGGGCAAAGACAAAAAAGATGTACACGGGGGGGGCAGGGATGGTTAAAATTATCTTTGGGGGTTTACGGGGGTGACATTTTCGTTCTTTTCTTTTGGGGAGGGGGTCAACCCTCCTACTCCTGTTACGAATTACACCTACAATCGGAGGTAAGTAAAACGGATATGAAGTTGTTTACAGATTATACAATGTACAATAAGCACAAATTTATTAAGCTTCACATTTTTATGTAATTTTACCAGATGATAGGAACAATGGTGCCTGTAGTATAAGGATGCCTTAGATAAATCGTAGCTAAATGTGATTGATTATTGGAACAAATATTACAAGTGAAAAAAGGCGATTTTTATGATTTAAATTTTCACGTCATAGATGAAAAACAATCAAACTTTGTGTGTGCCTCAATAGATCTACTATAATATAACACTGTCCTCTTTACTTCGTGTTTGTCCTTCTGTTTGTTTGTTTGTTTGTTTGTTTGTTTGTTTGTTATGGGTGTGTTTATTTATCATTTGTTTTATTTTTGATTTGATTTTTGTAGACAAGTAATTCTCATTTAGATCAGAACACACAGTTTCATGTGCATTAATAACAAATTTTCGAAACCAAATGGGATATATCGAGGGATTTGCAAGAAGGCCCTACCTGCAATAGCTGCCCTGTAGACATTTTCACGATCTCAACATTCTATATTTACACATCTACAAATATGACAATTGGCAGCTATTGCCGATGGGGGTTCTTGCACTACCCCCATTATATCTTGACACCTGACAGCTATTTCCTATGGGGGTTCTTGCACTACCCCCATTATATCTTGACACCTGGCAGCTATTTCCTATGGGGGTTCTTGCACTACCCCCATTATATCTTGACACCTGGCAGCTATTGTCGATGGGGGTCTTGCACTAACCCCATTATATCTTGACACCTGGCAGCTATTGTCGATGGGGGTTCTTGCACTACCCCCATTATATCTTGACACCTGGCAGCTATTGCCGATGGGGGTTCTTGCACTACCCCCATTATATCTTGACACCTGGCAGCTATTGCCGATGGGGGTTCTTGCACTACCCCCATTATATCTTGACACCTGGCAGCTATTTCCTATGGGGGTTCTTGCACTACCCCCATTATATCTTGACACCTGGCAGCTATTGCCGATGGGGGTTCTTGCACTAACCCCATTATATCTTGACACCTGGCAGCTATTGTCCGATGGGGGTTCTTGCACTACCCCCATTATATCTTGACACCTGGCAGCTATTGCCGATGGGGGTTCTTGCACTACCCCCATTATATCTTGACACCTGGCAGCTATTGCCGATGGGGGTTCTTGCACAACCCCCATTATATCTTGGTCCTGCAGGAAACTATGGCACAGGAAAAGGGATCAACTCTTCAGCAGCTCAAGTGCATCCACCGTGATGATGAGGCCTATTTGATGTTCCTAAGACTTTTGATACATGATCAATCAATCAATCAATCAATCAATCAATCAATCAATCAATCAATCAATCAATCAATCAATCAATCAGTCAATCAATCAATAATTAAATAAATAAATTGATTTATTAATTAACATTAATCAATTCATTAATTAATGACTTTTAAATCATGGTCAATGGCTATGATTTGTCTGTTTTAAACTCTTCATGCTTAGCAGCTTTGATTATCTTAGTTAATTAATCTATACACAAAATTTATTGAACTGAATGAATGCATTTTACTTTCCTTACAATTTGAGGTAAACATTTGCGCGTTACATGTTTCAATACTACGAGGGTTGGGAACCAGAAACTCATAAAGGTGAGTTAAGTTAGTGAGTTAAGGCTTTCTGGCTCTCAACCCTCGACAAATTGAAAATTGGGACAAATTTCTCAATGCTAGAATTGCTATTAGAAGTTTGGTAATAACAAGCATACTGGTCAGTGTCATATCAATATCAATATTATTATTACTCTTTTCAAAATTTTCAAAAATTTTTCTCTGAACTTTTCCTTCATTGTGGTGTACAGATCGACAATGTCTGCATGGCTATCCCGTATCATACCACCCATGACAGGTAAGCTTACAGAATATACACAACTGTTACAGTTATGACAGTGAACTGCTTTACTCCGTGATTATATGACGTCACGGGTAGTATAAACGAGATTGTACAATGTCTAGCTTAACTGAAAAAAGTAACATTTTAAGATTTTAAAATATTGATTAAGGTTTTATTCTGTTAAAGGTCTCATCATCATAGTCGTGGCCTTGAGGGATCGCCAAGATGATTTCCAGGTATACCAGTACATTCCTGTGTAATCGCTTCCTGCAGGACCTAGATACATGCCATTCAGGTTGGAGTAACCACATACATTATTATAATGTCTATAAATTAAATAGTCATATCCATACCACCAAGCACCTTGTCTAAGTCTAGCACAGTTAGAAGACCAGTCATCATTGTCCCTGTTGTAGGTGGTGAAAGAATGTCCGTTGAGACGAGATAGTGAATCCCCAGCAGTACCAAAACTGTAGGCCCCAATGGTAAGTCTATAATTTGATGCTTCACTACCAATACTAAATGGCTGATAATGTGCGTAGGCTGTGTCATTACTGAAATCCTCTAGTTTTACCATCAGTTCCCAAGATTTCCCTGATGAAGAAATCAGAAGGTGTTGAAGTTCTAGTCCTAACCAAAACTCTCCATCAAAGCTTCCGAAACCCTCTTTATAATCCTTCCACGCTGACCATCCGCCGCGATAAAAATCGACCGATCCATCAAATCTTTTCTGGAATACAGTCCATCCACCATACTCGGTGTCCATGTCACAATATACATCATATGACGAGCTTTGATTAGGAGTGATTGTGTAGATTCCAGAAGGGTAATCTCCGAGGAAACTAGATCAAAGCAATTCTGTATAGGAGGGGCACTGATCACCACAGCAGTTGCCGCAGTGGTCGTCTCAGGCACTTCTACGGTAGGCATCTCAGCTGTTTCAGTGGTCATACCGGATCCAAGTTCAGTGTACATACCAGCTGTGTCAGTGGTCATACCTGTTGTAGCCTGAATTGGTTTCTCACTGGTAGCAGCATTAGTGCTACCACTTTCAATAGATTGATCTGGTGGATAAGTCTGATGGATTCGCGGGTCCAAAGCTGTTGGTGAAGAGCGTGAGATGTTACGAAGAATGTCTTGTTGGTTTTCTAGTATAGATACCATGGTATTCATAGCAACTGTCATATTCTGTAGCTGTCGACTTTGTATCTCCAGGAGGGAAGCTACTCGGTTGAATGTATTTGCCATCGCATTTTGTGTTAGGCTTATCGCATTAAGAGTTTCAAGAGTCTGCGTTTGGGTTCGGTTGATATCGGTCAGAGTATTTTGTGTCTCAGTTTGTGCTGCTACCATCTGTGTCTGGGTTTGGTTCATTCGATTCTGAACAGCGAGAGCTTGTGTTTGTGCCGCTAGCATCTGCGTCTGGGTTTGGCTGATATCACTCAGACTATTATGAGTCTCAGTTTGTGCCGCTAGCATCTGCGTCTGGGTTTGGCTCATATCAATCAGTGCATTTAGAGTATGGGTTTGAGTCGATTCCATACGAATAGCAATGTTCAGAGTCTGATTTTGAGTATCAGCTATCTCAGTAACAGTGTTCAAAGTTCCACTCTGAATCTCGGCCATCTGAGACAGGGTCGTCCTAGATTCCTCATGATTTTCTTGTCCAGCTTCAAGCTGACTTTGAAGTAGTCCAGTGGTTTCATTTTTGTACGCATCTTCTTTCTTCCATTGATCTTGCAAGAACACAAGGATTTCTGGCATCATAGCTGCCATGTACTCGGCAGCCTCTGTATTATTTACAAGAAGGAGATTTGCCAGTACCTGCAAATCCTCTTGATTTCGTAGCGAGCTTTCAAGATGTAGTAGAATAGACGACATAACGGTTGACGTATCGGTGACATTTGCCAGTAGAGAGTTAGTCTGAAGAACTTCATTGGCTAGAAATGTTAATTGACAATTCACTCCATGTGCTGCCATGGCAATGAAAAAGATGACTGCAAACTTTATCATAAACACTGCCATGACGACTTTCTTAATATTGATAACAATATTTTCGAATGATATTGGTTGAGGTTGATAACTTCTGTCCTGTTAGTACACCTTAGGCAAAATACTATGAACAACTGCTTAAATTCCAGTTTTGCAACTACATTATACAAAATAATATTTTACATGTTTATTTCTCGGTTCATGTAAGTTCAACCGTGACGGTTGTTAGAAACGTTCTTTGTTTCCTTGTTGTTATGTTGACGTCAACTTGCTTACAAAGGGAATCACTATGAATAGAGGGAGTTGCAAAAAGTACCTGAAGATTGATATCTTTGGCCTCAATATTTGTATGAAGTCTAATACCTTTACATAAACATGATAAAGGAAAAAGTAGTCTAAATTGAATCCCTGGGATGAATAAAAACTCGTGACTTATGCTGGTTTCATACGACCACGCCGCTTGTCGCTGAGCGGCATGGCGCACACGCATTGCAGACAAACGGACACAATCAAGGCTTGTCATTGGTTGATACGTCATGCCGCGAGGTAAATGCTTTTTTCATGGTTCATAAGTTTAGTGCCCGGGTGTAGTGTGAATGCATTGGGATATTCCAAAAAATAGATGCACCCCCCCCCCTATAGAGGAGTTCGGATTTTGGACTTTTTGTCCAGTCATGATTGGTGGAAATCCAGACTTTTAAATTGTCCAAAGGCGAAAAAATCCAGTTGAAAATAGTTCAACCCCTCAATTTGAGAGGTTCATTTTGATAATTCCATGATTTTAATATTAATATAAGTAATATTTGCAAATGGAACTCTAGTCGTTTTCAGAAAGCAAACTCGGAATTCCAGACATTTCTATTATTGAAAAGTAACTCTTCTATAGAGGGTGTGCACTTCTGGAATAGCTACTCCCATATCAGCAGTAGATAGCTACTTTATCTACACCAATGTCGAGAGTAGACACCTACTTTATCAGCATAGAAATCTGCAGTGATATGGCTACTTCAACAACGCCAATATCAGCAGTAGATAGCTACTTCAACAACGCCAATATCAGCAGTAGATAGCTACTTTATCTACACCAATATCGAGAGTAGACACCTACTTTATCAGCATAGAAATCTGCAGTGATATGGCTACTTCAACAACGCCAATATCAGCAGTAGATAGCTACTTCAACAACGCCAATATCAGTAGTAGATAGCTACTTTATCTACACCAATATCGAGAGTAGACACCTACTTTATCAGCATAGAAATCTGCAGTGATATAGCTACTTCAACAACGCCAATATCAGCAGTAGATAGCTACTTCAACAACGCCAATATCAGCAGTAGATAGCTACTTCAACAACGCTAATATCAGCAGTAGATAGCTACTTCAACAACGCCAATATCAGCAGTAGATAGCTACTTCAACAACACCAATATCAGCAGTAGATAGCTACTTAAACAACGCCAATATCAGCAGTAGATAACTACTTCAACAACGCCAATATAAGGAGTAGATAGCTACTTCAACAACGTCAATATAAGCAGTAGATAGCTACTTCAACAACGCCAATATCAGCAGTAGATAGCTACTTCAACAACACCAATATCAGCAGTAGATAGCTACTTAAACAACGCCAATATCAGCAGTAGATAACTACTTCAACAACGCCAATATAAGGAGTAGATAGCTACTTCAACAACGTCAATATAAGCAGTAGATAGCTACTTCAACAACGCCAATATCAGCAGTAGATAGCTACTTCAACAAGGCCAATATCAGCAGTAGATAGCTACTTCAACAACACCAATATCAGCAGTAGATAGCTACTTCAACAACGCCAATATCAGCAGTAGATAGCTACCGTGCTTCATCTACACCAATATCAGCAGTAGATAGCTAATTCATCTACTCCAATATCAGTAGTAGATAGCTACTTTATCTGCAATGAAATCTGCAGTGATATAGCTACTTAAACAAGGACAAAATATCAGCAGAAGATTGCTACTTCAACAACGCCAATATCAGCAGTAGATAGCTACTTCATCTACACCAATATCGGGAGTAGATACCTACTTTATCAGCATTGAAATCTGCTGTGATATGGCTACTTCAACAACGCCAATATCAGCAGTAGATAGCTACTTCAACAACGCCAATATCAGCAGTAGATAGCTACTTCATCTACACCAATATCGAGAGTAGATACCTACTTTATCAGCATTGGAATCTGTTGTGATATAGCTACTTCAACAACGCCAATATCAGCAGTAGATAGCTACTTCAACAACGCCAATATCAGCAGTAGATAGCTACTTCATCTACTTCAATATCGAGAGTAGATACCTACTTTATCAGCATTGGAATCTGTTGTGATATAGCTACTTCAACAACGCCAATATCAGCAGTAGATAGCTACTTCATCTACACCAATATCGAGAGTAGATACCTACTTTATCAGCATTGGAATCTGTTGTGATATAGCTACTTCAACAACGCCAATATCAGTAGTAGATAGCTACTTCATCTACTTCAATATCGAGAGTAGATACCTACTTTATCAGCATTGGAATCTGTTGTGATATAGCTACTTCAACAACGCCAATATCAGCAGTAGATAGCTACTTCATCTACACCAATATCGAGAGTAGATACCTACTTTATCTGCATCGAAATCTGCAGATACTAAAGGTGATCTCAAGAATTACAAATCAATAATCGTATTTGCCCAATACTGAAATGTCCTTCTTTAGTTTATTTGGTTCTTAGTTTATTCGATTCTCTGCTTGTTGTGTTTTTCTTTCTTTCTTTCTTTCTTTCTTTCTTTCTTTCTTTTTCTTTCTTTCTTTCTTTCTTTCTTTCTTTCTTTCTTTCTTTCTTTCTTTCTTTCTTTCTTTCTTTCTTTCTTTCTTTCTTTCTTTCTTTCTTTCTTTCTTTCTTTCTTTCTTTCTTTCTTTCTTTCTTTCTTTCTTTCTTTCTTTCTTTCTTTCTTTCTTTCTTTCTTTCTTTCTTTCTTTCTTTCTTTCTTTCTTTCTTTTCCGGTGGGGGAAGAAATCATACAAAATAACCACCGGACCCTTCACAAAACTTTCCTGACTGCAAAGACTATAATTGTTATATATTATTATATATTATATAGTTATACATATAAATCCTTTAAAAAGGACCTATACTATAATTATTACACATTATGATATTTAAATGATTAACAAGAAAGATTAAACAAAGGATTTTTATTTAACCAATTAACCAGTGCAGAGACTTCGCCATAGTTGCCATATAGTTGCTTGATATTTCAGGATATTATAATAATGTTTAATTTCTTGTTTAAAAGCTTTTAAATCTTTCTTTCTTTCTTTCTTTCTTTCTTTCTTTCTTTCTTTCTTTCTTTCTTTCTTTCTTTCTTTCTTTCTTTCTTATGTTTATACTCATTTCAATGCATTGACACATGCATATCTCAAGAACCACTGAACCAATACTAGGCATGTTTGTACTCATTTGAATGCATATGTAATGTGCATTACAAATTGTTATCACGATTTTTAATTTGGGTATAATTGGTTGGAAGTAAATGTTATTGTCCAGTCATAAATTATCAAAAATTGGGCTATTCCAGTTGAAATCCGAACACCCCATATGAAAGACATGACCTTAATCTCCCACACATGGAGCGTAAATGTCAAATTGGGTCACCCATTCAGGTAACCCCACTTCATCAATACCACTATGAGAAGTAGACAACTATTTCATTAATACCAATATCAGCAGTAGAGAGCTACTTCATTGATACCAATATCGGCAGTAAATAGCTACTTAAACACTAATATCAGCAGTAAATTGGTACTTTTCCCAATTTTTATTTTATTTTTCCAATTCCTTTGTTTCAGTTTTCTTTCTTCTTTTTCTTTTAAATTTAAATAAAAAAAGCGCGCATAAATTAGTCATCCACCTCTCTCAAACCAGAAGTCTAGTCCGTGGATTTTTTAATTGGCCAGTTTGCACTTTTAAAACTGGACCTTCGTCTGATCAAATGCTTGAAATTTTTCTTCTTGGGGTCACATTGGATTCAATCGGGGTGTCATATTGTACAGGATTAGATAGCGCATCTATTTGAAAAAAGAAATTCACCAACATATGTTTTTGTTTTAAAATTAGGATTTTTTTCCTAGTGTAAAGATACTTTTTTGGCGCAGTATACTTCATCAACATTACTATCAGCAGTAGATAGCCACTTCATCAACACTACTATTAGCAGTAAATAGCTACTTCATCAATACCAATATCAATAGTAGACAGCTACTTCATCAACACTACTATCAGCAGTAGATATCCACTTCATCAACACTACTATCAGCAGTAGATATAGCCACTTCATCAATACCAATATCAGCAGTAGACAGCTATTTCATCAGCACTAAATAGCTACTTCAATCAGCAGTAGATAGCAACTTCATTAACACTACTATAAGCAGTTGATTACTACTTCATCAACATTACTATCAGCAGTAGATAGCCTCTTCATCAACACTACTATTAGCAGTAAATAGCTACTTCATCAATACCAATATCAACAGTAGACAGCTACTTCATCAACACTACTATCAGCAGTAGATACCCACTTCATCAACACTACTATCAGCAGTAGATATAGCCACTTCATCAATACCAATATCAGCAGTAGACAGCTATTTCATCAGCACTAAATAGCTACTTCAATCAGCAGTAGATAGCAACTTCATTAACACTACTATCAGCAGTAAATAGCTACTTCATCAACACTACTATCAGCAGTAGATAGCTACTTCATCAACACTACTACTAGCAGTAAACAGCTTCTTCATCAATACCAATATCAGGAGTATATAGCTACTTCATCAACACTACTGTATCATTAGAAGTAGAGACCTACTTTATTAACACTTCTATCAGCATTAGATAGCTACTTCATCAATGCTACTATCAGCAATAGATAGCTACGTCATCAACACTACTATCAGCAGTAGATAACTACTTCATCAACACTACTATCAGCAGTAGATAACTACTTTATCAACACTACTATCAGCAGTAGATAACTACTTCATCAACACTACTATCAGCAGTAGATATACTTCATCAACACTACTATCAGCAGTATGGGCCTCAAGGAATAATGCGAATTTGGGGATATTTTATGTGTTTTCAACATATAATTTGCAGAAAACCAGAGGTCATTTGATAAATTCGTTTTAAAGATATGACCTTGAATGTAAAATCGGTTGGAGGACCAATTTTGAAATGTTATCATGCTAATGACGTACTGCAATCTAATAACTAGAGAAGCATTGTCGCTAGTGGTGTGGGGTGCGGATATTCGAGGTCATTTATTTTCGGAGTTAAAAAGTCATTTTATAAAATTAAAAACTTCTCAACATGCTCAACATCTCGCATAGATGTCTTTCTACGAGCAATTTATTGAATCTGAACACGTTTAGACTGTCAACTTTAAAATCAGCTAATAAAACTCCGTGGCAAGCACGAACACAGTCAATTACTATATTTAAAATCGTCCAATAAAATAGGAAAATGAAAGATAATAATGATCAATCTAAGCAATGAGGAGCCTCGATCTTCACATTATTATATTTCCTATGTTTTTATTTTCATATCGCTGTACTGAAAAGCACTTTTATTAAAGATAATTGCTCGAATGCACTACGGTTATCAAATAAAGTCATTGAAAAAAATTCCACATTCTATTGTCGCAATTGTACTCCTCCTTGCGTGGATGTTAATAAAAAGAACTTTTGGATGATAAAAAGGCATCAAATGTAAAGAAAGCTCGTCATTATTGAATCTAATTGATAAACGAAATTTCATGTTGTGAATATATACGAAAGTACTCATCTAACAAAATAAGGAGCTGTAAGAGATGGTACTCGTAAAATACAACAATGTGTATAAGAATAACATCGCCACTTAACAGACAAAATTGCGCAGCTCTGTTTTGTGTGTGTTCATTTTTACAAGCGCTTCTGGAATGTTATTTCTTTTATTATCCACGTAACAAAACGGAAATTTTCCATTTGGTCACCCCACATAATATCTATGATCTATACGAATTCCCCTTCGGCGTTTAATTGAAAAAAATCACCGATTTTTTTGTATGGTTGATATCTGTGTAACAGCAATATCTACAACCGGATGTGCTACGTTGTAAAGCTTAATTGAAAAATCTACCATACTATGAGAAGAATCCGGACTTGTCGCCTTTTGTTCACTTGGAAAAATAGAAGTAAAAACAGTGTATAAGCTGATGCGTGGATTCTCCTCGTTTCATACCGTCAAAAGTCATGTTTTTGTTAAGCGTACGCAATTTAAAAGCGTATAGAAATGAACACAAACACTTCTCTGTAATAGAAACATTACATATCTACCTCTCTCGCTCGCTCCTGTGTTATACCAAGTTTAATTGCCGTGTGTAGATAGTGGAAGGGGAGAAAAAGAAAAGAAAATTAACAAAATAAGAGAATACAATTAAAATCATCTGTACATCGTGTCTACAGTCGGAAATGTCAACAGATAAGACAAACTTTACATTAATTTATCTTATACGCATCAATAATATGAACAATATATATACGCGCTTAGGTTGGTTAATACTTAATGTTCTGTAGGCCTATGCTAGCCATAGGCTTCAATATAAAAACTTCTCTAAGTTTTCTCAAAATATCAAGAGCTATCATAAGAACCACTGAACCAATAGTAGGCTTGTTTGTACTCATTTTAATGCATTCATGCTGATTCCAAATATTGTCATGAAAATGTACAATTCGGAATTTTTTTATTTTTACACAAATTTTGAAACTTGTCGTCTGCAGTCGACACCCGCGTACAGAGAGTTAAATATAAAAAGTCCAAGTTTTGATGTGTTTTTTTTTTCAAAATAGCACAAGAGCTATCTTAAGAACCACTGAACCAATACTAGGTTTGTTTGTACTCATTTCCTCCATTTTTCATACTAATTTCAAAAATGGTAATGAAAATTAAAAAAAAATGAAACTTGTCTTCTGCAGTCGACAACTGCATGGTTCAAAAATACTATACACAAGTTTTTAAAATTTTAACATATATTTTCAAAATTTTGTTTTCTGATGGTAATAAATTAATGAAAATATATGATAATGCATTTTAATGAGTACAAACATGCCCAGTATAGGTTCAGTTGTTCTTATGATTGTCATAAACCTTTGTAAGGATGATTATTGTTTTTAATGGTGAAATATAATCTCCCCGTGTTGTATGTGTAAAAAAATGCTGTTTTTTGGCGTATCGTGTGGCTTTAATGTGACATTGATTCTTAAGATTCTGTCCTTTGGTGGTTTAGAGTTCCAGCAAGCACAAAACGTTTTTCAGAGAACGTTTTATTGCCGGGTTATATAAAGGGTATAAAACGTTTTAATAACGTTCCAAAAATATTTTTAAAAACTAGATGCAATGCATTTTAACACAATGTTATTAAAGAATTGGCAAAATGTTTTGCAAAAATGTTTGCCAAAAATATTTTGCAATAACATTTTTAGAACATTTTTAGAATGTTGTTGTAGTGTTTTTTTCATATAAAACGTTTTCATGACTTCCATTTTAACGCGACATTTAAATGTTGTTAAAACATTTTGAATAAAACTAATAATTCGTTCCAAAAACATTTTTTGAAAACTAGATGTAAAACATTTTAACACAGTGTTTTAAAAGACTTGGGAAAATGGTTTGCAAAAATATTTGCCAAATATATTTTGCAATAACATTTTTAAAACAATTTTAAAATGTTGTTGTAGTGTTTTTTCATATAAAACATTTTTATGACTTTTATTTTAACCCGACATTTAAATGTTGTTAAAACATTTTGAATAAAACCAAAACGGGTTTATCACACGTTTATACAGTTTTAAGAACGTTTTTGTGTTCGCTGGTTGTAGGGGAGCATGACTTGGCGGTGTTCGGACTCAAATATTGAGAGAAATAAAGCTGACACACAAGAGAATGGTATGGGTTATCTTATCTTATCTTATCTTATCTTATCTTATCTTATCTTATCTTATATTATCTTATCTTATCTTATCTTATCTCATCTCATCTCATCTCATCTCATCTCATCTCATCTCATCTCATCTCATCTCATCTCATCTCATCTCATCTCATCTCATCTCATCTCATCTCATTTTATTTCATTTATCTATCTAATTTTTTAAATCTTATCTCATTTTATCTCATTTTATCTCATCTTATCTTATCTTATCTTATCTGAATATCTTATCTTATCTTATCTCATCTCATCTCATCTCATCTCATCTCATCTCATCTCATCTCATCTCATCTTATCTTATCTTATCTCATCTCATCTTATCTCATCTCATCTCATCTCATCTCATCTCATCTCATCTCATCTCATCTCATCTCATCTTATCTTATCTTATCTTATCTTATCTTATCTTATCTTATCTTATCTTATCTTATCTTATCTTATCTTATCTCGTCTCATTTTATCTTATCTTATCTTATCTTATCATGCAGTACCTTTATCACTGCTATTGTGAATTGTGCAAAAAATCCGTATCTTTTCAAAGATCAAGATTTAATACAGGTTGATTAGCGCCACCTTCACAAGCGATCTTATCATCACATGGTAAGACGCACTTTAAGCTCAAGTGTTGCCGCCTCGGGCGTTTTTTTAGTGAATCGTTTCTTTTGCCTTTCCAGTATCTTGCTATGTTTTGACTGATAGCTTTGACTTTGTATTATGTCCATTGTAATTGTAGAAGATAACACCTACGTATATTGTGTTGGTATTTATGAAAGAAAATTTCACAATAATTATTGATGAAATAGCTATCTACTGCTGATATCACCATTGATGAAGTAGCTATCTGCTGCTGATATCACCAGTAGCCATCTACAACTTATATAATCACCATTGATAAATTAGCTATCTACTGCTGATATCCCCATTGATGAAGTAGATGTCTACTGTTGATATCACCATTGATAAAGTAGCCATATACTGCTGATATCACTATTGATGAAGTAGCTATCTACTGTTGATAACACAATTGATGAACTAAATATCTACTGCTGATATCACCATTGATGAAGTATATGTATCTACAACTTATCACCATTGATAGATTAGCTATCCAATGCTGATATCACCATTGATGAAGTAGCTATCTACTCCTGATACCCCAATTGATGAAGTAGCTCGTATCTATTGCCAATATCAAAATTGACACAGCAGCTATCTACTTACTGCTGACGTGGTATTAATAAAAGAGATACTATTGCTGATATACGAGGGTTGGTCAATAATATCCCGCTTAATTATCTCCGCTCATGCATGACTTAGATGACTGTTACTTACGATCAATAAAGTTTGTACCTTTGTCTTTCAAAACGCACAACAATTAGTATCAGAGTACCTTTAATTACGTAATCTCATTTGCATAAACTCATTGCTATATGTACACTGACAATTGTCAACATTGGCGAGAAATTTGAATTGGCTTTGAGGAACGTGTAATAAAAAGAAGCAGAAGTAAGGACCAAAGCAGTTTACAAGCCTTATTTTTGGTATGAGGTAATCTGAGTATATTCAATTGATAATTGTGAAAAAAGAAATGTATCCGTCAACAGATGAGGAAAGGGACCGTCTTTGAGCTTCACCAAAAATAGGCCTATAACAACAAGCAAAAATGGTGTGAAAATCGCGAGAAAGAGCCCACACGGCAGAAGAAAGAATCCAAATTATCTCCAAAATAAAACAAAACCAAATATGGTTATTGGTATGGTATTAGAGATCATAGTCAGGACAATAGAATTTGTTGCAACAAAAATAGAAATATGCGCATGCGTTGATAGTATGCATGATTGAAAGTACCAAAAATGTATGAAAAAAGTAAAAATTCATCAAAAACGCGCTAAGGTTTGCGGAACAGTAGCTGTGTGAGTGAATTGCTATACCAAGTCTTATGCTAAAATTAGACACACCTTTCGAAATTCAAATTTCTTATTCAATCCAGAGCCTCTCTATGGTGTGCTACTTTAATTACAAAAACAAGACCTTTTGAAATTAAGAGTTCATTAAGAAAGAAATGTTTATGGTTTCACCACTGGGACCTCCCTTTTTTATAATCAGTAGATACCCAATCAAACCAGGTACCATTGGTTAAATTTTATCATCGATTAATCTTTCTATCTCTTATTATGTAAAGAACAATGGGTGATAAAGCCTACTCAAAATTGGAGATATTCAACACGATTTCTTTTCTTTAATAAAAATGGTATATGTCTAAAAAGAGTCCAGCATCATGCCTATGTTATCGGTCTATAAAGCTGCAAAAACCGTGCCAGATTCTATACTTTTATTCTCGAGATATTTGGAATTATGTAACAATACCTCAATTTGGCGCGAGATTTTCTTGACTACTTTTCACGATAAATCAGGCAGCGTGTGTAGCGCGTGCGAAACCAGGAGTTGAGTGTTTACAAACACAGGAATTCGAGGAGGTTAGACCCAAAAAGCAGTAATTCGAGAAGCTTCTCAAAGTGGAGAACCCTATAGGGGGGTTAGGACGTCTTTTTCTGGCATTTTTGCCTTCAATTCGAAGCTAATTCGAGGAGATCCATAATTGTATTTGTGCTAAGTTCTCCTCACACACCTCCTCACATTCCTGTGAAAACTCCTCGTATTGTATGTAAAGTGTGCACAGTTTAACACACTTCACACACTATGCTTTTCTGTCTCCTCATTTAGACTGCGCTACGAGTATAGGTGTGCCTGTACGCTATTGTGTTTATGCTAATGTCATTACGTAATCAAGCATTCGGCATCGCTAATACATATTCGTTTTGAAAGACAAAAGTACAAACTTGAATTTAGCGTAAGTAACAGCCATCCAAGTCATGCATGAGCGGAGATACACCATAGTTGCGGGAACTTATTGACCAGCCCTCGTATGTACCTATATTTTGATACTGGTGAAGTAACTGTCTATACGTCTTATAAATAAGAAAGTTATACATGCTGATTCAGGTAACCATATTATATTCGCACTCCCTGTGTGGAAGATTATAGGTCATGTCTTCCATAGTTAGGGGTGTATGGATTTCAACCGGAATGGCCCATTTATGATGGTAAAACAGTTATCTAATGTCTAAAAAATGTTTGATTGGCGTAACATAAAAAAGTGTGGGTAGGTCAGGATTTTTTGTTTAGTTTATTGATTGTATTTGGTATTGATGACAAAAGAAATGTATACTGCATATATTGACGAAGTAACTATTTACTGTTTGTAATGGTTTTGCTCAAAGTGCCATCTACTGCTGACATGGTGTTGAACTTGAGTAGACATCTACTGCGGACTTATTACTGCTGATATTGTATAGCGATGAAGCTGATATTTAATGTTAGTAATTATATATACTTCTTATACAGTACTTATGTAAACCCAAAGTAGCTTCCAGCTGCTTGTATGAATGTTATCTGCTTTTATTTTGGTATTAATGATATAACAACCTGTTATATGTACAATGCATTAAGTAGACTTCATACTACCGTGAGATATCGAAATTAATCAAATAAATAACTAAATATATGCCTACCACATATGAATGTTTAGTAACATTTCTATTGTTTTTTTAGTATTCTGATACACATTTAAATTTACCAAAATTTAGTTTAAAAAAATGAATTTTTCAAGACAATGGTCTAGTACTATTCAAATATGAACGAATTATCTCTCGCACTCAAACTTGATAAACAAAATCCATTGTTAATTTATTTGCTAAGTAAGACTCATTTAGCTATCAGTCGTCTCTGTGGCGCAATCGGTTAGCGCGTTCGGCTGTTAACCGAAAGGTTGGTGGTTCGAGCCCACCCAGGGACGGTATAGTAGTTTTTGCTTTTCTTTCTTTCTCTCTTTCTTTCTCCCCTCTCCTCTCACCTTCGATTGATTGATTGATTGATTGATTGATCTATTTATCTATTTATCTATTTTTCTATTTATCTATTTATCTATTTATCTATTTATCTATTTATCTATTTATCTATTTATCTATTTATCTATTTATCTATTTATCTATTTATCTATTTATCTATTTTTTAAATCTATTTATCTATTTATCTATTTATCTTTTTATCTATTTATCTATTTATCTATTTATCTATTTATCTATTTATCTATTTATCTATTTATCTATTTATCTATTTAATTATTATTTCATTTATAACAACATGATATTTATATTGTAATCCAATATTGATTTAATTGCTAAGTAAGCCGCTGCCATCTATCAGTCGTCTCTGTGGCGCAATCGGTTAGCGCGTTTAGTTCGGCTGTTAACAGAAAGGTTGGTGGTTCGAGCCCACCCAGGGACGGTATAGTAGTTTTTTGATTTCTTTCTTTCTCTCTTTCTTTATTATTTATTTATTTATTTATTTATTTATTTATTTATTTATTTATTTATTTATTTATTTATTTATTTATTTATTTATTTATTTATTTATTTATTTATTTATTTTTTATTTATTTATTTATTTATTTATTTATTTATTTATCTATTTATCTATTTATCTATTTATCTATTTATCTATTTATCTATTTATCTATTTATCTATTTATCTATTTATCTATTTATCTATTTATTTATTATTTCATTTATAACAACATGATACTTATATTGTAATCCAATATTGATTTAATTGCTAAGTAAGCCCCTGCCATCTATCAGTCGTCTCTGTGAGGCAATCGGTTAGCGCGTTCGGCTGTTAATCGAAAGGTTGGTGGTTCGAGCCCACCCAGGGACGATGAAGTATTTTGTTCTTCCTCTCTTTTCCCCCTCACCTCCTCTTTGATTGATTGATTTATGAATTTATTTATTTATTACAACATCTGACATGATACTTAAAAAAGCTTTGTGAACAATAAAACAGGCAACAATTTTTACCATGTAATATAGTAATTTTAAGTAAAAATAAAATTAATAGTAATTTTAATTAAAAGTGTCTTAAAAGACACCTTCCCAAGTGTGTGATCATCTTTTATGATCATGTGATTAATAATTTGAATATCAAATGAACCAATCACTATCCAGAATACTTATGACTAAGACCAATACATGGCGTCTTATGATTGATCAATGGTCACTGACTTGCAAGTTAGCAACCAATCATGTCTAAGAACACGACTGACTAATTTGTTTCGCGGTCACTGAATGGTTAATTAAATCCCAGCAATAAACATGTTAAACCAATCACAATAGAGTTTGTATGACTAAGACGAATTATGCATAATAATTATTTATAACTGACCAATCGGAGATCATGAAAACATGTGACTAAAATTACGCTTCGATGGATTGGGTCCGCACACTTGCATGCCAGCAGGGGTGTGTCAGTGAGAATAAGAGTGAGAGAAAGAGGGAAAGAGAAAAATTCTTCCACGCATCTTCAACTCCGTGGAGTGTTATTCCACACAGCAGCAGATATGTGTATCCCATCATGCTCTGCAGTACCACAGTAGAACTGCACATGCCATAGAAAGTGTACACAAAATCCCTCACTTCAACTTTCATGAATTACTCGCTTATATCAGGGGAGTTTAGACTCTTGTTTGAAAAAATATGATCTCCAAAGTATTGTGAAACTATCCATAGCTCTCAATATCTAAGCCGCTGTTATGTTTTGTATGTATTTGCTATGGAGCAAGCAGATTGATTGCAATGCATGATGGGATACTCCCTTCAGCTGCTGTGGTTATTCCATGTCGTATGAGAAAACACAGATGAAGATATGACTTGAATAACATATGTAGTTAGGAGGAAAAAAAGAAAGAGAAAACGGCAAAAAAATATAAATTGTAAAAATTACGGTTTATTATGTTATTTTGTATTAAAAACAACTCTAAACCTAAGTGAAGGTACTGTATATATTTATGATATCAATACTTTCTTTTAAAGTATGTTTTAATTATCCATGGGAATCAGTAATGTCGAGCTTTATAATTGAAATATTTTGACGATTGCAAAGCTCAACTATCTATACTGTGTAGTTTGTTTGTTTGTTTGTTTGTTTGTTTGTTTGTTTAGACGGTCGTAAAGGCACGCTTGTGTCCAGATTGGGGGGGGGGGGGCAGGCTATAGAACTAAGAACTTATATCAGCAGTCAATTGCTACTTCATCAATAGTAAAATATCGGTAGTAAATAGCTACTACTTCATGAGTTTTATATCAATTTCCTTATCGGTAATAGAGCAAGCTCTACTCCAAGATTAGAGAGTTACTTCATCAGTACCAATATCAACAGTGGAATAGGTACTGCATCAACAAAATAAAGCAGCAGTAGATAAATAAATATAGCTACTATTATGTACCAATATCAGTAGTAGACAGTCACTTTATCGATACCATTATAGATAGCCACTTCGTCATATCATCAGTAGATAGCTACTTCATCAATACCAATATCAGCAGTAAATAGCTATTTTATCAATACCACTATCAGCAGTAGAAACTACTTCATTAATACCAATATCATTAGTAGATAGCTACTTCATCAATACCAATATCAGCAGTAAATAGCTATTTTATCAATACCACTATCAGCGATAGGTACAGATACTTCATCAATACCACTATCAGCAGTAGATAGATAGCGACTTCGTCAATGCCGCTATCAGCAGTAGATAGCAACTTCATCAATACCACTATCAGCAGTAGATAGCTACTTCATCAATACCACTATCAGCAGTAGACAGCTACTTCATCAACACCAATATCAGCAGTAGATAGCTACTGCATCAACACCAGTATCAGCAGTAGATAGATAGCTACTTCATCAATACCACTATCAGCAGTAGATAGCAACTTCATCAATACCACTATCAGCAGTAGATAGCTACTTCATCAATACCACTATCAGCAGTAGACAGCTACTTCATCAACACCAATATCAGCAGTAGATAGCTACTGCATCAATACCACTATCAGCAGTAGATAGCTACTTTATCAATTCCAATATCAGCAGTAGATAGCCACTTCATCAATACCAAATCAGCAGTGAAAGCTACTTAATCAATACCACTGTCAGCAGTAGATAACTACTTCATCAATACCAATATCAGTGGTAGATATCAACTTCATCAATGCCACTATCAGCAGTGATCAGTAGTAGATAGCTACTTCATCAATACCACTATCAGCAGTAGATAGCTACTTCGTCAATACCGCTATCAGCAGTAGATAGATAGCTACTTCATCAACACCAGTATCAGCAGTAGATAGCTACTTCATCAATACCACTATCAGCAGTAGATAGCTACTTCATCAATACCGCTATCAGCAGTAGATAGCTACTTCATCAATACCACTATCAGTAGTAGATAGCAACTTCGTTAATACCAAATCAGCAGTGAAAGCTACTTAATCAATATCGATATCATCAAGACCAACTTTAGCAGTAGCTTATTTTTGATTAGTGTAATTCAAATAACCATTAAGCTTAGAAAGGTTCTTCAAAAAGTTGTAACCTTGAAGACGCTTCTAGCTTATTTTTTTTTTTTTTATCTATGTATTTTCGGGCAGGGCTTCTTTGAGAAAGAAAAACATTAATAGCAAGATGAATCTTATTATAATATAGCTTCTCGGTATCGCCTGTGTCTCACTCATCGTGTATGTTTGTAGTGTGAACCTTGGCAAATAAAAAATCGAATCTTGACACCTTTAAAAACTAAACATATTAAGCCTAAAGAGGGCGTACATCTTCAAAAACAAGAGGATTCACCATTCAACATTTTTCAAAACAAGAGATACTAACTCCGTGATCTTGACTTAATTATGAAGACAATATGGGACCATTGAATATCACTTCTTAGCTCATACAAATCCTTCTAAATTGCTCGCACGTTTTACTTAACTCAGCACTAGTTGGGTTTTTATAAACAATCTAAATTTGCAAATGATAACAAGACAAAAGACTACTGAACGTGACTCTATAATGTTTGAATTAGTTTTCATAAGTTAAATTGAAAACGGTTATGTATAAGAAGGTCGTAAGTGCTTTGTTAATTATTAGCACTTACGACTTTATCGCATTTAAGCGACGAGTACTTTTGGATGATATTCATGGCACCATTATAAGCTTTTTGCAAACAGCCAGCATATTACACTGCAAAATATTTCTTAAATACTTTATTTGTCTACAAATCCAAATCCTTCTTCAAGAACCACTAAACCAATACTTGATATGTTGGTACTCATTTTAAGGCATTTTTCATGACGATTTCAAATATTAGAATATTGATTGACAATTTTGGATAATATCGTCTGCGTGATACTCCCACGCGCGCAGTGGGACAACCAACCATTTTACCCAAGCCCTTGACGAGAGAGGAACTATATATCTTTTATTTTTAGGTCAATTTTTTTTGTAAAAATGGTACTTCACTCAATACTTTCATATGTATATCATTCACATAACACAAAATATGAATTAGGACTATTTTTAAGTTTGATTGTTAAAGAAGTCTGGATTTGGTAATTGCTTAAGCGCCTGATTTGGCGACACGCAACGGTAAGGTAAACACATGTGATAAGCAAGGAAAAACACTTGTATTTCTCATTTGTTGTTCCTGGTCTTACTTGACTACCATCTCAAGTTGAAGTTACGCGGTTACGGTTTCTCCTTGCTCACTTGGGTTTTTCATGAAGCATGGCGAGGGGAGGGCACACCGGTTTTTTACCATCACCCCGCCGCGACATGGTTGAATTATTTCATAAAATTTCTACTAAAATTGTATAATTTTCTGATTTTGTTATTACTTACTTCAACACGGTATGTGTTTTAAGAAGTGCAAACATCCCTAGTATTATATAAGTAGTACATAACATTTAATTACTCTTTTTTATATAAAATTTTATTACAATAGATGCACGGATGTAACACCTATTGCCCGCTAACAAAGAGTTAGTTTAATGCTTCGCATGCTAGCCATAGGCTTCAATATAAAAAGTCCCAAGTTTTCTCAAAATATCAAGAGCTATCATAAGAACCACTGAACCAATACTAGGCTTGCTTGTACTCATTTTAATGCATTTTTCATGTTGATTCCAAATATTGTCATGAAAATGTACAATTCGGAAATTTTCGAATTTTTACAAAAAATTTGAAACTTGTCGTCTGCAGTCGAGACCCGCGTGGAAAGAGTTAAGGAGCTAAGTTTGTCGCGGTCTACTCACGATCCTTAAGGGGGTCTCCACACGTGACACAAGGTCTCTTAAACCCCACTAATAGGGGATTTAGATAGTCCCCATACGCTTGGCTTCAATATTACCCCCTCTAAAATATGGGTCGCTAAAGATGAATCGACAGCAACTTTTTTAAATCATATTTTTGGTTTGTTTTGGTATGAGTGTAATTTGGAGTAGATAATGAGGTTTAAATTAAAGGATGTGATTGCAGCATGAGAATGAGATTTTTGTATGTTGGGTGTTAAATGTAAGAGGCTGGATGGAGTTATTTTTGTTTTAAAATGAGCTTAGGAGTTGTTTTACTAAAGAAAACACTAGACCCTCAAATGACATAATTTGGGGAGGGAAATTGGAGATGGATTGAGCATGTTGAGAGCAGAAGAGCATTTTAGGCATCATCATTTTATGATTAAGTTATAGCCCAGGATCAACATGATGAATTGAGGAGGAATTATTTGAATAAGATGACCTAAAATGTTCAATAAAACTTGACGAGAAATGACGTGATTTAAAGGTGGACATGCAAGCGATGTCTTTAAAAAACAGCGGTTAAAATGGAAAAGGAAAGAACGACATAATTAAGAAAAAAAAAAAAAAAAAGGATCAAAAAGAGCGTGAGAGAAGAAGAAAGAACGAAAGACGAAAGAGAGACAGAAAAAGACAGAGGAAGAAAGGAGAACACAAAATTTTAATTCGTCCCTGGGTGGGCTCGAACCACCAACCTTTCGGTTAACAGCCGAACGCGCTAACCAATTGCGCCACAGAGACGACTGATATTTATAAGGATCTTACTAAGCAAATGAATTAAAAAATAACTTTAGAAAAAGAAGGAAAGAAAGAAAGAAAGAAGGAGAGAGAGAGAAATAAAGAAAGAAAAAAGAAGAAAAAAAAGAGGGAAAGCCAAAAAATATTTTATCGTCCCTGGGTGGGCTCGAACCACCAACCTTTCGGTTAACAGCCGAACGCGCTAACCAATTGCGCCACAGAGACGATTGATGAATACATGCTGTTCTGTCTGGGTAATGAATTGATCATGGACTTTGACACGAGAGATAAATAGTAAGCTTATAATTGATATGAAGTTTTATCAGTTTAAAATAAGTAAATGCTATCTTCAGTAGATAGCATACATAAACAGCAAAACGTTATCTTCAGCAGACTGTTTAGAACTAAGAAATGTTGATGTACCTTGAGAAAAAAGAACGAAATCATTACTCGTTGACTGCCGATAAACGTCCCAATAAATCGGACTTAGTCACCGGTCAGTTCTCATGATAGATTTCCATGGCTAACGATGGTTAACTATGAAAACATGTTAAAGGACATCAAGAAAATTTTCTAAGCTCTTTCGAGTATCGACGAGTAATGGATATATTCTGTAGATTTAGGTTTTGTCTGTGACTGCTAATGTGAGGCCGTCGTAGGTCGTACGGGGCTCAAACTCGGTGGGTGGGTGTAGCTCTGTCCTGGCAAGAAGAAGTTTATGTTCGTTAAGTCATCCGACCCCGGCCCCCCCCCTCCCAGGGGTCATTTGAGGTCAAATGACTAAAGACTGTCATATGGGCATGAAACTAGGTCGTACGAGGCTCAAACTCGGTGGGTGGGTGTAGTTCTGTCCTGGCAAGAAGAAGTTTATGTTCGTTAAGTCATCCGACCCAGGGCCCCCTCCCAGGGGTCATTTGAGGTCAAATGACTAAAAACTGTCATATGGGCATGAAACTAGGTCGTACAGGACTCAAACTCGGTGGGTGGGTGAGTTCTGTCCTGGCAAGAAGATGTTTATGTTCGTTAAGTCATCCGACCCCAGGGCCCCCTCCCAGGGGTCATTTGAGGTCAAATGACTAAAAACTGTCATATGGGCATGAAACTAGGTCGTACGGGACTCAAACTCGGTGGGTGGGTGTAGTTCTGTCCTGGCAAGAAGATGTTTATGTTCGTTAAGTCGTCCGACCCCGGGCTCCCTCCCAGGGGTCATTTGAGGTCAAATGACTAAAACTGTCATATGGGCATGAAACTAGGTCCTACAGGGCTCAAACTCGGTGGGTGGGTGTAGTTCTGTCCTGGCAAGAAGATGTCTATGTTCGTTAAGTCATCCGACCACGGGGCCCCCCTCCCAGGGGTCATTTGAGGTCAAATGCCTAAAAACGGCCATTGGGGCATGAAACTAGGTCGTACAGGGCTCAAACTCGGTGGGTGGGTATAGTTCTGTGCTGGCAAGAAGATGTTTATGTTCGTTAAGTCATCTGACCACGGGGTCCCCTCCTAGGGGTCATCTAAGGTCAAATTACTAAAAAGTGTCGTATGGGCATGAAACTTGGTAGGCCCTAGGTACAGTCAACATTTAAAGCAGCATTTTTGAAGGTCATTTTGGGGTCATCCAAGGTCACCACAGGTCATCTGAGGTCAAATTAGTAAAAGCTCATATATGGGCATGAAACTTGGTAGGTACAGTCAACATTTAGAGTTATAAGTTTAGGTCATTTTGGGGTCATCCAATGTCACCCTGGGGTCATCTGAGGTCAAATTAGTAAAAATTGTCATATGGGCATGTCACCATCAGCCTGGTAATCGCGCCCAGCCGAGAACCGCCAAATATGGGTAACCGCCTAGTCTATTTTAAAACTGATGCATCAATGACTATGTTCATCATGTCATATAGAGGCCTTGCATGCGACGTATCATCCCGTAAATATGGCGGACTACTCAAATGCATTCAACAAAAGCATGATTGCCATCTACCGTGACAGTTCGTCTCACACACATAATCCTGCACTACGATCAAATAGGTTGATGACAACATTTGATTGAATGGACTGCACTCCGCCATAACTACGGTGAAGGACACCGGTTGAAAACCTTTGTTTGGAGCCAATCAATAATTTCATGCAGGGCCTCTATTGTATCATTCTCACATAGATATAGAAATACTAAATTCGTTCACTATCTATATTTTTACTTCTAGTAGAGCTCCAATCTAAGGGTTAAAGTTATGTTTAGGTTAGGTTAGGATTTTTAAAAGTACCCAGTACAGTGAACCTTATGGTACAAATGCGCGCGAAAATTTTAGCTTAGGCCTATTGCAACTAAACTGGTGAAATATGGGACAAAAGTGGAATAAATTCGCGCAAAGCGCTAAAATGGCATTTTGTGGCTATAAAATGGCCAAATATGAGGTTAATTTCGACACAAACCAATACACAGGCGTCAATATTGGGGGGGGGTGATTATATTGACCATCCCCCTGGCAAAATATTGTGGCATTTATCCCCCCCGATCTACGCCTATGTAATTTAGAGCCCTGTGACTCCATCGGTCTCCCTCTCCCTCTCTCTCCCCCCCCCCCCCCCCCCCCCTTTTTTTTTTTCTTCCTCCCCTTGGCGGAAACTCTAATAGGCACAAAGGACCAATATGCGATACGTAATCTATTTCCTCTTCTTTCTATATCTAACCTCCTTGGGCCTACATATTAGTACTGATATATCATACGCTGGCGAAATTACGTAATTAATCGGATTAATTAACATACTGAGCAATAGGTGAAAACAATTTTGACAAAAGGAGTTGTCCTTGTCAATTTGTAGACATGTACTTTTGATTATTTACATAGCTTCTTCTCCAATCACTGTGTAAAACATCCATCCAAAAATCTGATTGCTATTATTATATGGATGAATGGACATATCACAAAAGGATTGCTTATCTCAATAGGGCATGTACTTAAGCATTTTTTTTTAACTGACCGGCGTTATTGGGCGGGTGTATCGGAGGTCACCGAGTAATGCCGAAGATCAAAATCGATTTTATGTATTGTGTATGTATCATAGGACGCTCGTATTAATTGTCTCTATGCGCTTGAGAATTCAACAATATAAATAATGGTAGCTCTATTATAATACACATTAATGTTTTAAGCAGATAAAATTCCAAAATATAATACGTTTTCTGCCTTTGCTTGTCACGTGGTAGGCCTATGTTGAAGTTGCGATTATATTTTTAAATAAGTTTCAGCTGAATAACAAGAAGACAAGTGGCCTAGTGGTCTAAGGCGCTAGGCTCATAGAGTACTAAGCGTTGCGCCGTGAGTTCGAACCCCGCCTCTGCCAAACTTTAAAAGAAGTAAATTAAAATTTGAATTTTTTTAATTTCATATTTGGGAAATGTGACTGGGAGAATTTATGTATGGTGTGGAATGGTGTGATAGGGCATGTACTTTAACTGGCCGGCGCGGTCCGGTGACTAAGTCTTTATTGGGCGTTTTATCGGCAGTCAACGAGTAATGAGGAAAGAATAAAATTTTAATCGTCCCTGGGTGGGCTCGAACCACCAACCTTTCGGTTAACAGCCGAACGCGCTAACCGATTGCGCCACAGAGACGACTGGTAACTCCAAGGATCTTACTTAGCAAATAAATTATAAATTAACTTTGATAAAAAAAAAAAAAAAAGAAAGAAAGAAAGAAAGCAAAGAGAAAAAACGAAAGATAGGAGACATTCATCGAGCAAGTTAAGTTTAATCAATTAAATTCACACTTTTTCAAACTTTGCTAAAGTATAATAAACCCAAGATATTGATTTCATATCTTATAACAATCTAAATTAAAAGTTGCAAATAATATTTACCCCTTCCCTTGTTTATTCAGCTGAAGAGAAAAACTAGTTATTAATTTTAAGCTTACTATTTCAATAATTATTATTCAAAAAGTGTTGAAAAGGACTTACCCTGCATGGTCATCAAAAAGTGACCTCTTTTGACCACTTGATTAAAATGAAATCTAAATTAATTCATCCCTTAAATAAATAGTGTTGTCCGATTATTTTATATATATATATTAACCCGTTCCTCATGGTGTCGATTTGTTTAAAAAAATTCATAAAACTTCAAATGTTTCAAAATTTTGTAATTTCAAGATCATTATTTGAAATTATGAAAAATCATTCAAATGAGTACAAACATGCGTAGTATTGGGTCAGCGGTTCTTGTGTAAGGTCTTTACGTTATAGGAAAGATATAACATTAAATTACAGAAATTTAAACCTGTTCAAATCAGTGACACGGTTATGCACTTTCATCGTCACACGAAATGGATATTCTTAAATTGTATTGATCTAACGGAATTGTAAAAATACACCCTGTACGGTAATTTATTGTAATTGTTTTAAACATTCACACGAATTCAAAAAACGAAAACAACTGAGAGCTTAGCTCTAGGTGAAAATGAATACTTAGATAAGTAGTGAGCTTGTCATAATCCGATTTTAGATTTTTATAGATAAATTTGGTAAAGTGATTAGTCCGTGATTTCTTGTTTTGGTAAAATATTTTGAAATAAAAGTCACAATTCATTGAAATAAAAGTCACATTTCATCTTTTGTTTTCTCATGTTTATGTCCCTTAAGGTTAAAATCGGCGTCATAACATGGTCATAACATAATTTTAGAACATAAGTCATGATATATTTGTTGTTTTTACATATTTTTACTCAGGAAAATTGATTTAAATTTCGATGGCAAAACGATAAGATTATAATGATATATTTTGAAGTCTAAATGGAAATCATATTTCTTATATTGGTTTGTTATGTTTTTGGTCCCAAAGTTTGTAAAATTTACTTTATATAGCCAAGATTATATATTGTCATATGTACAATTCTATTTCTTTGGAGTAATTGGGTGGCGAATTAATCATTTATTGTTTTTATAATTTTAGGACCTTCTTAATAAAATAGCGCTTCGATGACAGATGAATAATAAATTTAGAAAATATGTATAGTTTGGTAACATTATTAAAAACAGTAATAGCAAAGTCAAGATCATCATTAATTTCCTAAATATATTCTCTCACTTAAATAGTGGTTTTTTTTAAATATTGTGCATAGTGAATTACGACTTGTTTTATGTAATGTAATTTATTTATTTCATTCATAAATTGCCGTAATTTAGTAAGCCATTGGCATAAAAAAACCGAATAAAATCAGAGTATTTGAATTCGCACGGAGCAAAGTAAACGATGCGCCAATGACTTGAATTATCTTAGTGCAGAATTGCCCGGGTATATGTGTCACCGCAAACATGATAAAAATACCACTAAATTTTTTATCCGATGAATTCTCCCAAAATTTTAAAAGCAATACATCTCAACCACTGAACCAATACTAGGCCTGTTTGTAGTTTTTTACTCATTTTAATGCATTTTGGAAGGATATTCAATATATGGTTACGCAAATTTTAAAAATTTTGAGAAATTTAACGAAATGTTGGATTTGCCTCTTTAGAGATGAAAAATACGCTCGGGGAAAGGGTAAGCTTACAAACACAATACAAGTGAGTTGACGCGATAACGCTAAAACAAAACTTGTACAACCGATACCATTGTAAACACTACAATTCTTTTCCACCCGAGCAAAGAACAACAAAGGCTAAGTTGAAAAAATCCCGACGGAAAGACAATTTCTTCGCAAGTTCAACACCGAAATGTTGTTGTTTTCACTCCTCCGATATAAGCCCTAGATTTGCTTTTCCCGAGTCCCGTAAACAGCTGCTTTGCATGTCGCTCTAACACATGCGATCGGAATATCTGCGAATGTGTGTAGCTATGACGGATGCGATCAGAGTTTCTCCGTCTCTTTTCCTCTCTATCAAGTACATTCTTTCTCTTTATGCCCCCTTCTGGTGTTGCTCTTAATCCCATATAGTGGATAAGATTACCAGTTGATCTCATTTTTGATCATGGATTATCCAGCGCCGTGAGACATGCCATCGGATCTATCTGATCTTCATAGGTAAGCATCGACAACTTGTATGAACTTATCTGTGTTTGTGTGATTATAATTTTGTATAAAAATATTCTTTCAACATGTTCAACTTAATAGGTGAT
Organism: Amphiura filiformis; assembly: GCF_039555335.1. Lineage (NCBI taxonomy): Eukaryota > Metazoa > Echinodermata > Ophiuroidea > Amphilepidida > Amphiuridae > Amphiura > Amphiura filiformis. The sequence goes on along the minus strand of NC_092629.1, from coordinate 48,918,496 downwards.
GTACAATTTAGATTGGGTCAAAATATGTACAATATCTTGTAATTATTTGGAGCACAAATAATTAGATTCAAAAGGGACGTTTTATGAATGCGTTGAGAGGACCACTCGGTCCGATCTACTCAGGCTGAAGTCGGGAATTTTGAAATATAGGCAAAAGGGCAGCAAACAAATAAACAAAAAACACACAAACAAAACACCCACCAATAAATAAACAAACACACCCACAAATAAACAAGCAAGCAAAAATACAAATAAAAACACAAAACCCCATTAGAAATCATGAGAAAGAGGGCATTTCAGAATATCATAACTTCACAATCAAAGCAAACAAACAAAAATCAAATAAACAAACAAATAACTGGCCAATAAATATCTAAAAATAGAAAAATGAGAATAACAAATCCATCAATATAATTGAAGTTTTATGTGCAATGATGCAACAATGGTGTGTCGAAGCTTCATAATTCCCACTTTTGATGTCAGCGTGTTTTAAGGGGGATACTACACCCCTGGCCAATTTTGTGCCTATTTTTGCATTTTTCTCATATAGCGCACTGGTGACAGGTAAGATATGTATATATAGGGGCAAAGACTACAACTACTGCACTGAAAATTCAGCAACTCAAGGCAAGTAGTTATTGATTTATTGATCAAATATTGTTTTCCCCTCATTTTTGACTGTAACTCCACAACTGTTGTCTGTGCTGAAATAACATTTCCAGTGCAGTAGTTGTAGTCCTTGCCCCTATAATATATACATATCTTATACTTGTCACCAATGCGCTATAATTTTTGAGAAAAATACAAAAATATGCACAAAATTGGCCAGGGGTGTAGTACCCCCTTAAACAACATAGAAAACCTAGGTTTTGTGCATGATATAAGGGAAAGAAGATCCACGCATCGCAAACTAGCATAATTTAACATGAAATTACAATGGAAACATGAACATCGGGCATACCAGCCTGTGCAGGGACTTGAACACCAGACCTTTCGCTTGTCGGGCGAACGCTCTAACCGTTGAACTACACAGACTGTATAAAACCTAAAAACAATAATACTTTGTAGAACGATGTGAGTCTTTATGTGATTTTCAAAAATAACACGAGCTCAATAAATCCAAAGCAGATCTTCTCCAAGAAAACAACACCCGGTACCTTGTAATTTTCTCAAACCTGACGAAAATGGAGACGTTAATAAAGAATCTCAAAGTTCTTGCAAGCATAAAAAAAACCCAAAAAAACATTTCCGTTCCTTGTTGACGACATCAATTCACAGTTGAACTTTCCCTTATAGGAGTTCAAGTTAAAAGAAGACTTACTGCCTAAATGAATCCATTAAGCTAACCGGTTTTGACATTAATACTCCAAGTGGAAAATCCAAATATTTTAGACCATTTTGTGATATCCAAATAAATAACAATCGTAGAAAAGAAGGAAATGTATAATATTGTATTATCATGATTATCTAACAATTCATGGTCAAAAGGTCGTACTCAAAAATGCGTCAAGCACAGGTGACCGAATCATGACTGGATTGCTTGAGTTAATGCAATTTTTACACGCGTTCTGCTCGCGTGATTGGCAGCTATGTCAAGTTTGATCAAATTTCTATATTATTTCTGATAAAAATTTGCGATTTTTAACACGTATCTAAGTTAATGGCTATTATTTACTGTATGAAGGTGGGTGTTTACAGAATCTACACATCATAATGGTGGTTTTGACTATATCTCAAAGTACATAGGAAGTATCTAACACTAAATTACATGGCGAATACTGTCTTTTTATTTGGTACGTAGGTGTGTTTGAATTAGATTGGTTCCCAAGCAAAGATACCGTATCTACAAGTAAATAACATAGCAGATATGGCACTTTGATTTGGTTTTGCCTCACTTGTGGCCTGACAAATAGATCGATCAAAAGGTAAAAATGCGATGGAGTCACGGTACTTTATTTCAACTTGGGTGACTTTTAACGCCCTCTCTATAATGGTTTGGGCGGTCAGATCATTTTATTAGAGTCCTTATTTGCTTTGATTTTTCAATACAAACGAAGTGACTTTTTGATGCTCAAACCTGTCATGTAAATAATCATCCGATATTTAGAGAAAATAGATTCAAATGACTTCTTGTATTAAAGCGGGAAAGGAATAAAATCTGTATAATCTGTATAAAATGATATATTTACTATTGCAATTTACAAGTCGTATTGAAAAATAATCTAAATTATGTCCTTTTCTTTCTTTCTTTCTTTCTTTCTTTCTTTCTTTCTTTCTTTCTTTCTTTCTTTCTTTCTTTCTTTCTTTCTTTCTTTCTTTCTTTCTTTCTTTCTTTCTTTCTTTCTTTCTTTCTTTCTTTCTTTCATTCTTTCTTTCTTTCTTTCTTTCTTTCTTTCTTTCTTTCTTTCTTTCTTTCTTTCTTTCTTTCTTTCTTTCTTTCTTTCTTTCTTTTTTTATACTAATTTGAATGCATTGACACATGCATATCTCAAGACCAGCTGAACAAGTACTAGGCATGTTTGTACTCATTTGATTGAATATACGATTTTTAATTTGATTTTTTGGAGGGGATGCTGAATAATTTTTTTCCCTTTTTTTTCGACAGCCATGGTGTTACTGTCTATGCTTTATTCCCTGTACTTGAGTCCGGTGGGGGAAGAAAACATACAAAATAACCACCGGACCCTTCACAAAACTTTCCTGACTGCAAAGACTATAATTGTTATATATTATTATATATTATATAGTTATACATATAAATCCTTTAAAAAGGACCTATACTATAATTATTACACATTATGATATTTAAATGATTAACAAGAAAGATTAAACAAAGGATTTTATTTAACCAATTAACCAGTGCAGAGACTTCGCCATAGTTGCCATATAGTTGCTTGATATTTCAGGATATTATAATAATGTTTAATTTCTTGTTTAAAAGCTTTTAAATCTTTCTTTCTTTCTTTCTTTCTTTCTTTCTTTCTTTCTTTCTTTCTTTCTTTCTTTCTTTCTTTCTTTCTTTCTTTCTTTCTTTCTTTCTTTCTTTCTTTCTTTCTTTCTTTCTTTCTTTCTTTCTTTCTTTCTTTCTTTCTTTCTTTCTTTCTTTCTTTCTTTCTTTCTTTCCGTCTTTCTTGCTTGCTTGCTTGTTTGCTTACTGCTTGCTTTCGGAAGTACATCAACTTCTTTTTGTGCTATCTTCTGAAGACAGCACAAACGTTATCAAAATACACTATCAGCATTATGTTGCAAAGCAGAACTAGCAACTAACTGTCTTTGTGGCGCAATCGGTTAGCGCGTTCGACTGTTAGCCGAAAGGTTGGTGGTTCGAGCCCACCCAGTGACGATATGAATTTTGTTTTTCTCTTCTCCGCATCTTCCTTTCTCTGTGAATGATCAACATCACTCTTTTTTTTCTTTTTCTGTCACTCTTTTTTTTCTGTCTTGCTATCTTTTTCATTCATTCTTGCTTGCTTGCTTGATTGCTTGTTTGCTTGCTTGCTTTCACCATCACAATCTTTTTGTTAATACTACGTGTATAACGTTGTGGTTTTGAGTGCTATCTTCTGAAGACAGCACAAATGTAATAAAGATACACTATCAGCATTATGTTGCAAAGTAGAACTATAAATTGTCTCTGTGGCGCAATCGGTTAGCGCGTTCGGCTGTTAACCGAAAGGTTGGTGGTTCGAGCCCACCCAGGGACGATATCAATTTTTTTCTCAATTTTTTTTTCTCTTCTCTGCATCTTCCTGTCTGTTTCTGTCTTGTCTAATTCTTGTCCATGCAGTTATGCAGTTAATTTACTTCCTTATTGAGTTATTATACATTGTCAAGCTTTATTTATATTTCATGTAAAGGCTCAGTGGTTTATCCAGCCCTTCGCGAGCTTTCTCCACGACCCCTAACATCTAATTTGTTTGCTGACTTTCTTATATCCTATTTTCCTTTTTCTGAAATAAAAACCGTATAAAATATAATCGTATGACTCGCAGGATGGCTCAAGCAATATCAAAATCCATTATCATCATTGTATTTGTAGAGTAAGAACCGTGTTGAAATCAATTGTCTCTGTGGCGTAATCGGTTAGCGCGTTCGGCTGTTAACCAAAAGGTTGGTGGTTCGAGCCCACCCAAGGACGATATGTTTTTTATTGCTATATTTTTCTCTTGTATTTTCTCTTCTCTGTGCACCCTTCTTTGTGAATTTTCCCATTCGCTCTTTTGGTTTCTTTTTTTCTCCATCCTTTTCTTTTTCATTTACCTCCAATTTTACTTTCTTCCTTTTCTTCTACCCATACTATAAGTTTGCTAATCCCTGCGTTACGCTTTTCTTGACTTATACGCTTCATTATTTTTGTTTGTTTATTCATTTACTGAATTTACCTTTCTGGCAGGAGACATATTTTTCCAATTTTAGCCATTTAACTAAAAAAACTGCAATGTACTTCTATTAATACTTATAAGAAATGACTCAAGGAAGCCAATGATTGCATTTCTAATAATGATATTTCCGTAGGACTTGCGGTGCTTGAGTTACGACCAGTAATATATCAAGACGAAAATGTTGGGCGTGTCCACCCTCCCGGAAAAAATCATGCACAATTTAAAAAGCACAAATAGGGCTGAAATGACACCCCTTGAATCAAGCCTTGGGATTTCCCATCTGAATCCATATACTATTCGTCTTGTGTGTCAGCTTTATTTGTCTCAATATTTATGTCCAAACACAGCTTGATCATACTTCACCCAACTCGCCAGTTATTTATACTTGAAAATCATGTTTGAGTCCAGAAATGTATACTTCTTCAAATTTGGGTTGAACATTATTTTTTTAATTCATCTGTAGATCCAAAAGTGATTGTCTACTTACTTCTAAATAAAGGTACAGTCCAATATTTAAATCTACAAAATAATACAGAGGAAATGCTAATTTCAAGTCAATACTGATTCCATGCACAGTATAATTTGTCAACTAACATTTTTATTTAAATCAATTTAAACTGCTATACCTCATGATAAAGTCAAAAGAGACCAGTGGAATGCTAGACATTATGTGCAGTCATATCAGGTATTTACAAAAAATCAAAATCATGTTTTACATGTGAAAATTTCAAAGAAAAAATATGGAAAAATCTTGGGGAAAACCCTGTTGAATTCTGCCAAATTTTGAAAACCTTGAAGATGAATGTTAGCAATACATAAAATGGCATCATGGAGGTATTTTAATTGCATCCAAAAGTTGTAGAAGCATTCGAAATGACGTAAAACAGTCAATTTAAGAATAAAATTAACTTAAATTGATCAAAAATGGTAAAGAATTAAAAAGTTGATTTAAATCAGTGATTAAAAAAAATTCATTTGATTTAAATCGTGATTTAAGTCGCGATTTAAATCAATTAATTTAAATCGTGCCAACCCTGAACAAATTTGGTCGAGAGTATCATGTGGGCGAACAAATAGGCATGCTTGCGTGAGAATATCTCGCGCTATCTACCGTAGATAGCTTTGCGGGATGAAGTGTGTAAAGCATTGTACAGAGATAACCTTCTCATGTCATGTTTTGTTGTATTTTTTTATCAGTTTAAGAGTAATAATCCGGATAAGTTAAATTAAATCCATATAATTGGTTTTAAATAACACATTTTTGGACAAAGTACATAATTATTTTAATAATATACTTCACCCAAGAAACCAATGAAGTTGATGAGGTTTTGTTTTGATTGTACGTGTACCTGTTGATTTTGTCCGTTGCGAGTGAAAGCTAAATAAATAGTACGACGATAAAAAAACCCCGTTCTACAGGTTTTGCAGTTTGGGGATTTTTCTTGTTGTTTTTAGCTGTATGACAGCCATTATTTTGACCGAAATGCATTTATTTTGACCGATGTTTTTTTCATTGGCGAGAAGAAGAAGGAGAAATAGAATGATGAAGAAAATGATGATCATGGAGAAACAATGTGTTTCATAAATAAAAATATAACAACGATATCAATGGGTGATGACCAAATTCGAGCTCTGTCTCATTTGATAAGCGATTTCGGTGTAAAAAAAATTGTCATTAGGCGAACAATGGATAAACTAATACTGCCCTATCATGACAAAAGGACGTACTAGACATTATGTGACGTGTCATGTCAAAATGAGACACTTTTGGGCAGGATCGTAAATGGAGAAATAGCCAAAAATCTGGGTTTGATGCTAATTTGTGATGTTATTAATGTTAAAAACATTATCTGATAGTTTCAGACCGGAATACAATTGGCATCTTGTACTGTTTGAGACATTTTTCAACGTAATTTCTACTCTCAACATTGTCAATCAAATTCAATATCTCAATTTCCAATTTTATAATACCATAACTTACGAACTCAATAGCTTCGCTTAGGAATGTCCGATTTCATTGAAAAAAAAACGGCGTTGTGGAGCAAAATATCTTTATATTTAATATACAACAAGAGTTAACTTGGATGAAACCATCACTATATTTAATATATGTAAAAACCTCAAAATTGATAACCTGCCTAAAAGTGTCTCCTTTTGACATGACATGACATGTCACATTTTTCTTTTTATAAGTTAGGTCTAAATACAAGTATCTTCCTGCTAAATAAAACTAAATATGGCTGGGTTATGTGTCTGAAAATTTGAACAATCTCATAATAAATACTTGCTTCTGAAATTATTCGCACACAAAGTATAGGACACTCCATGAAAAACCACCACAAAAGGAAGTAATGGACAGACAATTTACCCAATTTCGATTATTTTATGCAAATTAGGCACCACCGTTCAAAGTCAATTGTTACTATATATCTTATTTACCAGTACTACATAAACATCAAATTAGCTGAGTATTTATTCAAATATTAAATAAATAGCTCCAAATTATGTTTTTGTCCTATATCTCAATAACATAAAATTGTACATTACTTGCTTTTATCGTGGTAGTTCAGTATAATAAATGTGTGTTATAAAGTTATTGCCCTAATTATTGAAAGGGAAAGAGTTATCGATAAATGCCCTACGTGGAAGAGGGTAGAACGATACCGATTATCTTAAGGGCGTACTACACCCATATATTGGTTTGATTGGTCTAAATAAATATTTTTTCATTTATAGCTAGGCGATATATTCACGGATCATGTGAAATAAAAAAAATATGAAAAAAAAAGAAGAAAAAAGTGCTTTTAAACAATTGTAGTAGGCCTAAGTCATTTTAGCCCTATATATTTTGTTTACTGTATCCTAGTTACTCAGATGCGTGTTTCATAACAAACCATGATTTATTCTATTCAGCATGTTCAAGTAGGGTACATGAATAGAATACATTAAATCCTTTGTTATACTCTCTATAGAAAATCTAGTGGTGCATGCAAAATATATAAACACTTACACAATGGATGTATAGTCATTAGTCAATAATATTATAATGTGTTGTTAGGAGAAGAAAAGGCTATTAGGTCACCGTATGTCAGGTTATAGGTCAATTGGTTCAGGTCAAATTTAAGCATCAATTTTGAATACACATGTGAGAGTTTGTGATATCATAATGAGGAATAATTTTGATATTCTGTCTTTAACTGGATATATATCGAGAAGTGCAAGGTGGATATACTAATATACCTTGGGATGTAAATGGTGAGTACAATTTAGAATGCCTAGTTGCGATGGATTTCACAAATAAATATAAAATAGTTACCAAAATCACAAACGTTAAGCTTACGGAAAACTACCCAATATGGTGGTATAGGTGACAAGAAATACAATTTTTTCAACATTGCTGTAGTATGGTTGTGGTAACCTGTTACCTGTGGCTTAATTAAGTTTCAGTGAAATAATGTCGCAAGTTAAAAATACAAAATATAGCTCAACATTGAAAATAGAAGCATTTTAACCAGTTCCTTTTTGATAGTTGTGGAGCACCAAGTTCATGAAGTCATAAAAGAAATCAGGAACCACTTATTCCCATTTTACATATCAACTTTATTTCCCTAACGTGTTAGCAACACATATCCAAAATTTTAACGAAATCCGTTGATAGTAAGCTTTCCAAAATGAAGTGAATTTAAATCATCAGTGATGTACCACCTTTTGGCTTCTACTTTTAAAAGCATGTAAGCTACGTTGATACCGATGCCACCAATAAAACGAGAAGATTTGCCCTTCATTTTGCATACCACTTTGTCCATTTTTTTTGTAATTTCTTCACAAAATGCAAAAAATGCAAAAAAAAAAATCAATGGGTGTAGTACCCCTTAATGGCCCCGAATTGACTAGATGTAACTTCACCGTAGAGGTACATTGAGACTAACGTAGTTTTACCATATCTTGGCTAGCCTCACAAAAAGACCGTTTCGTATTGCTTGGTTGTTTGATGTTGTTGATGATGATGATGATGATGTTGATGATGATGATGATGATGATGATGATGATGATGATGATGATGATGATGATGATGATGATGATGATGAGGAGGAGGAGGAGGAGGAGGAGGAGGAGGAGGAGGAGGTGGTGGTGGTGGAGGTGGATGATGGTGGTGTTGGTTGCTGTCAGTGGTAGTAGTGATGACGATGATGACAGTAAAGTGATGATTTTAATGATAACGAGAGGTGATTATGATTATTTTCCTGTTAATAAAAATATTCAGATAAAAATTAGCAATATGATTCTTGAATTAAAAATAATTAAAACAGATAAAGAAGAACAGAGGAAGAAGAAAGAGAAGATATAGGCAGAATAAGATAAAGAAGAAACAGACGAAGAAGAAGGCAAAGAAGGAGAAGGTAAAGAAGGAGAAAAAGAAGAAGAACACGAACAAGAAGGAGAAGAAGAAGAAGATAAAGAAGAAGACGATAAAGATAAGAAACAAGGAGGCGGAGAAGATGACAAAGAAGACGAAGATAATGTAGACGATGAAGAAGAAGACGAAGAAAAAGAAGGTAAAGAAGAAGAAGAAGAAGAAGCGAAAAAAAGAAGAAGATAAAGAAGAAGATAAAGAAGAAGCAGAAGGAGAAGAAGACGACGAAGAAGAAGATGATGAAGAAGAAGAAGAAGGTAAAGGAGAAGGTATAAAAGAAGAAGAAGGAGGAGGAGGAGGAGGAGGAGAAGAAGAAGGAGAAGAAGAAGACGAAGAAATAGACGACGACGAAGAAGAAGAAAAAGATAAAGGAGAAGAAAAAAAGAGGACAAGGAGATGACAAAGAAGACGAAGATAAAGAAGAAGGAGAGGACGACGAAGAAGAAGACGAAGGTAAAGAAGAAGACGAAGGTAAAGAAGAAGAAGAAGTAGAAGAAGAAGAATAAGAAGAAGAAGGAGGAGGAGAAGACGAAGACGACGACGAAGAAGAAGAAGACGAAATAGAAGAAGAGAAGAAGTAGAAGAAAACAAATGAAAGAAGCGGAAGAAAAAGAGGAGAACAAAAAGAAGAAGATAAGCCAAAGAACAAATTGAAGAATATGAGAAGGAGGAGAAATAATAATATATAATATTAAGTAGTACTAGAGAAGAAGACAAAGGGGCACAGATAATAAAGAAGTCCACAATGGTGGCGCATTCATGTGCACCACTTTGATGCACACCTTCTTACAACCCATCTAATGTGATTTCCTCCGCCATACGCATCATGCTAACGTAAATCACAAACCATGTTAGCTACCTAACCTAAAATAGACCTTGTATTTACAAACTTCCACCAACCTTAACCATAGAAAAAAAGCCGACTGTATTCTTCACCTTTAATGCCCCAAATAAGATTCTGAATAAGCGGACATGTAATACTTGGATGTACTACACTATTGACATGTATGACGCGGCACTCCTTCAGATACTAAGGGTGGTCGGGGATTTTAGTCCAAATATTTGGACAGGGGAAAAATTGCTTTCTCGTTTTGTCATGCATTGACTACCAAACTGCACTTTACAAAGAGGACTATTCAATGTCTTCCCGGCATGCATTTCAAAATTATGTGTAATAATGATAAAGTAGGCATTTTCAACACCTTTTAACATTTAAATGCATGTACAATGCAAAAATGCCGTTTGTGGGGGATATTTTTTATCAAGACATTATTATCTGAATTAAGGAATGGGATATTAACGTTTTCATGTATTTTTTGTGGGAGCTGAGAGTACACCAGAACTATCGAATTGCATTCTTAATACGAGGAATGTCCTTCTGATATCAAATTATTTTGATTTTTTGAAATTCGCGATACAATACAAATTTTATGACAAATTATTAAAATTCAATATTTTTTAAATTTTTGATATTTAACAGTCCTCGAAGTAAACTTTATAAATCTAATGATATGTACTAAAATCTATGTAGCTGGGATGAAAAGCTGACGATCAATTGAAAAATTTAACCGTTCATATTATTGATATACATTTTTTTCCCCAAAAAGACCTAATTTTTTTTGGTGTGTTTGGGAAAAAATTCCATATCTTCAATACGAGAGGTCAAACTTTTTAATTGATCGTCGGCTTTTTCCCCCAGCTACATACGCTTTAAGTACATATCATTAGATTTATAAAGTTTACTTCGAGGACTGTTAAATATCAAAAATATCATTTTTTAATCATTTGCCATAAAATGCGTATTATATCGCGAATTTAAAAAAAATCAAAATTATTTGATATCAGAAGGACATTCTTCGTATTCAGAATGCAATTCAATATGCCTGCTTTGTTCTCATGTCCCACAAAAATACTGTCCAAACGTCCATACCCATCCCTTAAGGAAAGGATCTGAATAATAGTTATGAATATAATGATACTAAATAAGGTAAAAAGGTTGTGTGACTAAACATTTTCAGACAAAAATGTAGTGTCTAGCATGTATGCAAGCAGACTATCTTGCTGTATATTATATAACAACAGTAATGACAGTGAACTTGAGCACATCGCCTCTGTACTATAAACTAACTTCTCCGTAGTACATTTGCCATTGTGCAAACTCTGGTTATTTTGCATTTATGCGTAAAACTCTGATTTGTAGTAATTTGTGTACAATTGATAGATTTTCACATCTGATCTTTTCAGTCACTGTACTCACTCTGTTTGCTAGCTCCCCCCGAGTGGGGATTTTAACTCGGAGTTTCGCTAATAAACTGGTACATGATAGAGCCTAAAATCAGAATTGTTCAAAAAGTGAGCCCTCGTTATAATTATGCTAAAATTCTTGCATTCGATAACATAATTATAGCCTATATTTTACTTTTACTGTATAAACCGTTTTATGACCATTTGTTGAATACTTTACTTGTGATATGCCTAAACATCTGTATAATTTCGAGTTCAACTGAATGCGTTCATCGATCATGATTAATAACATATTTTGTATTGATCAAAAATCGATTATGGCATAGTCTACCTTTTTAGTAGCCGTTTAAAACCCGCAATAGATTGAAATGCATTGTGGGATATGACGGAAACAACCTCTGCACTTCACCACCCAGTACGCTCCAATTTGTTTAACTCATTGTCTGCTGATCTTGTCTGTTTCTTAAGTGCCCAAAACAGGTGAAAAAACTCACAGACGATTCGGTTTTTACGTTTATAAGAAATTGTAGAAATTTGAGAGAAAATTTTTAAATATCAAAGAAAAATTCAAAATTAGAAGGAATTTCAAATTTAAAGGCATTTTTTAAAATTCGAAATTGGGGAAAAAATTGGTAAGATCTTTTGCTACTCGATACATGAATGAGAAGAGGGTTTGATAAACATTTTAAGGCAATAAAAATTTCATTTAAGTTGAACTTGAAAGATCAAAAAGTCTATCGTCGTTGTATTTTTGCTATATCTATCGTTGATAGAACTATTATAGGTAATTTATCATTTAAGTATTTTAGCTATCTACCGTAGATAGCATTATGAATGATCTGTCATCGATATAGTATTTTAGCTATCTACCGTAGACAATGGTAGATAGCACTATAAATAATATGTCGTTGATATAGTATTTTAGCTGTCTACCGTAGATAGCACTATAAAATTAATATGTCGTTGATATAGTATTTTAGCTATCTACCGTAGATAGCATTATGAATGATCTGTCATCGATATAGTATTTTAGCTATCTACCGTAGACCATGGTAGATAGCACTATAAATAATATGTCGTTGATATGGTATTTTAGCTGTCTACCGTAGATAGCATTATGAATGATCTATCGTCGATATAGTATTTTAGCTATCTACCGTAGACAATGGTAGATAGCACTATAAATAATATGTCGTTGATATAGTATTTTAGCTGTCTACCGTAGATAGCATTATGAATGATCTGTCGTTGATATAGTATTTTAGCTATCTACCGTAGATAGCACTATAAATAATATGTCGTTGATATAGTATTTTAGCTGTCTACTGTAGATAGCACTATAAAATCAATATGTCGTTAATATAGTATTTTAGCTATCTACCGTAGATAGCAATATGAATGATCTGTCGTCGATATAGTATTTTAGCTATCTACCGTAGATAGCACTATAAATAATATGTCGTTGATATAGTATTTTAGCTGTCTACTGTAGATAGCACTATAAAATTAATATGTCGTTGATATAGTATTTTAGCTATCTACCGTAGATAGCACTATAAATAATATGCCGTTGATATAGTATTTTAGCTGTCTACTGTAGATAGCACTATAAAATTAATATGTCGTTGATATAATATTTTAGCTATCTACCGTAGATAGCACTATAAATAATATGTCGTCGATATAGTATTTTAGCTATCTACCGTAGATAGCACTATAAATAATATGTCGTTGATATAGTATTTTAGCTGTCTACTGTAGATAGCACTATAAAATTAATATGTCGTTGATATAGTATTTTAGCTATCTACCGTAGATAGCACTATAAATAATATGCCGTTGATATAGTATTTTAGCTGTCTACTGTAGATAGCACTATAAAATTAATATGTCGTTGATATAATATTTTAGCTATCTACCGTAGATAGCACTATAAATAATATGTCGTTGATACGGTATAATATTCTAGCTATCTACCGTAGATAGCACAATAAATAACCTGTCGTTGATATAATATTTTAGCTATCTACCGTAGATAGCACAATAAATAATCTGTCGTTGATATAGTAATATAGCTATCTACCGTAGATGAATAATATGTCGTTGATATAGTATTTTAGCTGTATACCGTAGATAGCACTATAAATAATATGTCGTTAATATAGTATTTTAGCTATCTACCGTAGATAGCAATATGAATAATCTGTCGTCGATATGGTATTTTAGCTATCTACCGTAGATAGCATAATAAATAATCTGTCGTTGATATAGTATTTTAGCTGTCTACTGTAGATAGCACTAGTAATAATCTGTCGTCGATATAGTATTTTAGCTATTTACCGTAGATATCACTACAAATATTGATATAGTATTTTAGCTGTCTACTGTAGATATCACTAGTAATAATCTGCCGTCGATATAGTATTTTAGCTATCTACCGTAGATAGCACTACAAATATTGATATAGTATTTTAGCTGTCTACTGTAGATAGCACTATACGGTATGTCGTTAATATAGTATTATAGCTATCTACCGTAGATAGCACTTTGAATAATCTGTCGTTGATATAGTATTTTATCTGTCTATTGTAGACTGAATATTCTACCATTTATATAGTATTTTAGTTATCTACTTGAGATAGCACTATAAATAATCTTTCGCTGATATATTATTTCAGCTAACTACCGTAGATAGCACCAGGAATAATCTGTAGTATTTTGTCTGTCTGTTATAGACTATATAAGTTTACCATTTATTATTTTAGCTATCTACCGTAGATAACACTATCTGAAATGACAAGTTCTTAAATGAATGCATGGTTTTGTTGGTTTTGACATGCGGAATATTAAAATTCCTTACAAATATGAAGAGAAATAGGGAAACGAAAGAACCAAAACTATCGAGCGATTTCTATACAACATAAATGGCAATTATTATAAACAATTGTATTGCAATAAGTGGACATCTACATTACTCGGGGTTTCTCTCTCTCTCCTCCCCTCTCTCTCCCCTCACCATGCATCATCCCTCCTCTCTCTCTAGCTCTCTCACAACTCTCCCTCCATCCTCCCTTTCTCGCTTTCCCTGTCCGCTCTGTCCGCAGGTCTGATGAGGGGGAGGGAGGGGGGAGCACAGGCCGTTTTGGCAATTTTCCTATGGGATTTTCTAAAATTTGCAATCAATAGGGTGGGGCATGTGCCCCCGTGCCCTTATGACGTTACGCCACTGCGCTTACTCACTGTCTGCCCATCTCTGTTTAGGGAGCACACCACTAAATCAATGCGCCATTTGTGCAACCCTACTGAGTTCCGGTAAAATACAGAAAGTTTTTGAGGTATAATGGGCTGCTCTTTGGACTAATAATCAGAGAGAGTAGCGAATTATAGCTTAAATAAAAGTTTAAAGCCTGTGCATGAATTTGAATCACTAAAAAAGTCGCATTTTTATAATTATCGAGAAAATAGGTCCGCGTATTAAAAAATGGGCAGAATCGGGTTTACAGTCATGAGAGCATGTCAAAAACAGTGAGGGCGCTGTTTAGCGGCTCCTACCGGGAAAACGAGACGGAAGACTACCCATACATTGAAACATATGTTAAACTTTCATCGATTTGCAATCGACTGGTTATCCTTAAATTTCTCAGAAAGCGCCGAAAAGGCCTCAAAACGAGCAAATAAAACTGGTGTTTTTACACGTATTTCAATGGGGCAATTATTTAGTGGTGTGCGCCCTTTATCTATATTTGTCTATGTGTGTCGCTCTGAGGGAGACGGGGACTGTCTGTGGGTGTGTGTGCAACGGGGTGTAGGGATAGGAGGTCTAATATGTTTATCGGTAGTATTCGGCAGATTCTTTCTGCATACAATACACGGAAGTCCTTCGCAAGGAAAGTCTACATTATACAACTCGAAAGCATCAACATTTTAACCAACATTTAACGTTTAACATTTTCATTTTTTTATCAATTTGACAAATATCTACTGTCATCATGTCAACATCGAGTCTGCTTTTGATATAAACAGATTGGTCGTCTGCAAAACCTGATTCACGCGGGGAAAAGGTTAAACCACGTGACCTAATCTTAAGTTAATCTGTCAACTTAAGTTCGGAAATGGGAGTTTCTTATAGTCGATCTCATCCCCTCTATGTGATGTATATAGGAGAGTACATAGCAAATAAAAACCCCTACTTCAAGCCCTTCGTAAGAGAACAAACTCGGGAGGTTTGCAGTGTTTGAGTAAAGCCAAGCCGTTCATCAAGACAGTATGTGAATAGTCTTTAGATGATATATGTGCACGTTGTTTTAACCTCACGTGACCTAAAATCCCGATTTTGAGCTGGAGATATTTAAGGCTTTTTACATTGTTTTTAACACTCTTCAAAGGTGCAAAAGTATAGTTTCAATGGTTTTTCTTATAAAAAATGATTAGAACTATTAATAAAACACATCTAAACCAATACTAGTCATGTTTGTACTTATTTTAATGAGTTTACATAAATATATTTAATTGTGTTTAAAAAAAATTACAGTATTTCATTTCGCGGGAAAAATATGGAAAATTGTAAATCGTCTGCGAACGAGTGAATGGCGCGGGTTAATATGTTTCACAGGCGGTGTAAGACAAGAAAACCCACGGGAATCCGCCCGGTCATTATTAAGGCGACGCCGCATCTTGAGCCAAGCATTTTTGCTGCTTTATAAGATGTCCACAGTATGTCCATCTGTCCACTCCAGTGTCCACTTAAGACATGTGGCGAGACGCTAAAAATGCGCCCGTATTCATATTTGAAATTCAAAAGAAAACACTAATAAATTTTACCAAGCATAAAAAGCAGTTGTGTAGCAGATAAGTGCGATGTATTTTAGGTATAAACTGAAGGTCTTTATTAGTGATCAAGTGGGTTCTTTTATATCTTAGTTTCGTTCCGGTATTGCGCAATTTGCACTATCCCGTATCCGACACTTTTAAAATTACTACATATTTCGGCCACGCCATCCAAAGTTGTTTTGATAACAGTAAAATATGCGTAATATTGAGAATTATGAAAACTGGTCAAGATATAGGATAGCTATACATGTGGTTATTTTGTTGAATTTTAACAGTATTTAAGAACATTTTCACAAGTATACCCTATCTTAAGCAAGAGAAATGTAAAATTCATATGCGTTTCTCAGAAAGATTGAATAAAAAACTACAACTAAAAATAAAGGAAAACAATTACATCGGTAGATATCTATAATTTTGATGTTTCGAACATAAACATTGAGCTTATAAACTAACCTCAATAATCTGTTGTTGATATAGTATATATTTTAGCTATCTACCGTAGATAGCACATTAAATTACCTGTCGTTGATATAGTATTTTGACTATCTACAGTCGATAGCACAACCTGTCGTTGATATATTATTTTAGCTATCTACTGTAGATAGCACATTAAATAACATGTCGTTGATGTAGTGTTTTAGCTATCTACCGTAGATAGCACTATGAATAATCTGTCGTTGATCTATAGTATTTTATCTATCTACCGTAGATAGCACATTAAATTACCTGTCGTTGATATAGTATTTTGACTATCTCCAGTCGATAGCACAACCTGTCGTTGATATATTATTTTAGCTATCTACAGTAGATAGCACATTAAATAACATGTCGTTGATGTAGTGTTTTAGCTATCTACCGTAGATAGCACTATGAATAATCTGTCGTTGATCTATAGTATTTTATCTATCTACCGTAGATAGCACATTAAATTACCTGTCGTTGATATAGTATTTTGACTATCTCCAGTCGATAGCACAACCTGTCGTTGATATATTATTTTAGCTATCTACAGTAGATAGCACATTAAATAACATGTCGTTGATGTAGTGTTTTAGCTATCTACCGTAGATAGCACTATGAATAATCTGTCGTTGATCTATAGTATTTTATCTATCTACCGTAGAAAGCACATTAAATAACCTGTCATTGATATAGTATTTTGGCTATCTACCGTAGATAGCACATTAAATAACCTGTCGTTGATATAGTGTTTTAGCTATCTACCGTAGATAGCACTATGAATAATCTGTCGTTGATCTATAGTATTTTAGTTATCTACTGTAGATAGCACATTAAATAACCTGTCGTTGATATAATATTTTAGCTACTCTACCGTAGATAGCACATGAGAAAACCTGTCGTTGATATAGTATTAGCTACTACAGTAGATAGCACATTAAATAACCTGTCGTTTATAAGGTGTTTTAGCTATCTACCGTAGATAGCACTATGAATAATCTGTCGTTGATCTATATTATTTTATCTATCTGCCGTTGATAGCACATTAAATAACCTGTCGTTGATATAGTATTAGCTATCTACAGTAGATAGCACATTAAATAACCTGTCGTTGATATAGTATTAGCTATCTACAGTAGATAGCACATTAAATAACCTGTCGTTGATATAGCATTAGTTATGTATAGCAGATAGCACATGAATAATAAAACGGTGATGCAGTATTTTAGATATCTATTGTAGATAGCAATATGTATTATCTATCGTTCATTTGGTATTTTCATAGCTATTGTAGAGAGCATTTTTCAGATACCTAAAGTACATAGATATACCATGCACGTTAAATGTCTTCGGCATTATAGTTCTTTTAGCAATACCTTTTGCAGATGACATTTAAAGTCATAGCTACCTTATAACGTTTCAGATATCTACGTTAGCTGTCTACTACACTATACTAACAATGTACTGAGCACAATTACATATCTACCGTAGATAACACGTTCAGCTGACTACTATTACTATTATAAAACTTTTAGCTATACCATAGACAAATATACATCAGTTTCTGCTAACTATAGCATTAAAACCACATAACTATAATAAGATAGCAATTTTAGCTAAGCTAACTGACATTAAAATCATTTCAGCTATCTACCATAGATAACACTTTTTAGGTTTGAGCTAACTAACATTAAAATCACTTTTAGCTATCTACCGTAGATAGCACTTTCTTCTAACCACCACTATAAGCACTTTTAGCTATCTACCGTAGATAGCACTTTGAGCTAACTACCATTAATAGAGCTATTGTAGTAGCTATCTGCAATTAAAAGAGCTGATAACACTTTAAGATAAGTACCATTAAAAGTACTTTTAGCAATCTTCCGAAGAGTAAACAGCAAAGGCACTCTTAGCTTTCTGCACCGTAGATAACACATTCTGCCGATGATCATTAAAAGCAAATTTAGCTATCTACTATATACATAGCACTTTTATTAATAGCTAACTAACATGAACAACATAAACAAAATCACTTTTAGCTCTCTACCGTAGCTACCACTTTAAGCTAACTACCACAAAATCACTTTTAGCTATCTACCGTAGCTACCACTTTAAGCTAACTACCACAAAATCACTTTTAGCTCTCTACCGTAGCTACCACTTTAAGCTAACTACCACAAAATCACTTTTAGCTATCTACTGTAGACAATACCCTCTGCTAACTACCATTAAGGTCACTTTTAGCTATCTACCGTAGATAACGCTTTATGTGTTAATTGCCATTAAAAGAACTCTAGCTATCTACCGCACATATCACTTTTAGCTATAACTACTGTTTAAAACATTAAAATCACTTTTAGCTATATACCGTAGATAACACTGCAGCTAACAGCCATAAATAGCACTGTTAGCTTTTAACGGGAGATAGTTATTAGACGTTGAATTTGCTACGACAAAAAACTTTGAAATATATTGCAATATGGACAATAGTTTTTTCTTATCCACTAAAGGCAAAGCACATCACCCTACCCCAGACAGAATAGCTGTGAAAGAACTCTATTGACCTCTCTAGAAACAATTCTCTCCATTCATAGCTTTCCTCATCTGCACCCTTACAAATCTGCTTACCATGCTTAACAATCAAGTAGATTCTTTATAGAAATACATATTTCATCTATTTATTCCTTACACCCTAAAACTAAAAGAAAAAGTCAATCGTGTAAATTTAATTATTGAATTAATGAAAAGAAAACATGAAACTTAACAATATGCAGCACCTGTGTAAAACTTAACCAGATTTTTTTCTTACTTTCCTCTCTCTGATTCCCCTCCGAGGCTTTTTCTTTCTCTTAAATTTGACAAACTTAACAAATCATACCGTACCATTCACAAAGTGATTAAAAAACACACAAGATCGTATATAATTAGAATTTCGGACAATCCCTCTTTCCCCCAATATATTTGTGCCCCCATTTCCCCCCTCCAGCGTATACCTATTCACGCTCGGTTGTATTTAGATTTGACGCAATACAGAAAATTGAATATGAATCGTTAATTCATACTTACTGTTGTCTCCAGTTAGAAAATGCATGCAGATGTAAGCTTACCACATCAAAGTTAACAAATTTGTGATTTTCAATCATTGTTATTCTAAAAAACCTGAACCAATTCTAGGCTTGTTTGTACTCATTTGAATGCATTTTTCATGCTGATTTCAAATATCATCATTAAAATGTAAAATTCTGAAATTTTTTTAAATTTGAAAAAAAAAATGAAATTTTTATATGGGATGGGGATGCGATTATGGCGGGTTAAAAAGTTCTTATTGCAAAGATGATCAGGGTGTCTTTGCACACACGTTGTCATTTCGTATTCGTCTTAAATTGTTTATAATTCAGATTTTGGAAAAGGATTAGTAGTCAGTGGATGATTAAAGAAAACATTCTCTAGTCGAGTGAATTGTGGCCAGCCATCCGCCATTAGGGACATACGTGAGGTTCTACGCAAATTATCATCACTCTTTATTCTTATCTTTAAGAAAAAGAGAAGATAGGATTCTTTTATTACTTATAAGGACACGAATTTTTATATAAATAAGTTTAATCCATTTTATTCATTGGTTTTTACGTTTGCGGCTTCCTATATGAATAAGACGTGTTAAAATAATTGGTTATATAAATACAGGTATTTCGATGGCTAAAATGACCGTTCTGTTTCCCGGTCCTAAGCTTATTTGAGAAATAAGACTGAACCCAGACTAGTCAAAAGTTCAAATATTCTTATAAGTGGAGCGGAAAGGTCTTTTAGAACCGTTTTGTCTCGAATATAATGGAACTTAACATCCACAAAATGGTTCTAAAACGGAGGTCCACTACGAGCCTTTTTATTTTGTCCCGAATATAGTGGTCCACTTACAGAACCGCTTTGTCCTGTATACGTATCCGGAACCCGTAACAAAATAGTTTTCGAGTGTATTACACTTACATGTAGAAACATTTTGTACATGCCGTATATGTACAGAATCTTCACACATAATGGCTCTAGGATCTAGCGAAAACATCAACCAAAACAGGAAAGTTTTTCGATATTAGAACAACCATAATTTTTCAAAGAACCATTCAAATTGGCTCAAACACCTTTCCATTCTGTTTTCTGCGGTAGTGGTGAGGGGTGGGGGGGGTCTATTATGATAACCCTTCAAATAACGAAACCCACACTCCCCTTGTATTATGGCTTATTTACATGTAATCTTCCACAACTAACTGGAGTGAGTATTTCAAATGAAAGTTGCCCAACTGTCTATTCTATTCGAAACTCATACTCCCTCTGTGGAAGACCTTAGCTAAATCTTCCAAAATGGAGTGTGGATTTTAAATGGAACAGCCCAATTTGACCATCTTTCTTTAACATGCTTAAAAATTAATTTCACAATATATTTTGCTTGTTTATAATCTTTGCCTTAACGTGTAGCTTAAAATTTCCAATCTGTTATGGTTAATCACCTTTCCACCCTGATTTCAAATTCAAGGCAAATCTTCGAAGCGCGTCTCGACGTCCTTGAGGCTGCGTATGGTGTGAACATTAACACCCGGGTCTTGTTCGACTCAATGTTTTATCTCTGTCCGCGCAAGTTCTCTCATTTCTGGCGTTGTTTTTCTTCCACCTAACCTTACGTTTGGGGGGCTCTGGCCAAACATGGCGTAGTGTGTTAAGTCAATAATGAGAACATGATCAAAATGCTGAGATGTAACACGTTGGCTTTTTTATGCGTCATATCACTTGGATTTTAAACATTCGAATATATTGGGATACAGTTCTGTGACTCAAATATGCGTGTGAAATCATAAAATGACATTTGAATGCTATATACTAAAACGCATCCTTCATAACATGAGGTCAAAGGTTGGGCTTTAACTGTTCAATGGGAGGTTTTGAACTATGCTATTGGAGTTGATGCCATTTTGGCTCATATTGTAATGGTTTGTATGTCTGAATGTATGGTGAAACCCTAACGCCGTCACCAAGTCAAATAGATGAACATTTGTATAGAAGAAAAGGAAGAAGAAGTAGAGGAAGGAGATAAAGAAGGGGAGGAAGAAGAAATGTTTGAGATTTAGGAATACACTGAGGACTTTCCAGTGGATATTAAGGCGCGTCGGTGGGAGCATTACTTAGCGGTATTTGCACTCAAAAGATTGAGACTAATAAGGCTGACACACAAAAGGAATGGTATGGGTTTTATATATAAAGGAGATCCAAGGCAGTGGCGTAAGGGTTGTGGCGCACAGGGCTAAGGATACATATTGCCCCCCTCAGCTTTTGAAACAATTACACGCGGCGCGTGCGAAAAATTGCACAAATGCCACTAAGTAACATTGGTTATTATGAAGTTCAGTGAATTTTAGTCTTAAATTGATTTTTTAAATGAGAATTTGTGCTGAAAAGCGAAAATTTTGACTTTCATCGCTCAGGGAGCGCAGAATGCTGAATTCGTCAATTTGGCGCCCCTCAAGGCGCCCACTCCCGTCGCTACGCCACTGATCCAAGGCCTAATTTAAGGGGCGTCATTTCCGCTCATGTGCATACTATTTTAGGGAGGGAGGAGGGACGTCTAAAACTTTCTTTTTTGTATATATTGGCTTTGAATCAAGAACCGCCAGAACTCATATCTTATACTATGTATTAATATTAATGGGTACACTGCGTGCATATGTTAGTTCAAATGGGTAAAACGGTGGACAAATGTGGCTCATGCTGCCATCCCTCTCGTCTCGCCTTAAGTTTATGAGAAATATAAGCACATAGGGTACCACGAAAACATTTTTTGTTTTGGTCAGCCCATCTTGGGAAGTAAGCATTTAAGCATATTTCACTCACAACGGTGGTCAAATGTTTTAGTTCAAATGGGTAATACTCAGACAAACGTGGCCCATGCTGCATTCCATCTCGTCTCGATATAAGTTTGTGAGAAATTAAAAAGATAAAAATTCCCTTTAAAAGGGAAAGCCAGCCTCAATGTAGAAGAGGTCTTGTAATTAGTTTTGGTCAATGTGAAAGGCATTTTTAGGATCACGCTTACATCTACATGACAGTCCACCAAACCATCAACGATGAGAACATGCACACTGAAACAGCAGAAAACATTAATTCCTAATCTCATGTCAACTCTTTTAATTCATTACATGTACTCCAAATTGTTCTGGTCTGTTTGTTTTGTTGTTGTTGTTGTTGTTGTTGTTGTTGTCGTTGGTTTTTTTGTCTTTTCAGCTTTTTACCCACGATATCTCAATTTCCAATTTTGTAATACCAGAACTTACGAACTCAATATCTTCGCTTAGGAATGTCCGATTTCACTGCTTTCGATATATACACTGCCGGTTTGAGTTAACTTACATGTACATTTTATTTTAAAATAACTTAATTAATTCGCAATGTATAGTTTAAGCCTACTATATTATAATAGATAGTGGCCAGCACATTTATAAAGGACTGGTTACTCACTACAATCTTCACTCTTAAACTGTGTTTTTCTGAATGTGCTGATCATGTTGATTGCTAGTCGGAAACTCCTGCGAAGCTATGGACATGGCATCTTACATACTCCATTCTATAACAGTCTGCCTAGTGCCTTGTGTGTTTTCTCTTCAATCATTTTGTTGAATGTAATTTTATGAATCAAATAGTTATGTGTCATTTTATTTATAATAAAGAAGTTATTAAATTAATAAAGTAAGACAATTTATTTATCTATAAGTTATTATATAGGCATGTCACAGTGGCTGCACAATACTCCTGCCACACTGTGCATGCAAGCATAACAGTAAATTGAAAAGCGCGCGCATGAAAGTTGTTCAATTTTGGCAAACATCCATGTCGAAAAATTAATTTCCTCATATGTGCTATTTATCACAATTGTTTGAATTTTTGATATATGGTGTGTGAAACCTTTCTGTGACTACCATCGGTTTTTTTAAAATAAATATTGCTTCGTTTAAGAGCTACTACCTGTTTTATGGATTGTTGAAGATGCATCATAAATCAATAAATATAGGCCTTTTGAAAAATCAAGACCTACCACCATTTAGCTGAAATACTAATCTTTCTAAGCATGTAAATTATTTCCGTCGACAACGAATGGCACACTTGAGGAAAATGATCTGAAACAAAACGTTTTTAAGTGAGTTTAAAGGGAGTAATATTCCAAACCACAATAACTCTAAGCCATTGTGTGTGTCCAAGGCCACACCATTTTTGTATACGTGGTATAGTAAGAGAGGCTATTCCTTTTACCGTTTCTCTTCCCATGTCAATCCAGATAACAAAATGTTAATTTAAAGTCTCATTGCAAATGCATTTTTATTTTTACTTTTCGGATTTGGCTTTGAGCAATGATGACACATACCATATTTACAGAAAAAATGAAAATTCTATTCCAGACACCGTCAAAATGTCAAAGTTTGTATTTTTTGTATTATATTAAAGTAATTAACTGCAGATTCTTTACTCAACATCTTAACACGTTCATACTTGACAAATTTATGATGAATGAAAAGACTTTCATTAAATATTGAAAAAACAAACAAAATTACTCATGCCTAATTTACATAATAATATCATGAATACATAATTAGCTGTAATAAGCTAATTTGCATAATTGATTACTTTTTGTGTATTTTTGTTATCAATTGAAAGAACTTTGTATACATATGTGTGCGAAAAAACCGCACCCTGATATCATGTACGGTTTTCTATTGGCATCAATTTTGCATATTAATTAGCTGAACTTAGTCATTTTTGGTGTTTAATTTGTCTGCAGATTGGCCGCAATTGCTCAAATAGTATATTTGGTTAATTTATTATAATTATTCAATGATAGATTTTTTTAATTTTGTTTTCTTTGACGAAGTCACAAAAGGTAGGCATTCAACCTGTGATACTTAAATTAACGCTGCTTTTTCAAGCAAGTGTCTAAATACACCTTCAAAATCTCGAAATGTGCCAATTTTGACATTATAGCATTTTGTGGCAGATTTGCATTCCATTTATGAGCATCTTAACATTGACAATACATCACAATGCAGTGACCGATTTCAATTCGGTTTTTTGATTTTTGATGCTTTGATAAAGGTCATTCATGTAGAAACATTAAATAACGTGTTTCTGCTGCCCTTATTTTTGAGGTGATATACCTAAGTGCATGTCAAATGGGGTACATTGTTCAATACTATATGCATAAATTATGCCCATATTATAGCTAGGCCCTAAAACTTTATTTTGCATCGGATTTTTCCCGTTGAAAAGACAAAACTGATGTTTATGATAGCAACCATTTCATCAATAACATTTTGAGTCATTTTTATCCATAAAACGACACAGGATATGATAGATAACTACTTTCACATCAATATGGTCCATATGATCACAGATTGTTGAGAATCTGTGATATGATCCGGGGATCTGATGAAGATTTTGATTCTATAGATCTGTTATCAACATGATATCACGCTGTTCAGTGGTCAAGGAGTAAGGACCCCCGGTCAAGGACACTGATATGACATCATAGGTGATGTCAGATTTTCTTCTGCTGACCATATGATGCTATATATATTAACTATTATTGTTACATTTAGGCCTTTAAACTTTTAAAGTCATAATTAATTAGTTCAAACATAACTTTGGTAATACTCACTCGTTTTCGTTCGTTGAAACGGCAAAACATACTTACTTTTCCTAACAAATCGAATTAAAATATTTAAAAAAAAATTTAACCACAAAAAGTAAAAAAACAAAAACCTTCCAATACCACTAAAATATAATCTCTTGAGTAAACTGACCCCAAACCTGAAACAGGTACCAGCCCCGAATGGGCTGGCGAAAACACTTTTCGTTTTAATCAGTACTTCTCAGATGCATTTAAAGGAGTATTTCGTGATCCTAGCATCCTATTTTTATGACATTTTTCAGTAGATATCCAAGAAAAACGCTTAATACCCAAAATTTCAGTTGATTCCGATTTTGCGTTTGCGAGTTATGCATGATTATGTGTATTACACCCCATTACACCGCTCCATAGACAATGTGTGTTGTAATTTCGTTCTGGTGTACCAGAACGAAATTCAAATTTCACGATATCTTTGCTAAACGAATTAATGTTGAGAAAAGTGGGGGGATAATGCTGTGGATCACGAAATGCCATTTTAAGCCTATCTAATATTTCTTGATTTTATTTATATAGTTGCAAAGCGATGCAGCTCACGTTCATTAAATGAACATCAGAAGAATTGTTAAACTTTAAATTATAAAGATAATAATTGTCTATACTTGGTAGCACTTAAAATGTTTAAATTTTATGTTTCAAATAGAGACGAGTTTAAACACACCTCTCTATTTCAAGCATTATATCATCTGAACATATTATGGAAAACGTTGCTATCCAGAGAATATGATATGTATTGTTGCTATCTTCAGTAGATAGCATATTTATGGCAAAATGCTGCTATATACTATAGATAGCAATATGACTGTGATTGTTCACCCGAACATAAATTGAGATTAAACTTCGTACAAGTCTTTACACTGCATTGTCACAGCATGCGAAAAACACCTTAAAAATTGTCGAATTTTGCATGGCGAATTGTTTATGATGTTTTCTAAATTGAATAGCCCGCGTAATATCTTTGAGCTTGCACTGTATTGAGAAGGTGTATTGATTATCTTCGAGTTTCGAGTCTTGAGTCAATTTTTCGAGTCTCGAATTTCGAGTCTCACATTTCTAGTTTCGAGTTTTATACTTCGAGTTTCGAGTCTTATTTCTCGAGTTTCGAGTCTCATATTTCGAGTTTCGAGTTAAATTTTTCGAGTTTCGAGTCTTATATTTCGAGTTTCGAGTCTTGTATTTCGAGTTTCGAGTCTTATATTTCGAGTTTCGAGTCGCATATTTCGAGTTTTGAGCCTCATATTTCGAGTTTCGAGTCTTATATTTCGAGTTTCGAGTATCGAGTGTCAAATTTCAAGTTTATAATATCGTGTTTCGAGTCTCAAATTTCGAGTATCGAGTGTCAAATTTTCAGGTTTTGACTTTATAATATCGAGTTTCCAGTAATACAAAAAAGTATTTAAACAAACAAAACAAGCAATCACAAAACATATTCACAGACATACATATTAACACACATAATTCACAAAAACGTGCATTTTCACGATAATGAAATTCAAATTCAATTCAAAACGGACCCTTTCTAATGGACAAATGGCATTCAAAACCCACTAATATTGTTTCTTGGTCAAAATACTATAAAATGAACAAAAAAAAAACTCGAAAAATAAGACTCGAAAATCGAAGTATAAAACTCGAAATGTGAGACTCGAAACTCGAGACTTGAAAATTTGACTCGAGACTCGAAACTCGAAGATAGGCAACACACATTGAGAAGAGTACGAACGGCAAACATCTAACATTTCTTTTAGGACTTTCATCCCAATATTAATACAGAATAATGGGATGTCAAATATTCAAATGGCATTATTATAACACCAGGAACGTCAAACAGTTTCAGTTTACACTGAACCATGGATGAATCAACCTCATTTCGTATTACCGTAATATATAATACGTTTAAACTTATTGTGGTGTCAAAAGTCACACTATATACAGGGTCAGTTTGGTGTTTTAGTGTGCATCAATCAATCAATCCATCAATCAATCAATCCATCAATCCATCAATCCATCAATCCATCAATCCATCAATCAATCAATCAATCAATCAATCAATCAATCAATCAATCGATCGTTCAATCAATCAATCGTTCAAATAACCAATCAAGCAATCATCGATCGATCGATCAATCAATCAATCAATCAATTCATCAATTTATC
Organism: Amphiura filiformis; assembly: GCF_039555335.1. Classification (NCBI taxonomy): domain Eukaryota; kingdom Metazoa; phylum Echinodermata; class Ophiuroidea; order Amphilepidida; family Amphiuridae; genus Amphiura; species Amphiura filiformis. The sequence continues at coordinate 48,891,291 of NC_092629.1, read as the reverse complement.
ATCAATCATCAATCAACATATCAATTATAATAGATCATTTTTAAGTCTGGTGTTTTAGTGTACAATACTGTACATGCATCAATCAATCAATCAATCAATCAATCAATCAATCAATCAATCAAGTATCAATCATCCATCATCAATCAATCAATTGATCAATCAATTAATCAATTTATCAATTTATCATCAATCAATACATCAATCATCAAGATGTCAATAAATAAATAAATATATCAATCAATCAAGCAATCAAGCAATCAACATATTAATTATAATAGACCATTTTCAGTCTGGTGTTTTAGTGTGCATGCATCAATCAATCAATCAATATATCAATCAGTATATATATCAATCAATCAACATATCAATTAATCGATTTTTTAAAAACCTGGCTATCAAGTGATTATTATAGGAAACACCGTAATGGTAAAGGCTTTTTACATAAGAATTCAAAAAAATGTGGAACAAGTAGCGGCGATAATGCAAAGCGACAGATCCAGGATTTTGAAAGGGAGGGGGAGCTCAAAACATTGCAAAATTATCGAGCATACGAACCCCACGAACCCCTTCACCCGCTTTCCTAAGACCGGTATCCAACAAAATAAAAATCTATTTTAAACATGCAATACATTTCACTCAAAAATGTTCACAGAGAAATGGGTCAAAACGTGGCGTGGTAGGTGGGGGTGTGTGGGTGTGTGTGTGTGTGTGGGGGGGGGGGTGATTTTCTCAGAATTGTTTTACGTCAAATCTGTGTTAATGATAAGATTCCTTGACTCTTTTCCTTTCGAAAAATCTATACTTTATACTATAGTACGTCGTTCGTGAATAATTAAAAAGAAGTTACTTTAAAGGAAGGTAACCCTGATATATTTGGAAATCTGAATTCTTGAAAACTTGTGTAACATAAAATGTCGTCCCTTTCAAGCAATCATGCAAAGGGAACACGTAAATGTGATTAAATCTTTATGGAATCACTGCCATTTATACAGATTGATACTGGTAGTCTACAATGTTTTTATTAATGACAACCATCATGAAGCTGTAATCAACTGATATCAATTAAAAGATCCCATTTTTCTCATTAACATGTTATTGTAATAGGAGTTCCAAATCGGTATATTTCTGAAGATATCATCTAAAACCGTTGAATTGGTCTCAAATGTGGTATACCACAATATCGAGACTAACTCAAAAGTTAGTCAAAAATGTTACTGATAAAAATATGAGCTTTCATCCTGATACCAGAATCTGCATTTTGATGGGGTAAGCATGGATATAGTCTTATCTAGTATTTCATGTAAAGTGGGGCATGAGGCTGTCAATCAGGTTACCAGTACTTTTAACTTAAAGCCATATTGTAACATTTGCTGAAGACGACGCCCTCAAGTTTGTTCAAAATTTTTTACATGATTTTGACTAATTATACATTGGTGTATTTAATATTCGTGACATAATCCGGTACTTTTGATAAAGCGAAGTGTATGGCAAGCTAAAATGCCCAAATGAAAATCAGGTTTCAGGTTTCTTACAAAGAAATCAGGTTTTCGCAGAAATGTTCAAGAATGCAAATGGGGACCGCAAAGACTAAAGTGTCATTAAAATGACTGAAAATGGCACCAAAAATTGCCAAATGGTAACAAAAATTTGGCTCTCACACTAAAAACCTGGCTACGTTGATGGAAACTGGATTTTGCACAGCATACAGCGGTGTTGCATGATATGAAAGGCGTAAAAAATGGGTTTTTTTTTTTTTTTTATCACCCATGCATTGCATAATGCTCTCTGAATTGAAAAGCCCGCGTAAACATGTTTGACTTTGTACGGTAATGAAAAGAGGACGAACTTGGGGCAAACATGTAACAGTTCTTTTTGGTTTTTTTTTCATCCCAGTATTAATACAGAACACTGGGATGTCAAACATTTTATCATTCAAGTTGTGAATGGATAATTTTGTGATAGGACAAAACATACCGTCCTTTTGTATCTTAGTGTATAATACGTACGTATATATACTTATTGTGGTGTCAAAGTATTACAGAGCTCGGTCTATGGTGTTTTCGCGTGCATTTTGATCCCGGGGAATCAATCACACAATCATTCAGTGAATCAATCAATCTTCTTTTGCTCTTGTTTCGTTATCATGGTTATGTGCAGTTTCAATCAATAAATTAAAATTAATCACAATCAATCAATCGCAATAAATCAGAATCAATCAACCAATCGATCGATCGATCAATCAACATACCAAAATCAATCAATCAATCAATCAATCAATCGAGCTATCAATCGAGCTATCAATCAATCAATCAATCGCGCAATAATGAAGATGTGCGGGGGTGCACCACTCATTCCGACACGCCGCTAGTCCGACACGCCGCTAGTCCGACAACACAAAATCCCTATAGTATACTTAGAGGTGCGTCTGTCCGAAAATGAAAAGCACGGCGCTAGTCCAAAAAAGCATGTGCTAGTCCGCAAATGAAAATCACTGCAACAGTCCGACACGCCGCTAGTCCGAATCTGAAAACACAGTTTTCATTCTGACACGCCGCTAGTCCGAATCCGAAATACAATGCGCTAGTCCGAATTTGGAAAACACGTCTTCAGTCCGACACTGCTCTAGTCCGAAACTGAAAACCATGGCGCTAGTCCAAAAAGCATGTGCTAGTCCGCAAATGAAAATCACTGCAACAGTCCGACACGCCGCTGGTCCGAATCTGAAAACACAGTTTTCATTCTGACACGCCGCTAGTCCGAATCCGAAATACAATGCGCTAGTCCGAATTTGGAAAACACGTCTTCAGTCCGACACTGCTCTAGTCCGAAACTGAAAACCATGGCGCTAGTCCGAAACTGAAAACTACAGCGCTATTCCGAATCTGAAAAACACTGCGCTAGTCCGAATATCAGACTAGCGCAGTGTTTCCCCCAAATCAAAATCGGACTAGCGCAGTGTTTTTCAAATTCGGACTAGAGCAATGGTTTTCAGTTTCGGACTAGCGCAGTGTTTTTTAGATTCGGACTAGCGCAGTGTCGGACTGAAGGAGTGTTTTCCAGATTTGGACTAGCGCAGTGGTTTTCAATTTCGGACCAGCGCGCGCAGTGATTTCATTTTCGGACTAGCGGCGTGTCGGACTGGCAGAGTGTATTTTAGTTTCGACTAGCGGCGTGTCGGACTGGTGCAGTGCATTTCAGATTCGGACTAGCGGCGTGTCGGACTAGTGGAGTGCGAACCATTAACTTAGCCCTACTATGGGGCCTTTAGACTATGGTGAGCCAAAACCATGGTATATTATAAAACCTGGCTTAACTTAACTTTAAAGCATTTATAAAGCGCCATCTATCTAGGTAGCCTAATCCGGGCGCTATACAATACAGAAACAAAAAAATGACATAAGAAAACATAAACATGAACAATACCTGAAACCGACAAGAAGCATATTTAGCAAAAATACTCTTAGAATTTGACTATATATACATGGAACTGCTAAACCCAGTGACTGCTTCCTCAGAAAAAAAGCGGTCACTGGGTTTTAGCGGTGCTCGGATATAGTGTGTTGTAGCGGTGCTACCCTTAACTTCGGGTAGATTTGCAAATGTTAAACCGTGGGGACTGGAGAAGACATGTATTAATAAAGTGCATATTATCAGTATTATTGTTGTTATTGTTGTTGTTGCTGTAGTTGCTCGTTTCTTAATAATAATTATTTTTAAACTTTTTTAATTGTCGTCTTGAAATTTGTAGACAGGTGATTGGTCCCATCCTACATGTATTATTTCAACCCATTTTAGTTGTTAAATGGGATCAATTTGTAAGCACAGAATTAACAGTTTGTCACCTTATATTGGTTTTAAATGCTCTAATACAAATATCCAGAGGGCGATATGGGGTTGTACCATGTCCAATCCCCGGACAGATTCAATTATGTTAATCAAAAACTTTACAAAACCCGACTGAGAATGACAGGAAATAGTGTAAAAACCTTCCTGTGACGAATGACATCTAACAAAACTGTTAAATGTCTGCACGGAACAGGTAGGCGAGGATATACCTGTGTTTGTTCTTATAATAGGTTTGGTTGGTAAACATGGTAAGGACCGTTCACAAACACTTGTTAGGGGGTCTGTTGCAAAAGAGGGGGCTCCTTAAAGTTGTCAACCTCCTAAAATGACCATAAATTTATATGATTTTCTATTGGGTTGATCTATGATTTTCATGTCAAAAAAGGGGGCCCTGAAATTTTTGAGATCTAAAAAGGTGGGGGTGAAACACTTTCAGCATCAGGCCGCCTCTATAAACAGTAACAAGTGTTTGTGAATGGTCCCTAAATGAAAAACTTTACTTGGGCTCAAAGAAAATAAATGGAAAAAAATAATGGCCTTAATTGGCTGTTAGTTAAAATCCACTATGGAAGACATGACTTTAATCTTCCAGACAGGGAGTGTGAACTTCAAATGGAGTTACCTTAAGGGCTGGGGTATGAACGTTTGGACAGTATTTATTGTGGGACATTAGAGCACATCAGACATATCGAATTGCATTTTGAATACGAAGAATGTCATTCTGATATCAAATTATTTTGATTTTTGTGAAATTCGCAATGTAATACACATTTTATGGCAAATCATTAAAATTGATATTTTTGATATTTAACAGTACTCAAGTAAACTTTATAAATCTGATGATTTATACTTAAAGTGTATGTAGGTGGGATGAAAAGCCGACGATCAATTGAAAATTTTGATCTTTCGTATTGAATATATGGATTTTTTCCCCAAAACACCAAAAAAAATTAGGTCTTTTTGGGAAAAAAATCCACATCTTCAATATAAAAGGTCAAAATTTTCAATTGACCGTCGGCTTTTCCTCCAAGCTATACATACACTTTAAGAATATATCATTAGATTTATATAATTTACTTCGAGGACTGTTATATATCAAAAATTTGATATTCGGCTTTTTCTCCCACCTACATACACTTTAAGAATATATCATTAGATTTATATAATTTACTTCGAGGACTGTTATATATCAAAAATTGGAAAAATATCAAATTTTTATAATTTGTCATAAAATTTGTATTATATTGTGATTTAAAAAAAATGAAAATTATTTGATATCAGAAAGACATGCTTCGTATTCAGAATGCAATTCGATAGGTTTGAGGTGCTCTCATGTCCCACAAAAAATACTGTCGAAACGCAATAAACGCTCATTTTGGATCCCTTAAGGGATCTGGAATGAGCGTTTTGAGCGTTTCGACAGTATTTTTTGTGGGACATGAGAGCACATCAGACATATCGAATTGCATTTTGAATACGAAGAATATCTTTCTGATATCAATATTTTAATTTTTTGAAATTCACGACATAATACAAATTTTATGACAAATTATTAAAATTTTAATATTTTCAAATTTTTGATATATAACAGTCCTCGAAGTAAATTTTATAAATCTAATGATATATTCTTAAAGTGTATGTAGGTGGGAAAAAAAGCCGACGATCAATTGAAAATTTTGACCTTTCATATTGAAGATATGGATTTTTTTCCCAAAAAGACCTAATTTTTTTGGTGTTTTTGGAAAAAATCCATATCTTCAATACGAAAGGTCAAATTTTTCAATTGATCGTCGGCTTTTCATCCCACCTACATACACGTTAAGTATAAATCATCAGATTTATAAAGTTTACTTCGAGTACTGTTAAATATCAAAAATATCAATTTTTAATGATTTGCCATAAAATGTGTATTACATTGCGAATTTCAAAAATGAAAATTATTTGATATCAGAAGTACATTCCTCGTATTGAGAATACAATTCGATATGTCTTATGTACTCGGATGTCCCACAATAGATACTGTCCAAAGGTTCATACCCCATCCCTTAAGGTGTCAACTCTGGAGGTAGTGGGACTTGAGATGCTCCAGGGACTAACTGTGATCATGTAATGAACAATAAAGCATAGCGACGTTGTGTTTTTAATCTCTTTGATAAAAACATTTAAAAAAAGAAAGAAGAGAAAGATAGCAACACAAAATGATAAAAACACAACATGTGATACAAATCCTTATTAATAAAACAATTCTTTGAAATAAATACTCTTTAAATCAAACAATCTTTGCCAAAATTGAGTTTCATAGTGTTTGCTACATTTTTTCAGAAACCTTCGAATGCTGTCATTGTTCTTATTTTTAGTTTATTTTTTTTAACAATATTGTATAATATATACCCTATTTGCAACCAATCGAAGAAATCACCTGTTTAGGTTGATATTACGAGTCCTGAAATACCACGGTGTATAAAGGAAAACCAACGACAATATTGACGGTGTGGCGCTTTTCTCTGATTATTTACGGTGGTGTTCTTAGCCAACTACCATGTTTTTAAAGCACTTTCCCTCATTTATGTGAAGACTTTAGATAGTGCCCAATAAAGTGCGCAACTTAAATCACTGCAATGGAAGGGGGTGGTTGGACCTACCACCTCTGAGCCCATGGTATTGACTAAGAGGTGTTTTTGTTTTTGTTAAATAGTTCCTAATTAGAAGACAAAATTATAGGGGTCCACATTCTTAGTGAATTTTAGGTCTGGGGATATAATCTATATTTTTGATGCAAGCGAACCTTTTGCCCAAAAGGTTCGCAGATTTGATGTCCCACAACCTCCAATTAAACCCTGGCTACCGTTGTGGTTAACAATGATTCTAAACATCCACGGTAATGCATGTTGTTGTGGTGGTGGTATGGTGTTAGTATGGGGTTTGGGAAACCCTGTCTTTTTTTTTACTTAACTTCTTTTACTTTTAAGGTATTGTAGGCGAATTTGTGTCCAAACTTGAAATATAAAAATTTTAATTAAATCATTAATTTCCGTTTGAGTTAATTTATACAGTTGCCAGAAATCTCCGTAAGAATTTACACCATTTTTTACAGTGTAGGCTTATATAGAATCATATTATACTTGTATCAATAAATAGAATAGTCCCATATTCATAATATATTGTTGGTCTTCATGCTAATTGCAAATATTAATTTAAAAAAAATATCCAAAAAGTGAGATTGAGGGCGATTATCCCTCAGAATTTATATTGATCAGTATAGGCTACAAAACCTGTTTACACATTGCACAATATTTATTATATTATACGTTTAAATTAAAACAATATTATTAGCATGCCTTAACAATAAATAATACTTAAAGTAGGCTACTAAGAAAAAAAGGAACGTAGTTCATTAAAAAAAAAAAAGATCGTATACATTATTACTTCAATATGAAAAATAAATACCATTTTATTTTGTTGTATAAAGTATTGTTCTTGAATACTTTACTTTTTAAAATTTTCCTTTACACTGCGAAGTCCTATTTCGGGCAAAATAGTCTTAACATCGCATTTTGAATAATAGTTTTCTTATATAAAATAATGAAAGCTTTCCAATATTTTTTTTTGTATTTCTGTTTTTATTGCCCTGTACTTGGAACTGGTGGGTGGAGAAAGTTTCCAATATTTTAATTTCACCGATACATTTGATCTTATTCTAATCAACCATTATCATTCATTTTTATTGTTATAAGTGACTTTTATCTAAAATAACGGATAGTTTCCTTTATAACCAGTTATAGGGTTAGTACTGTGTTATTGACAATTTTAGGAAGGGCGAATATTTCAACTTAAAACCAAAACAAAGAAAGAAACAAAAAAGCCGTCAAAAATGAAACTTTAATGTAAGAACCCGACGATATTGTTCATTTTTTCTGTATCAACCACCAACCACTGAGTGTAAATTAAGTATACCAAACTTACCGGTAATAATAGCCCTATCATGTACCCGGAATCACGAAATGACGAAATTTCACGATTTCTTTTTCCGTTTGGCACCGGGGTTTGGCATCATAAATTTTGAAACGGTCCCCGGACACGGTCGCGTCGTCTGCTCAAATTAATAATACAATTCAAAATTTGTAAAATACTGGTTAAAGCTCTTTTGATTTGTTTTAACTTTAAACAGTAAAAGGTTGGAATAGCATTAAAAAAAGCCCTGCACAATGTAGATAAAAACTGTGTAAAAATGTGATAAGGCACATGTACTTTGCAAACTTGCCAACAACAGTCATGGTTTACTTCAAAAACAGTCTAGCGCCCCCTATGGTTCAAGTTCGGACCTCATTAATCAAGTCGAAGTTCGCTAATCTGTCAATCTTGAAACGTTACAGATGATTGACAGCTCTCATCAGATATATTTGCATAAGTAGCCTGTCTAATTTGGATCCATAGATGGCGCTGTTGTAGCACTCCGTTAATTTTTCACTGCCAAGTTCTTCAGTATGGCTGAGCGATGAATCGTATACAATGGGTTGCACTAGCCATTCCCTAATAGCTTATGAACTAATGAACCTATAGCCAATATCGCCAAGTCACTATCTAACCCCGCTATTTAACACCTAAAGGTGGATCTCGGCAATGGATGACAATTCACAATGTCCAAAGTTATATCCTTGTTATTAGAGAGAGAGAGAGAGAGAGAGAGTGAAATATATTTTCAAAAGCGTGGAATAAAATACACGCCTTTTCAAAAGATGGCAATAAACATGATAAAGTTCACTCTTTCACCATGTTCACAGAGTGGAATTTACTCTTTAGGTAGAGCTGCAGAGTGAATTTCAAACCCTTTTTTCAATCTTGTGAGGGTACATCTCCTCACTTCTCTAAGAACAAACTTCTGAAAGAGTAAAGTGTACTATTCTTCCCGTTCTCTTTCATTGTATTGATCACATAATATGCACATATTTTAGAGAGAAATAACTCGTAATTCACTCTTACATGATTTAAAATGCACTATTAGTGATCCCAGGAATTTTAGGGATAGACCTATAAAAAGAAGAATATAAAGTTCTTATAATTATTATCAACTCTTTTTAACTCGAGTGTTTACTGCAGACGACAAGTATAGATAAAAAAAAATCAGAATTGTAAATGTTCATGACCATATTTGGAATCAGCAGGGAAAATGCTTTAAAATGAGTACAAACCAGTCTCGCATTGGTTTAGTAGTTCTTAAGACAGCTCTTGATATTTTGAGAAAATATCTCAAAGCATTAATCGTCATTTTTGTTTATTATTTGAAAAATTGACATCGATGAAGAAAGTAGTGCGACGAAATATGCATCATGTGAAACTCCATTCAACTGTGTAGAGTCCGCAAGTGTCCGCAACTCCACACGGACAAACTCCTCTAACATCATGAACATCATGTTTTACCATGTTTACCCCCAGGTTGCGTTGGGTCTTGCCACTTCTAGAATATGTTATAGCACATCTATACTATTTACAGTATCCAAACAACTGATTTGTGATGCTTCGTAGATTTTCTGATTTTACCAAATCCCCATAAAAAAAGAAGTATGACTTTGACATTGACATGACTGATGATGTCCAAGCATCGAGACTTCGTAGTCCTTGGTTTAATGCTAGACTAGTTTACATCTAATCACTTCCTTAGTACGCTTTTGGTTTCCGATTATATAATTATTGTGTGGTTCACTTTCTTGTGGACCATGCATGCCCTTCAATGTCATACCTATTTCTCTTTGGATGTGCTTTAATACACTGTAAAAAGTGCGTCTTAATTAGCAATAGTGTCTTAAAAGTACCATATCTTCAGCAATGGGTATTGCCCGCTTAATAGACGCGATGTTAAGACTTGCATGTAATTATGTTATTAACATAATGCAATGTCTTCAACAATAGAAAATAGACGTATAGGTTGCGTGAAAAGATAACTTAAGACGTGTCCTATGGAGTTGGTTTTGAGATTTTTCTCCAGGAAGCCTGAGAGACGTAACTACAGACGTATTCAAATTTAAGACAAGTTAAGTCATGTTGCCATACAATGTAAATGTACAAAGACATGTCAATTGAAGCTGGTTTGACATCTTGAGTCCTTTGGTCAAACATGTCTTGCCAGCAGACATGTCTCAATTGCACATATAATACTATTATCATCTTGTAGCTTTCTAGTGTTTCTATATTTTAAGTTTTCTGATGTTTACCCCATGAGAACTACCTGCCTATTGGTCAAAAAGAAGTTTTCATTATCAATTGGACCAATCAGCAACATTGTTAGAATAATTTCTCCACACAAAACAATTTGGGTGAATTATTTGCAGAGCTCCATTCTGATTGGTGATTAAAATGAAGATTTCATGTAATTGACCAATCAGAGGCAATGTTAGATCGGCAGGATAGTGCTCAGGGATTTAATGCCATGTCTATGTGAAAGACACACTTACCATGCTTACTAAAACCTTTGGCTAAGCTTTACTATACCCTACCACATTTGGCCGTCGCCGAAGCTACCCTAGTTTTAGCCCTGCTACACCGACGGCGCGAAACTCGATGATCGGATTACATTGAATGATGTATGGATTAACTCAGTGCAATAAATAAATCACTTAATTCAGCAAATTAAACGAACGAGAGAGATTCAAAACAACATTGTAGTAATTTCATTAATAATGCCACTATATAATGAAGAAGAGGAACATTAGTAAATTTTAAATTTAATTATTCATAATTATTGCTTTGCTTCCCATAATCAGCCAGGAATCATAAATCTGCATAATGATCGGTTTCCATTAATTAATTATCTTATTTAAAGAAGAGATAAATAATTATTAGGCCTAATTAACTTAAGAACATTAAATAAAAACATTAACTTTTAACAATACTCAGTCATTAATTACCCTATAATATGTAAATTATGATGCACACGAGGAAGGTTACCGTTGTTGCAGGCTACAACGACTTCGCCGTTTGATAATTAATCAATTAATTAACGTTCTTAAACAATTAACTTTTATCAATATTCCGTCATTAATGTTATGCCCATGAGGAAGGTTATCGTTGTTGCAGGGCTACAGCGACATCGCAGTTTGATAATTAATGAATTAATTAACAAACAAACAAAGAAACAAACTTGATAAATATTCACCCATTAATGCGATGCCTATGAGGAAGGTTATCGTTGTTGCAGGGCTACAGCGACATCGCCGTGTGAACTTTGAACGACAATTTCTCAACAACCCTACTACCGATTTCCATGATTTTTGTACCAAATTTCTTCTTTTTAAAAGACCTTGCTAAGTATATGCCTAAATGATAAAAATTATCATGATTATACGTCGTTCATAAAACGCCCCTACCACTCACAAGCTTTACTTTACATTGACCGCGTTCTTACGTTCAATACAAATCTGAATAAAGATGGAAGATAACAGTTCTGTTACATTCACAATGTTTTGTTGAACTTGTAAAAGAAATGTCTTATGATGCTTATTTTTTCACCTAATTAGTCGGGACTGTATGACCATTTTCTTCTTAATTAACTTTTCAGTGATCATGGTCCTGTTTTTATTTATAACAACTGCAAAGTATGAAATCACATAAACCAGTGTATACGTCGTTCATAAAAGGCCCCAACAAGTGATAACCAGGTGCAAAAGTTCTGTTTCTTCTTAATTAACTTTTCAGTGGTCACGGTCCTGTTTTTATTTATAATATTTGGAAATTATGAAATCACATAAACCAGTGTATACGTCATTCATGACCCAACCAGTGACAACCAGGTGCAAACTAAGTTATGTGCATTATGCGCTTACCAATGACAACTTAACTTAATATTTCCTCTTGTCAACAAACAAGCAACTCCCTATTTCACATGTGCATCATATCAGGTATAGGTTAGCGGCGTCGCTGTAGCACAGCAACAGCGATACCTTCCTCCTCTTCATTACATTTATTTGATCAAGTCACTACAAAATACGCAAAAAGTCTAGCTTTACGCCGTCGCTGTAGCACAGCAACAACGATAGCTTCGCGCCGTCGGTGTAGCCCAGTAAAAAGGTATAGCTTCGCGCCGTCGCTGTAGCACGGCAACAGCGATACCTTCGCGCCGTCGGTGTAGCCCAGTAAAGGTATAGCTTCGCGCCGTCGCTGTAGCACGGCAACAGCGACACCTTCCTCCCCTACATTAATTTGGTGACATGACCAAATAAGGTAGGCCTATACCTCAGTGCCGTCAGTGTTACCATACGGAAATAGGTATACTTTCGCGCCGTCGGTTTAGCCCCTCAAAAATGTCTAGCTTCGCGCCGTCGCTGTAGCACGGCAACAACGACACCTTCGCGCCGTCGGTGTAGCCCAGTAAAAAGATATAGCTTCGCGCCGTCGCTGTAGCACGGCAACAGCGATACCTTCCCGCCGTCGGTGTAGCCCAGTAAAAAGGTATAGCTTCGCGCCGTCGCTGTAGCATGGCAACAACGACACCTTAGCGCCGTCGGTGTAGCCCAGTAAAAAGATATAGCTTCGCGCTGTCGCTGTAGCACGGCAACAGCGATACCTTCCCGCCGTCGGTGTAGCCCAGTAAAAAGGTATAGCTTCGCGCCGTCGCTGTAGCACGGCAACAGCGATACCTACCTCCCCTACATTCATTTGGTGACATGACCAAATAAGGTATACCTCAGTGCCGTCGGTGTTAGCATACGGAAATAGGTATACCTTCGCGCCTCGAAAAGTCTAGCTTTGCGCCGTCGCTGTAGCACGGCAACAACGACACCTTCGCGCCGTCGGTGTAGCCCATTGAAAAGGTATAGCTTTGCGCCGTCGCTGTAGCACGACAACAGCGATACCTTCGCGCCGTCGGTGTAGTCCTGTAAAAAGGTCTAGCTTTGCGCCGTCGCTGTAGCACGGCAACAACGATACCTTCCTCCACCACACTCATTTGCTAATATGACAACTTTAACAATTAGGCCTACATAAGGTGCACCTTTGCACCGTCGGTGTAGCCTTACGGAAATAGGTCTACCTTACCGCCGTCGGTGTAGCTCAGTAAAAAGGTCTAGCTTCGCGCCGTCGCTGTAGCACGGCAACAGCGATACCTTTGCGGCGTCGCTGTAGCACAGCAACAACGTTACCTTCATTCACCATCACATCATTATTCAATATATGATACTTAACGTATTTACTCCATGAAATAAATGCTACTCATTCTTAATCAAACCACTCATTAACAATTAACATTCCTCTTATCAATATAACTTTAATCACTATTAACAATCATTGTTAATTACTTACAACAACCCTCTTATCCCTCACACTCATTATTATTATGTCATAATTATTAATTAACTACCATCGCCCTCTAATCCATCATAATAATTAGAATTATATAATCATTCATAACCAATTACAATCGGCCTCTTATATGTCACACTAATTAGAAAATCATGCTTTAATATTAACATCATCTTTTGATGCGGTCATCATTATTACTTGAGTACATTAAAATCTATTACGCATAATTAATACTTCTAAGCTATTATATAATGCAATATAGTTATTTCATTATGCTTAAATTAAATTCAAATGACATTACTACTAACCACAATAATTTACTCGTACTAACACTTATTACCTTGATGAATGCAAACTTCATTAAGTCAAACGCCGACATACTTTATTAAAAACCTGACTCATATATCTCTAACTTAATTTAAATCTATCCCATTAATAAGTAATTCGCGCCGACGTCGGTGTAGTTTTACAAAAAAAGGTGCAGCTTCGCGGCGCCGTCGATGTGGTAGGGTATTCTAAAGGTACTCCAAACCTTTGCCAAGACACCAATTTTATAGTGTATATATTTTTTTCTGAAGTCCGGCATCGCATCCTGGGTTTTCCCTGGTTGTTATGTTGTGTTTACGTGGTTCCTTAGCGCCAATAATACCATTGTATACCTGAAGGTTAGCTGGTTGATACTATACAATACTATTACACTAATTATTATTTTAAGTGGTCAAAAATTTAACTCTTTCTTTCTACACCATCCTAAAGAAACAAATTATGTCTCCGTGATAAAAAAAAACCCACAAAAACTATCAATTAAAGAAAGTACCAATATAAACCCATAAAATATACCAATACTAATTAATATTATTTTAAATAATTATAACAAAACCTTAATTTTTTTGATTTAAAAAAAAAAAAATGGGAAGATTTCATTGCATATATTACGGTAAACTATTGTTATTATTTATTTAGATATGAAATTAGAATAACGGAATGAACGACGAAAATAGCATTTCGTTGGTTGCGCCGCCATTTAAACGAACTCTTTATTTTTAGCATTAGGAATATATATCGTAACAAAAACGTAAAGTTTTTAATTTTCATTAAAAGAAGGTTGTATTAATACATAAACTGTGGTCATTATCTATTTGGACAATGAAGCCAAAATTACCCAATTAGACGACGAAAAAAAGAGGGAAAACTCACTCTCTCTCCGAAAGAGTGAGAAGAGTGGAAATTGCTCCAAAAAGTGAAAACCACTCCTAAAAGAGTGAAAACCACTCTTTCAAGTTATTAGCCTATATGTAGACATTTCTCTTTTGCAAATAATGTCCCCTTAATATTTTCCTGTATTCGTTATAATTTTTTTTTTTTTCATTTTCACCAAAGGAAGGTTTTATTGTCATATTATAAATTATGGTTTATATTATTTATTTAGATATGAAACCAAACTTACGCAATGAATATGTTGGGAATAGTGATGCGTTGGTTGTACCTGCATTTATATTCCTTTGTTTCTTGGTATTAGGAAATCCGGTGTTTAGTGTGAATAGTTCACTCTGGTTATAGTTTTATCACGCGAAGTCATCGAAAACAAAAAGTTAACTTCTTTATTGCAAAATAAATGTGACATTGGTGCACGCCATCTTTATGTTGTATTGTTTTAAAGAATATCAGGCGGTGACGAGTTATACCAACTTTAGACATGTTAGATGTAAAATCATTCATTTCCTTGTGTATTACCTTCGGAGCCATATTTCTTGAACACTTATTCCAGTTGAAATCCACATTACCCCTGTGGAAGATTTTGGAAATATCTTCCACAAGGGGAGTATGTTTTTCACATGCAAGTGGTCAGAATTGATCATTTTGAAACCCATACTCCCTCTGTATTATTATAGCTTTACCTATATCTTCCACAACTGGAGTGAGTATTTCAAATGGAAGTTATCCAATTGTCTACTCTATAATAATTCATACTCCCTCTGTGGAATACTTTAGCTAAATCTTCCAGGGGGTGGATTTCAAAGGGAATGGCCCATTACAAGGAGTGTCGTAGAGGTGGTTATACTGCTCGGTATGTCGTAAGTTCGCAATGTTGAAAAGATTGTTCTCTGTGCAGTCGGATGTGAAATAAGGTTCGTTATGTGCTGTGTGGGGGAGTCCTTGTCCTGCAGAAGTCATGCTCTATAACGCTAACTCTGCACCGTTAACTCCTGAGTTTGTATAACTCAACTCTCACTGTAACTCTAACCAATGCTAACCCTTTGATAACACTATATGTAGCTATATATAACTGTATATACTTATTTGAATAAACTTTTATAATTAATCACATTTTTTTGGCGAACTCCAATAAAATATGTGTTTATTATAACAGCTTTACCAATATCTGAAAATTGGCATTGACACTTCATCAGCTGACTCTGATTCATCTATTCTTTAATGCTTATCTATAGATCTAGTGGCAAAAATGAGCTGAATGAATCTATATGCATTTGTGTACTGTTCCCCTGACTGCTCATATCCATAAATACCAGACTTGAGTCATGTTTATCAGGAACATTCTGTGTAGCTCAGTGGTAGAGCGTTCGCCCGACAAGCGAGAGGTCTGGGGTTCAAGCACAGGCAGGTATGTCCGGAGTTTTTACTCTGGTATGCATATCATGTTTCCATTTGTAAATTCATGTTTAAATGTGCCAGTGTGCGATGCGTAATTCGTCTTTCCTCTGTATATAAACTGAATGTTTCTTTATACGTAAATTTAAGGGATTTCTTCACAGAAAACTTATGTTTTCTGCTATCAATCCTTCATGCATGTATCACAATCACATAATAGCGTTACTCGTGCAATGTATTCTATAGAATATAACCGTTTACTCTCATCGAATCGTAGGATCTGAGGATATTTGTAGCAGAAATGTGAAAAAATCCTGGACATTCTGTGCAGAATCTCAGCACACCAACAGATTACCTATACATGACTGGCGCGAACCAAAACAAAATTCGCGTGCCGGAGAAAGACTTACCAATCTTATCGACTTGCCTCACACCAAAAGATTTTTACACAATACCATACTTTTCACCTCTCATTCAAAACCTATTGTTCTCAATATTATTTTTGACTTTATTTTTCAATTAAAACATACGCCAAATATCAATAATAAAAACACTTACGTAGTAATGGTTAAAAGATTGTTAACGTTCTGCGTATAACTGGGGAAGCTAGTTTAATAGAGGCTTTTGTCCGTCTTGTTTTCATACAACGTGCACATAATCTAAAATAGGAGTTGTTGATCTTACGACATTGTTCCCTCCTTGTTATTGCATTTTCGGTCAGTGATTTTCCGTACCAAAAATAATAAAAACCTGCTGTTAATGGTCCAAAATTACAAACTTTTTACAGAAAAATATCGATATATTAACGAGGTACCTGTAAATGGATATAATGGTGAAATCACGGATGTGTTGGGGGAGGGGGAAATTTACGAGGTGGAAATTGAAATTAATAAGCTGGACCTTTTAATGGCATATCCTCCCAATTGTAATGTATAGGAGATAATGAATGGAACGGCCTTGTACGAGTTGGATAAACATACATGTCTATATGAAAAGTCAAATTATTATTAAAAAATGACAAATGGTGGATTTCTCTTTTTTTTTCTATCTGTTCACATGTTCACTGTGCTCACTCTGTCTGTCTCTTTTGCTGTTTATCTCACATTCACCGTCTATGTCTTCTTTTGCCTTCTCTCTCTTTTTCTTAACCATTGTATCTCTGTTTCAATTATTCTCTCTTCTCTCTCTCCCCTCTTTCGCTCTCATTCACTCTCTTTCTCAGTTTTGCTCTCCTTTCTTTATATTTTTCTAAAATTCTCTTCGTCTCTCTCTTACTCCCTTTGCTTACCTTAGGTTCTCTCTTTCAACGCTTTACTATCTATTAGGTTTGACCGTCTGTCTGTGTGTCTTTTTGTCTGTCTGTCTGTCTTCCCTTTGATACCATTTTTTTTTCGATGAACACAGCAATCCTGGTCATCTTGTAGAATATGCACGCCCACACTTATAATTAATAGGAAAGAATCGACAATAAGATTGTTCGGACATAAGAGAGCCGATTAAAAATAATAAGTTTATTTTTAAATAATTATTATGTTTCTTTCGATTGGTAGGGACACTGACTTGTTCAGATAGTTGATTGCAGTATAGTTCGCAGTGCAGTCTCACACTGTAAGAATGTATGCCAAACTATCGTATTTTGGTGACAATATCTGCCAAAATGTCAGCATTTTGATAATAATGTCTCCCAAAATGGCATTGTCGGGAAAATGGTTTGGGAGGTATATGTGTTTGTCAACATTCATTCATTCATTCATTCATTCATTTATTTATTTCCACAATTCATATAAAAATACAAAATACGCATTAAAATACCATCAAAGAATCATGGAGGAGATGGCCGAAAGGCCAGTAAGGCCAGAGGTAGCCATCCCCTTTAACAGAAAAGTTACCAAACAGAAAACTCAACAGCAAATAATAAAAATTAAAAACAACAAACAAACAAACAAGAAAAAAAAAACTACAATGCTCGACAATTAATCATATTTTGAAATTAAGTGTCTTTTGTACACGTTCCGGAAATGTTTCACTGAATAAGACGCTCTTAAAGATTTTTGCAATGAGTTCCATAATATAGGACCAGCTGTACGGACAGCGTGATCGGTGAAAACCCTGCTATTTTTAGTCAAGTTATAGTTATTAGCGTTTCTTGTTTGGTAATCATGAATATTAGATCGTAGGGTAAATAAACTGTCAAATAAGCTCGGTAATTCATTAATACTGTACTTATACATAAAAACTCCCAATTCTAATTTATAGGTGTCATTGTTTGCTAAAATGTTATATTTGGCAAACAAGGGGCTGTATGACTTCTGTAATGACTACTGGCAACTGTCCGTATCGCCCATTTTTGGAGTTTCACAATTTTATCCAAATATGTTTTACATGTGTTTCCCCAAATTAATATTCCATAGTTCAAATAAGGTTGAATAAAGGTACAATATAGAGTATAAAGAATGCGATCTGGTACAAAGAATTTGAGTTTGTTCATTACACCAATATTCCTTGAAATAGTTTTTGCTATACAGTTAATATGACACCTCCATGTTAAATTTTCGTCTATGAGTACTCCCAGGAATTTGGTATTATCTACCCTTTCTAGAACGATTTCGTCTAAAATTATCTTAACATCTACATTACAGACAGTTGTTGTTGAATCAATATTTATCCAATTCTTAGACGTCATATGTGGTGTTCCCAGAATCATATAATTGGTTTTACTGGCATTTACTGATAATTTGTTTGCTCTGAACCAATTACTGACTTCCTTTAGTTCATTGTTAATTAACCAAAATTTGCTTCTTATATCTTTATGCGAGTATAGTATTGTGGTGTCGTCTGCAAACAGAATAAAGCTAAGTACGTTAGATGTGTTAACAATATCGTTTATATAAAGTATAAATAGTAGAGGTCCCAATATGGAACCTTGAGGGACACCGCATATGATATCTTTCATTTTGGATTCACACGAGTTATAATATACATATTGTTTCCTGTTACTTAAGTAATTCCTAAACCAGTCCAGTACAATGCCTCGGAATCCGTAGTGTTCTAATTTGTGGGCTAATATGTTATGGTCTATAGTATCAAAAGCCTTTGAAAGGTCTAAAAATACTCCAATAGTAGTTTCATCTTTTTCTACCGCATTATTAATTTTATCCACTAAATGTATAATGGCCATATAAGTAGAGTGATTGCTGCGGAAGCCAAATTGATTATCATTAAGTATGTTATGACTGTCAATATAAGCAATACATCTATTAAAAACCAATCTTTCAAGTATCTTTGAAAAACAAGGCAATACCGATACTGGTCGATAATTCGAAAACACTTCAGCGTTTTCTTTTTTGTAGATTGGTATTACCTTTGCTACTTTTAATTTTTGAGGGACAATACCTGTTGTGATAGAAAGATTGAAAATTGAGGCAAGTGGCTTTACAATTTCGTTTGCTACCCTTTTGATAATGAAGTTTCCAATATTATCGCAACCAGCACTTTTGTTCTGATTGAATTTATCTATGATTTTAATAATTTCTGGTTCTATAATAGGTTTTCAGCATGGTCTGATAAAATGACGATATTATGGGTCTGTCAAAATGTTCATGTCAGCATGTTGCTCAGAATATCTGAAATGTTGCCATTTTGGTTAGAAATTCGGCATTTTGATCAGAATGTTTGCCAAAATATCGGCATTTACATGAACAAGAGATTAAATGACATGATCGCAAAAAATCATTCCTTCCCCGGCCTCGAGTTGGGCAAGGAAATCATTCTTGACCACGATTTGAACCTGGAACCTCTGGGAATCTTCTAACCAGCAATCACACCATTGCATCGAGCCATTATAAAGGACGTTTTAGGGACCAGTGAGCCTATTAAGGATCAGTGAAGCGCTTGTCAGTAGTTGCAAAGGTCCCAGGTTCGAATCGTCAATGACTTCAGATATTTCTTTCCTTTGCCACCCGCTCGACGAAAAGACTGTTTGAAGACGTTGTGTATTTTCGTCTCAGACTGCAAACGTCACTGTTTTTTGTCGTTTTCTTTCAATTTTGTTGACGTAATGTTTCAAAGTGTTGACGACCTTGAACAACAATCTTTCTATTCTGATCATCGCGGCAGTCGGTATAGGTGTGTCAACTCAAAGTGAAAGAAATAATACTATAAATGCAAAATTTCACATTTTTCGTTATATTTATCAAAAATCACGAAGAACAACAATAACATAAAATTATGACGCTATAAACAGATCATATTTTTGTTCATAATAGTATTATGCGCAATCGGTTTATAGTAAATATGACAAAAATTAACAGTTCGGGCGAGAGGTGAGACCTTGGGAAATTTGTGGAAAATATGAAATTGTAGAATAAAAAACATCATGTTTATTTGACATTTGCAAGCGGCAATATTCCCATGGATTGGTAAGTTTTGGTAATAGATTCATATAGCAATTTGTAAAGGTGTGTTTGTAGATCAACAGCATCCACACGGATTGTGAATTTTTAGCACAAGAGCACCAAGTGATATGTTTCCAAATTAAATATTTTTACAAGGCAAAGAACGATGGTGACATATATACGCAGAATGCAGTGATGTTATCAATTGATGATTTCTATCGAGGTGGAAACCTACCATAATAAGATCCATGGGTGTGAGTTAGCGTTGCATCACAGAGGTCTCAGGTTCAAGCCCTGACCGTTCCCAGATCTAAATCTGGACTATCTTCCATGAGTTTTATCTGCATTGTCTCCTGTATTGAACTAGACTACTCCGTAGTCCACTTGCCCATTGTGCATACTCTGGATACCGTAAAACCCCATCTACAAGCATATAGTGTGCTTCTGATGAAAGCTACATTAATCCAGTCGCCATTATGGAGTTTGAGCAAATAAATGACGGATCCAAGCATATACAAACAAGTATTATTTTAAGACCGATCAATTGTATTGGTATATTAACGCTTGCTTCGAATTAATTCAGCTTTTATAAAAAACACTATATATGCTTGTAGACGGGGTTTTACGGTATTGTATTTTTAAAAGCTTAAAACTCTGATTTAATTAATGTGTGCACAATTGATAGATTTTCACAACTGATCTTTTCAGTTACATACCCCCTCTGTTTGTTAGCTTCCCAAGTGATTTTTAACTCGTAGATTCTAAAATCAGAATTGTTCAGTATTGAAGTGCCAATATAATTATGACATTATGATATGTTGCATTCAATAATATAAGCCTACGTACACTTTACTTTTACTGCATGTCACTAATATAATTATATAAACTTTTTCTTCAAAATTTTATACTAATATTTTGATGTAATTAATATCAGTATAATTTCGAGTTCAACTGAATGCTTTCATCATGATTAATAACATGCTTTTATTTATCAAAAATCGACTATGTCATAGTCTAGTATTGAATATGATAAATAAAGGTATATTTTTGGAAATGGTGCAAATGGTCTAAGTGTCCAAGAAGTGCCAATAATTCTATACACCCAACCCCAACCCAATGATAAAATGGGCTATTCTAGATAGAAATCAATCCCCTATGGAAGACATTACCTTAATCATTCCCTGCACACATCAGTCTCCCATTCAGTAACTCCATTTGAAATTCACACTCCCTGCGTGGAAGATTAAGATCATGACTGTGTTCCACATGCATGTGCAGTGTATTTCGACTGGAATAGCCCAATTCTGATTTGGTGCAATCATATGCACGGTTATGTCTCAATATATTAAGACTTTAAACTTGGAAATGCATGTAAAAAGTTTCTCCCGACATTTTTAAAACTTTAAATCTAAATTGAAAAATAATTTGACGAATGACCTGTCGTCTGCTGCGTACGTGTGAACACTTCGCGCCAAAAATATGAATGTTCTCTTTCCTAACAAAGTTCGCTATAACGTTCATTTGACAAGTTGACCTCATGTTCTAGAGTACGAAATTTCATGCCAATAAGTAGCTCAATACATTTTTGAAGTCATTTTCGAAGGATATTAGGGGTTAAAGAACTGTATTCTAATATTGGCTTGTCGTCTGCCCATCGTGTACAATGAGAAAATGGTAAAATCTTTTGCCAAATTCGAGCAGCCCAGTCATATATGCTGTCGGCCAATGAACCTATGATATGTCATATTGCTTGTTTTTGTTATATTTTTAGACCGCTAACAAACGGCAAGTATTCAATTGAAACTAGATCTATTTACACGACGCTTATTTAATCCAGATTCATAATGAACCATCAAATCCGGATTACGTACGC
Source organism: Amphiura filiformis (assembly GCF_039555335.1). Classification (NCBI taxonomy): domain Eukaryota; kingdom Metazoa; phylum Echinodermata; class Ophiuroidea; order Amphilepidida; family Amphiuridae; genus Amphiura; species Amphiura filiformis. The sequence continues at coordinate 48,869,277 of NC_092629.1, read as the reverse complement.
AAGAACGAATGACACGTGACGCACGCAATGTACCCATAATTATAACGTGTGTACTCTATCTGATCCAGACTTTGAGATTATCTGCATCGTCATTCTTAAATCTCCAAACAGATCTAGTTCAATCTAGATTGATCCAGTCTCGACACAGACGTCTAGATACTCCCCATAGTTATGTGTGTAGAAAGATGGAATCAGAGGAGGAAATTATCAAATGTATGAAAAGCGGGAAAAAGGAAAAAGTAGCACATCACTTAGGGAATCATGGCCCAATGCCACTTAATCGCGTGTACTCGCTTATAGCGACCACTGCATGGTACCTTGTTCACGGCAACTGTCGCCGGGCGCCAAGACAGGCGTAACGCTTAGCTGCTGCAAGAGTTTTCCTCTCCTCTTCTTTTTCTTCTTCTTGAATTTGTCAAAAGTAGGCTAGAACATTCGAGGAATTTTAAACGTCTAGCCCGCTAAACATACAGAGTGTTTAGCACGAGACTTTTAGCGCTTTAGGCAATCGAAACTTTTGATGACAAATCCAATTTGAACGCACACATGTCCTATAATATAATAACTAAGTATACGTTAACTGGGGTAAAATTATAGGTCATATGTCGCAGATATCATGCCCGAGGTCAAAGTGCATCAACTATTCCTGTACACATGTACATGTTGAAGAGCTTGAACCCAGAAGAAAATCTGGTGAGGTCAAAGATCAATTACCATGTCAGAGGTCAAATTGTATTTTAAAAGTCAGAGATTAAGAAACCAGTTCCCGCCTGACGTCACGCGTCACGTGTCAAACAAACTCAGAAACTCAGCAGGGCCCCATGTTAGACCAGCTATTAGGCTGAATTGGGCTACCCTGGATAAATTAATCAAATAAATAAACGTTTCTTTACAATTTTGTTGTGAAATTGAAATTTCTGAACACAACAGGTAAACAGCGTGCCCTATTGTTAGTTTTGCACCTTCGAACATACAAATCGTCTCAAAAGTTAGGTCTTAGTAATAGGACCTTTCTTTCCTGAAGACACCATTTCAACATAATACATAACATATTCAATAGGGTCTAACAACTAACATATTCAATTGACAATTAGGTAAATCACACATAAGACCTAACAGATTCAATTAACTATAAAGTAAATCACACATAAGACCTAACATATTCAATTAACAATTAGGTACATCACACATAAGACCTAACATATTCAATTGCCAATTAGGTACATCACACAGAAGACCTAACATATTCAATTGACGATTAGATACATCATACATAAGACCTAACATATTCAATTGACAATTAGGTACATCACACATAAGACCTAACACATTCAATTGACAATTAGATACATCACACATAAGACCTAACATATTCAATTGACAATTAGGTCACATCACACATAAGACCTAACATATTCAATTGACAATGAAACCACATCACACATAAGACCTAACATATTCAATTGACAATTAGATACATCATACATAAGACCTAACATATTCAATTGACAATTAGGTACATCACACATAAGACCTAACACATTCAATTGACAATTAGATACATCACACATAAGACCTAACATATTCAATTGACAATTAGGCCACATCACACATAAGACCTAACGTATTCAATGGACAATTAGGTACATCACACATAAGACCTAACATATTCAATTGACAATTAGGCTACATCACATATAAGACCTAACATATTCAATTGACAATTAGGTCACATCACACATAAGACCTAACATATTCAATTGACAATTAGGTCACATCACACACAAGACCTAACATATTCAATTGACAATTAGGTACATCACACATAAGACCTAACATATTCAATTGACAATTAGGCCACATCACAAATAAGACCTAACGTATTCAATGGACAATTAGGTACATCACACATAAGACCTAACATATTCAATTGATAATTAGGTACATCACACATAAGACCTAACATATTCAATTGACAATTAGGTCACATCACACATAAGACAATTAGGTACATCACACATAAGACCTAACATATTCAATTGACAATTAGGCCACATCACACATAAGACCTAACGTATTCAATGGACAATTAGGTACATCACACATAAGACCTAACATATTCAATTGATAATTAGGTACATCACACATAAGACCTAACACATTCAATTGACAATTAGATACATCACACATAAGACCTAACATATTCAATTGACAATTAGGTCACATCACACATAAGACCTAACATATTCAATTGACAATGAAACCACAACATAAGACCTAACATATTCAATTGAAAATTAGATACATCACACATAATACCTAACACATTCAATTGACAATTAGATACATCACACATAAGACCTAACATATTCAATTGACAATTAGGTCACATCACACATAAGACCTAACATATTAAATTGACAATTAGGTCACATCACACATAAGACTTAATATATTCAATTGACAATTAGGTACATCACACATAAGACCTAACATATTTAATTGACAATTAGGCCACATCACACATAAGACCTAACATATTCAATTGACAATTAGGCCACATCACACATAAGACCTAACGTATTCAATGGACAATTAGGTACATCACACATAAGACCTAACATATTCAATTGACAATTAGGCTACATCACATATAAGACCTAACATATTCAATTGACAATTAGGTCACATCACACATAAGACCTAACATATTCAATTGACAATTAGGTCACATCACACACAAGACCTAACATATTCAATTGACAATTAGGTACATCACACATAAGACCTAACATATTCAATTGACAATTAGGCCACATCACAAATAAGACCTAACGTATTCAATGGACAATTAGGTACATCACACATAAGACCTAACATATTCAATTGATAATTAGGTACATCACACATAAGACCTAACACATTCAATTGACAATTAGATACATCACACATAAGACCTAACATATTCAATTGACAATTAGGTCACATCACACATAAGACCTAACATATTCAATTGACAATGAAACCACATCACACATAAGACCTAACATATTCAATTGAAAATTAGGTACATCACACATAAGACCTAACATATTCAATTGACAATTAGGTCACATCACACATAAGACCTAACATATTCAATTGACAATGAAACCACATCACACATAAGACCTAACATATTCAATTGAAAATTAGGTACATCACACATAAGACCTAACTCATTCAATTGACAATTAGATACATCACACATAAGACCTAACATATTCAATTGACAATTAGGTCATATCACACATAAGACCTAACATATTCAATTGACAATGAAACCACAACATAAGACCTAACATATTCAATTGAAAATTAGATACATCACACATAATACCTAACACATTCAATTGACAATTAGATACATCACACATAAGACCTAACATATTCAATTGACAATTAGGTCACATCACACATAAGACCTAACATATTAAATTGACAATTAGGTCACATCACACATAAGACTTAATATATTCAATTGACAATTAGGTACATCACACATAAGACCTAACATATTTAATTGACAATTAGGCCACATCACACATAAGACCTAACATATTCAATTGACAATTAGGCCACATCACATATAAGACCTAACGTATTCAATGGACAATTAGGTACATCACACATAAGACCTAACATATTCAATTGACAATTAGGCTACATCACACACAAGACCTAACATATTCAATTGAAAATTAGGTACATCACACATAAGACCTAACATATTCAATTGACAATTAGGCCACATCACACATAAGACCTAACATATTCAATTGACAATTAGGACACATCACATATAAGACCTAACATATTCAATTGACAATTAGGTCACATCACACATAAGACATAACATATTCAATTGATAATTAGGTACATCACACATAAGACCTAACACATTCAATTGACAATTAGATACATCACACATAAGACCTAACATATTCAATTGACAATTAGGTCACATCACACATAAGACCTAACATATTCAATTGACAATTAGGCCACATCACACATAAGACCTAACATATTCAATTGACAATTAGGTCACATCACACACAAGACCTAACATATTCAATTGACAATTAGGTACATCACACATAAGACCTAACATATTCAATTGACAATTAGGCCACATCACACATAAGACCTAACGTATTCAATGGACAATTAGGTACATCACACATAAGACCTAACATATTCAATTGATAATTAGGTACATCACACATAAGACCTAACACATTCAATTGACAATTAGATACATCACACATAAGACCTAACATATTCAATTGACAATTAGGCCACATCACACATAAGACCTAACGTATTCAATGGACAATTAGGTACATCACACATAAGACCTAACATATTCAATTGACAATTAGGCTACATCACATATAAGACCTAACATATTCAATTGACAATTAGGTCACATCACACATAAGACCTAACATATTCAATTGACAATTAGGTCACATCACACACAAGACCTAACATATTCAATTGACAATTAGGTACATCACACATAAGACCTAACATATTCAATTGACAATTAGGCCACATCACACATAAGACCTAACGTATTCAATGGACAATTAGGTACATCACACATAAGACCTAACATATTCAATTGATAATTAGGTACATCACACATAAGACCTAACACATTCAATTGACAATTAGATACATCACACATAAGACCTAACATATTCAATTGACAATTAGGTCACATCACACATAAGACCTAACATATTCAATTGACAATGAAACCACATCACACATAAGACCTAAACATATTCAATTGAAAATTAGGTACATCACACATAAGACCTAACATATTCAATTGACAATTAGGTCACATCATACATAAGACCTAACATATTCAATTGACAATGAAACCACATCACACATAAGACCTAACATATTCAATTGAAAATTAGGTACATCACACATAAGACCTAACACATTCAATTGACAATTAGATACATCACACATAAGACCTAACATATTCAATTGACAATTAGGTCACATCACACATAAGACCTAACATATTCAATTGACAATGAAACCACAACATAAGACCTAACATATTCAATTGAAAATTAGATACATCACACATAATACCTAACACATTCAATTGACAATTAGATACATCACACATAAGACCTAACATATTCAATTGACAATTAGGTCACATCACACATAAGACCTAACATATTAAATTGACAATTAGGTCACATCACACATAAGACTTAATATATTCAATTGACAATTAGGTACATCACACATAAGACCTAACATATTTAATTGACAATTAGGCCACATCACACATAAGACCTAACATATTCAATTGACAATTAGGCCACATCACATATAAGACCTAACGTATTCAATGGACAATTAGGTACATCACACATAAGACCTAACATATTCAATTGACAATTAGGCTACATCACACACAAGACCTAACATATTCAATTGAAAATTAGGTACATCACACATAAGACCTAACATATTCAATTGACAATTAGGCCACATCACACATAAGACCTAACATATTCAATTGACAATTAGGACACATCACATATAAGACCTAACATATTCAATTGACAATTAGGTCACATCACACATAAGACATAACATATTCAATTGATAATTAGGTACATCACACATAAGACCTAACACATTCAATTGACAATTAGATACATCACACATAAGACCTAACATATTGAATTGACAATTAGGTCACATCACACATAAGACCTAACATATTCAATTGACAATTAGGCCACATCACACATAAGACCTAACATATTCAATTGACAATTAGGTCACATCACACACAAGACCTAACATATTCAATTGACAATTAGGTACATCACACATAAGACCTAACATATTCAATTGACAATTAGGCCACATCACACATAAGACCTAACGTATTCAATGGACAATTAGGTACATCACACATAAGACCTAACATATTCAATTGATAATTAGGTACATCACACATAAGACCTAACACATTCAATTGACAATTAGATACATCACACATAAGACCTAACATATTCAATTGACAATTAGGTCACATCACACATAAGACCTAACATATTCAATTGACAATGAAACCACATCACACATAAGACCTAACATATTCAATTGAAAATTAGGTACATCACACATAAGACCTAACATATTCAATTGACAATTAGGTCACATCACACATAAGACCTAACATATTCAATTGACAATGAAACCACATCACACATAAGACCTAACATATTCAATTGAAAATTAGGTACATCACACATAAGACCTAACACATTCAATTGACAATTAGATACATCACACATAAGACCTAACATATTCAATTGACAATTAGGTCACATCACACATAAGACCTAACATATTCAATTGACAATGAAACCACAACATAAGACCTAACATATTCAATTGAAAAATAGATACATCACACTTAATACCTAACACATTCAATTGACAATTAGATACATCACACATAAGACCTAACATATTCAATTGACAATTAGGTCACATCACACATAAGACCTAACATATTAAATTGACAATTAGGTCACATCACACATAAGACTTAATATATTCAATTGACAATTAGGTACATCACACATAAGACCTAACATATTTAATTGACAATTAGGCCACATCACACATAAGACCTAACATATTCAATTGACAATTAGGCCACATCACATATAAGACCTAACGTATTCAATGGACAATTAGGTACATCACACATAAGACCTAACATATTCAATTGACAATTAGGCTACATCACACACAAGACCTAACATATTCAATTGAAAATTAGGTACATCACACATAAGACCTAACATATTCAATTGACAATTAGGCCACATCACACATAAGACCTAACATATTCAATTGACAATTAGGACACATCACATATAAGACCTAACATATTCAATTGACAATTAGGTCACATCACACATAAGACATAACATATTCAATTGATAATTAGGTACATCACACATAAGACCTAACACATTCAATTGACAATTAGATACATCACACATAAGACCTAACATATTCAATTGACAATTAGGTCACATCACACATAAGACCTAACATATTCAATTGACAATTAGGCCACATCACACATAAGACCTAACATATTCAATTGACAATTAGGTCACATCACACACAAGACCTAACATATTCAATTGACAATTAGGTACATCACACATAAGACCTAACATATTCAATTGACAATTAGGCCACATCACACATAAGACCTAACGTATTCAATGGACAATTAGGTACATCACACATAAGACCTAACATATTCAATTGATAATTAGGTACATCACACATAAGACCTAACACATTCAATTGACAATTAGATACATCACACATAAGACCTAACATATTCAATTGACAATTAGGTCACATCACACATAAGACCTAACATATTCAATTGACAATGAAACCACATCACACATAAGACCTAACATATTCAATTGAAAATTAGGTACATCACACATAAGACCTAACATATTCAATTGACAATTAGGTCACATCACACATAAGACCTAACATATTCAATTGACAATGAAACCACATCACACATAAGACCTAACATATTCAATTGAAAATTAGGTACATCACACATAAGACCTAACACATTCAATTGACAATTAGATACATCACACATAAGACCTAACATATTCAATTGACAATTAGGTCACATCACACATAAGACCTAACATATTCAATTGACAATGAAACCACAACATAAGACCTAACATATTCAATTGAAAATTAGATACATCACACATAATACCTAACACATTCAATTGACAATTAGATACATCACACATAAGACCTAACATATTCAATTGACAATTAGGTCACATCACACATAAGACCTAACATATTAAATTGACAATTAGGTCACATCACACATAAGACTTAATATATTCAATTGACAATTAGGTACATCACACAAGACCTAACATATTTAATTGACAATTAGGCCACATCACACATAAGACCTAACATATTCAATTGACAATTAGGCCACATCACATATAAGACCTAACGTATTCAATGGACAATTAGGTACATCACACATAAGACCTAACATATTCAATTGACAATTAGGCTACATCACACACAAGACCTAACATATTCAATTGAAAATTAGGTACATCACACATAAGACCTAACATATTCAATTGACAATTAGGCCACATCACACATAAGACCTAATATATTCAATTGACAATTAGGACACATCACATATAAGACCTAACATATTCAATTGACAATTAGGTCACATCACACATAAGACATAACATATTCAATTGATAATTAGGTACATCACACATAAGACCTAACACATTCAATTGACAATTAGATACATCACACATAAGACCTAACATATTCAATTGACAATTAGGTCACATCACACATAAGACCTAACATATTCAATTGACAATTAGGCCACATCACACATAAGACCTAACATATTCAATTGACAATTAGGACACATCACATATAAGACCTAACGTATTCAATGGACAATTAGGTACATCACACATAAGACCTAACTTTTTCAATTGACAATTAGGTTACATCATACATAAGACCTAACATATTCAATTGGCAATTAGGTCACATCACACATAAGACCTAACATATTCAATTGACAATTAGGTACATCACACATAAGACATAACATATTCAATTGACAATTAGGCCACATTACACATAAGACCTAACATATTCAATTGACAATTAGGTCACATCACACATAAGACCTAACATATTCAATTGACAATTTTGTTGTGAAATTGAAATTTCTGAACACAACAGGTAAACAACGTGCCCTATTGTTAGTTTTGCACCTGCGAACATACAAATCGTCTCAAAAGTTAGGTCTTAGTAATAGGACCTTTCCTGAAGATATCATATCAACATAATACATACATAACATATTCAATGGACAACTAGGCCACATCACACAAAAGACCTAACATATTTAATTAACAATTAGGTACATCACACATAAGACCTAACATATTCAATTGACAATGAGACCACATCACACATAAGACCTAACATATTCAATTGACAATTATTAGGCCACATCACACATAAGACCTAACATATTCAATTGACATTAGGCCACATCACGCATAAGACCTAATATATTCAATTGCCAATTAGGTACATCACACATAAGACCTAACATATTCAATTGACAATTAGGTACATCACACATAAGACCTAACATATTCAATTGACAATTAGGCCACATTACACATAAGACCTAACATATTCAATTGACAATTAGGCCACATCACACATAAGACTTAATATATTCAATTGACAATTAGGTCACATCACACATAAGACCTGACATATTCAATTGAAAATTAGGTCACATCACACATAAGACCTAACATATTCAATTGACAATTAGGTACATCACACATAAGACTAACATATTCAATTAACAATTAGGCCACATTACACATAAGACCTAACATATTCAATTGACAATTAGGTCACATCACACATAAGACTAACATATTCAATTAACAATTAGGCCACATTACACATAAGACCTAGCATATTCAATTGACAATTCGGTACATCACACATAAGACCTAAAATATTCAATTGACAATGAAACCACATCACACACAAGACCTAACATATTTAATTGACCTATTGATCAAAACTTGGCCACTTGAGTGCACATGCCCTCCTCACGGTGAGTTTGGGGGCCTCCAAATTTTGGCCTGGCCCATGGCCCAAAAAAAGTTAAATCCGGCCATGGACACCTTTGCCATCAAACGGACCAAATATATTGATATTTAACATATTGTGTGAGAAAGAGCATAAAAATAAGTTTTGTTTCAACAAAATTTTGTTGCTGTGGTAAAATACAGCAGATGACACCTTTGCCTTCAAAAGGCCCGATTTTCCCGCCGATTATTGCAGAGAAAATAATTTGATAAACAGCATATGTTGTCAGCTTTATATTTTGTGTTTTTTATTCAAAGTGTCGATATTTAAAACTTGTGTCAAAGGTCATTGTCTTATCACAACGTCATACAGCTGACGACACCTCAGCCTTCAAACGGTCTGATGATTCAGCCGATTATTATAGCGATGCAATAATCAGAAAAATGTTTCTGTTATCAACTTTATATTTACATGATATTTAACATAGTGTATGAGAAAGATCATAAAATAAGCCTTGTTTTAAAAAAAAGTTACATTTTGTCGACAACACAGCACACGACACCTTTGATTTCAAACGGCCCGACTTTCCCGCCGATTATTGTAGATAAAATAATTAGATAAATGTTTCTGTTGACAGGTTTATATTTTCATGATATTTAACATTTTGTGTGAGAGAAAGATCATAAAAATAAGTTTTATTTAAAAAGTGACGAAATTTTGAACTTGGAATTAAAGACCACTTTCTGTTGACGTCATATTACAGAATATACATCTTTAACGGGCCGATTTCTTTTACATTGTTTTTGTAGACAACACAGCACACGACACCTTTGGCTTCAAACGGCCCGATTTTCCCGCCGAATGAGCCGATTATTGTAAAATAAAATAAACATTTTGTGTGAGAAAGATCATAAAAATAAGTTTTGTTTTTTAAAAAAGTGACGAAATTTTGGGAGTCAAAAGACCTTTTTTGTTGACGTCATACAACAGACGATAATACGTTTTACCTTCAAAGTGACGAAATTTTGGGAGTCAAAAGACCTTTTTTTTTGTTGATGTCATACAACAGACGATAATACACCGTTTATACCTTCAAACGGACCGATTTTCGCCTCGATTATTTAACATGTTATAAATAAAATAATTAGATAACCAGTTCTGTTGTCAGTTTTATATTTATATTCTATTTAACATATTGCGCGAGAAAGATCATACAAATAAAAATTATTTGTTTTTAAAGTGATGGAATTTTGGGGACTGGTGACACCTTAGCCTTTGAACGGTCCCGATTTTATCGTCCATTGTTAATTGCAGATAAAATAAGTTGATATGCCTAACTGTTTTTGTTGACAGCTTTAGATCGCATGATATTTAACAGGTTGCGTGAGAAATTAAAGTTATGTTACAAGGATATTTTGCAACTAGGGTCAAAGGTCATTTTCTGTTGACGTCATTCAGCAGACGACACCTTTGGCTTCAAACAGCCCGACTTTCCCGTCGATTAGCTTCAGATAAAATAATTAGACAAGTGTTTCTATTTTCAGCTTTATATTTTCATGACATTTAACATATTGTGTGAAAAATATCATAAAAATATATACATTTTGTTTAATAAGTGATGAACTTTTGCAACAAGGGTCAAGGGTCAGACGTATGACTATAAGTATAGTACAAAGCTTCTGAAAACGTCAGTTCTTCTTTAAAATCTTGCATAAATATGTTGCTGTTTGTCTAAGCACAGTCTAAGCCGTGGCAGACGACACCTACACCTTCAGACGGCCCGGCATTTTCCCGCCATTATTATTGTTGCTAATCTTGTTGTTAATGACCTTCATTTTTAAGATAATATGGAAATCCGGATAGCGTGCATGCATGCCGGCAGACATCACCACATTGTTGCATAATATCAATTAAAATCACTTGCACTTTTTGCCCAGGATTTTAGTGGCCTGGTAATTGTTATAATAATAATGTACAGAAAAAACCACGAGAGCCAAGTTTAAACTTAAACTGCTATAACAAACAATTCTTATAAAGGTGTGTTTATGTACTTGCATGCATATGAGAAAAGGGTGTCAGTCCAACACGCCGCTAGTTCGAATCTGGCAAATGCTGCTTTATAGTGTGTTTCGTCTCAAGTTGAGAGTAACGCCATGTTAGCGCGCGATTCGAATCTGCCACAGCAAAATCCAACATGTCGTTACTCTCAACTTCAGAGAGACTATAGTCCAAATCTGAAAAATACGGCGCTAATCAGATTCAGAAAAATACCACGCTGGTCCGAATAGACCCTATCGAATAAACTCAACCGAAAGGTAAGGTAAGGTAAAGGAGACGATCCTGTATAAACAGTGCCCATCTCTCTTTCATTGGCGATTGGGCCAGACTCCTCTATGTAATGTTGCTATAGGGGGATCGCTACACCTCCTCTACAGCGAGTCCGTTACCTTCCCAGCATTTAAGAATGCCGGTACCCATTTAAACACCTGGGTGGAGAGGAGCCTCGAGATAAAGTGCCTTACTCAAGGGCACAACACGATGGCGTCGCCGGGGCTCGAACCCGCAACCTTTCGATCAAGAGTCAGTGCCCGTTCCGCTAGGCCACCGTGCTCCCGAAACTGTATAACAATAATATTGAAATGGTAATTGGTTCTAAGTTCAAAGTGACAGAGGGACAGCTCTCTAGTTTGATTCCACAAACATTCACACCTATAACCTGTTTTTTATTGTATTATCATGCGAATTGCCCCGTGGTACCTTAAGGAGGGAAGAATTTTATTTAAATAAGGACGAGTGACGTAGTATTCGATAGGATCTATAGCTCGGACTGGCTAGTATGGTTAGGGTTAAGGTTAGGATTATAATTAGGGTTCGGTTTAGGGTTAGCGTTAGGGCTATTACACTAGTCGGTTTTAGGGATCGATTTAGCGCCGTGTTCCTCATATTTGGACTAGCGCACAATGAATGACATAATCCTTATAATTTCATCTAAATTTCCTCCTGTTTTACTAAGCTGATAAGCTTCAGACTATATCACCTCTTTTTCGCTCACACATGTACCATCTATACCTTACACTAATCCCTCATTACACCTATGGCAGATAATTCTAAGGGGATCTGGTACAAATTAATTCACATGACCTATCACTGATCCTTCGTATTGTTGTTCTTAACATCTTCGTGCGTCTTGTCTTCAAGCCTTTTTGCCGCCTTCTTCTCTCCTTTACTAACCCTGAGAGACGCAGGCTTTGCTGTTTTACTCACACCCACAGGAGCGCTCCAGGCACGACCATAATGCTTTGCGTCATTGGGACAGAAATTTGACTTGGATATGTCAGTGGAATCCAACTCTTGTGCGAACTGTATCTATTGATCATTGAAATTAAGATGTTGGTAAGGGAACAAACCAAAAGATCGATGACGTCCTATAAACGTAACTAGTTTCGTTTCTCAGCCAACCCCCTCCCTCCCTACCAGAAACGTAATAATGAAATGTTGAAAATTTTGACATAATAATAATAAAGACACATTCTTCTGACCGATGTTTTTGTACAAACGTAATCGAGTATTTTTACCCCCTCCCCCCTAAACGAAACTAGTTTCGTTTATAGGACGTCATCGATCTTTTGGTTTGTTCCCTAAAGGAAGCAAGTTACGTGTTCAAGGGTAAGGTACCATATGCTCTACAGGACATTTTCTGAACATGGTCTAAACTCATTGAACCCCATTAAGCATATTGATTCCATAGGCTATAGACTTTTCAAGTTTCGCCACTGTCCCGCAGATTCGGAACCATTCGCACCCTAATACGGACCCAAATCCTAACCCTAAATACTAACCTAACTCTACCCCCAGCCCAGGGGTTCTGTATATAGGCAGCCCGTAGGCCAGATCCGGCTCGTCGACCAATTGTGGTTGGCCTTTGAACAGCTCTAAAATGTACAGTAAACATAGTAGTAAAACAATGTGTATTTGGGCCTCGAACACAAATCTTTAAAATAATTTCGGCCCTTCATTGCCCGCGAGCTAATTGAATTGAGAACCACTGCCCTAACCCCTTTCACACCTCAACATGGACCCTAATTTTAAATACTATAATCCTAACCCTAAACCATTGTAAACCCTAATCATAACAATGACCCTAGCCCTAACCTTAACCTTACCCTAAACGCTAACCCTAATCATTCACCAATCCTATCCCTAACACTAAATCCTAACCACAAACCCTAGTCCTACAGAACCAGCCACGATCCCACGAAATTTGAAGTAGAAATTTAAAGTAGATTATTCTAAAGAAAACTAAAGAAGTTTCAACATGATCATGTATCACTCATACACCCTTGTAATACAATTTTAGTCTGCAATAACATAGGGGTTACATACTCAAAACATTAGAAAATAAATTCGAAAAACGGAAATACCGCTTTGAATCATGGGATAGCTATGACAAACTCTGCCTCACACCTGAACTGGCTGCTGTACGCTATGCTAAAACCTCTGGTGTGAACACGGTTTATACTCAATGTACTTTAATGCGTTGCAAGAGGCTATATCACTCAAAAAATATAGGATTTTCACAAGATTTTACAAGGTAGGCCTATATCTCAGCATCCACTGAAACAATACTAGGCATGTTTGTACTCATTTGAATGTAATTTTCGAGTAGATTCCAAATATATCCACAAAAAATAAAATTAATTTTTTTGATAAAAATATTTTTGAGAAAAACAATTGATATTTGGACGGACTGTCATTTGCGCTTGGCCTCCGAGACAAAAATGCTTACATTTCACAGATGGCATAATGTTTCATCATGACCAGTGGTGATGTACAAGTTTTGGAAGAGCCAATATGGCAATGGGTTATTCCAGTTAAATCCCATACACCCCTTATTGAAGACATGAGCTTAATCTCCCGCACAGGGAGTGCAAATTTTAAATGGGGTTACCTGAACTCCATTTGAAATTGCCCAATGCCTGCCCTTAAAAGACATAAGAACCAGGCGGCGGATGACATGATCGAGCCGGCAACTCGTGAAACCGCCCAGCCGTATGGCATTTTCCATATACTCGGTTAGGTTTGTGGGGTTCATTATCGAACCCCAACGGTTTTAGCTTGTATTTATATTATTTATCAACATAGGCCTATTTGTTTGTGATATTTCAAGCGTTTTAAAATGTCAAAATAATCCCATTCAATTACACGGTTGACGATGAAAATTTACTGAATTTAGGGAATGCACGTCGTACACCACCTGATAAGAACCATGAGTATTTTGTTTTTGTGGCTGGTGTTGTGGTTCATGGGGTCTCCGTTTCAATTCCTGTCTGACAAAGCCTCTGGCTGGATTCTTCATAACGAATCTGTAATTGGGTTATAGTAAAAAAGTAGCTTCTTAAATTTCTGTTTCACCTTTATGCATATTTAGAAGTAAGTATATGACCCATGAGTCTTCTCCGTCATTCGGAGGGTAGGCTACTTTACAGCCCATAATCTAAATGCTAAATGCTTAAAGTTATATACCATACGTTGCAGACAGATTCGGAAGATCATGTTTCAAACAAGAAATGTGTTTAAAAAGACATCGCGAAAGGATAATGCTTAAAGTTATGTACCATACGTTGCAGACAGATTCGGAAGATCATGTTTCAAACAAGAAATGTGTTTAAAAAGACATCGCGAAAGGAAGACGCTCTGTGACGTAGATGCTTTTTGGTTCGTATCGTACCGTCCTTGAGACGCAACTTTATCATGAATATAAACGCATCCCAAAAAGAAAGTATCCAGTTTGATTTTTATCCATAAATCAAAGAAGGGTGTCTTTAATCAAGACCTACCAAAAGTATGTTACAGATAAATTTATTCCGCACAGTTTGATACCTCATTTGTCCAAATCGATGCAGAATTAATGACACAGTGATCTTTTCAATGCAGTCACTTCAATTGTTAAAGTTGCAGTAATTCCTATTGATGCTGTTCTGCTGCTTTTCAAGATTCTTCATAAAGGTACACAATAACAGAGACTGTCTAAAGGCTGTTTGACTCCACTTCATGTGTTTTATACTCTTCCTTCCTCAATGTTTTCCCGTTCACTCTTCACAGTCCATATCTGGTATGTCCTCCTGCTGCATCAATGATTGCCAGACATCTGCGGCCCATGCTCTCAGCGAGACTTCTGATGCGCCCTGGCCTTGATCTATCGCTGCCCATATTGAGTAGCACTACCAAATCAATAGAAATTTACTGCAACTTTTGAAATTGAGGTGATTGCATTCAAATGGTCATTGTGTCATCAATTCTGCATCGATTTGGACAAATGAGGTATCAAACTCTGCGGAATACATTTATCTGTAACATACTTTTGGTTGATCTTGATTTAAGACCCCATCTTTGACTTATGAACCAAACTCAAACTGGATACTTTCTTTTTGGGATGCGTTTAGTTGCATATAGTTGCACATAGCAGGTACCTTATGTGTCTGAAATATAAGTAAATCTTCACAATAAACCCTAATCTTCAATTACTGATCAAGAAATGAAATTAAAATCATGAAAAAGTTTGAAACAGATTTTATTGCCATGCTTGTCTTTATTCCTTGATTATAAAAAAGATAAAGCCATTCGATATTTCCTATATAACATTAATACCACTCAATAAAACAGGTTTTTATTTTGAACCATATACGCCCCATTTCCATTCCACCAACATAAACAAACCAGCATTCAAGTTAATACAACAATTCTATGTAGTCGATTTGTATTTTTGTTATTTTGCTATTTTGTCTCAAATTGATTTTAAAATGCTACCTAAATGGACAGATGTTAAAGGATATAATATATTTTCCTTGTTAATTAAAATAAACATATATGGTCCTAATAGACCCAGTATAAGCCCCGTTAGTATCCGCGGCTGGATCTAGCAAGCTTTTAACCGATTCTTTAACCAGATATATTCCAGGCACACTGCTCACGCATGCTTCCAGCGCCTTCTTCATGATTTTTCCTTTTCGCATAGTACCACCGTGCTATCAAGGTGACTCAGAATCCCTAAGCGTAACAGAACATAGGAAGCTTTAATTTGCGCATTGCCGTGTTTTTATGCCACAGCTTTTTAAAACTTAACACAGCTCTAAAGGATTTACTATGTCAAATCGCATATCTTGCGATGAAAATCCAGACGAGTATCAAAAGAACCACTGACCCAAAACTAGGCTTGTTTGTACTCATTCGAATGCATTTTTCATGGAGATTTCAAATATATGCATAAAAGTATCAATTTTGAAATTTTTTGTTAAAAAAAATAAAATTTTGGTTTGAAGTTGGTATATCCTTTTACACTTGTAAAGGGTAAGAGATTGTAAATGGGAAGGTGTAACAAACGCCTTAAGGAGAATGGATTTAGTATAATGACGATGAAATAATTCTTGATTGACGAAATGCTTATGAAGTCGCTCTAAGTTTTCCCCTATTTCCTCTCAATCTTTCTCTCTCCTTTTCTCCCTTAAACCACATCATAGGGTTTAAGCAACCAACTTGTTGACAACATGATCACTATCACACAACTGCTTTGAAAGAAAAATGTCAAAAAATCAGCACTTTGGGTGAATTGAAGTTAGGGATTTAAGTCCAATATGATTTAGTACACACTCAGCTACCCTGAAGCAATAACTTAAGTAGTACTCAATACCTCAATGGTGATTTTTGAACAATCACATCGAGGTCTATAATAGATGCTAATTATGTCATTTTTCATTTCTAATAATGGACCATTCTTATATATATGTGTCCTAACAGGTTTTTTCTGACGTTGTTATGGACTGGTATAAAGGCTAGTGATGTTGGTGCGGCTTATTCATATACATTTTCAAACTCTGCCATTGTGGTAATGGCAATGGCGCTGTAAAGGTGGGACAATGGATAAGGATATAACAGCTTTAGATACATTATGCTCTTCCAGTTGACATCCATACACCCCCTGTGGAAGACATGATCTTAATCTCCCACACAGGGAGTGTAGATTACTAATGGAGCCACCCATTCAGGTAACCCCATTTGAAATTCACATTCCCTGTGTGGGAGATTAAGGTCATGTCTTCCATAGGGGGTGTATGGATTTCAACCGAACAGCCCATTGCACTTTATTGATATCCAATCTCAAAATGTTAACCCTGTGTCGTCTGCTACTAAATAAATCCCAAAACTTAGTAGAATTGTTTCAAATCGTACATTTTTATTCTTACATGTGAATTTTTATGAACATGAGCACCAATATAAGTTATAAAATAGTTTTTGAAATACCTTTCAAGAAGCATCATAACATTAAATGTTGTTGATAGAGTAAAAATATCAAATATTTTCTCTCAATAACTCAAAAAGAAAGATTACAAACTTGACATTAATCAGCGGATGTGTAAGGAATCCTCGCCCTGGGCAAAACCGGGGAAAGAAACTTGGCCTAGCTGCACGGCTCGCAAACAGCAACTCTAGCGTCTAATTGGTGGAGATCAGACCAAATCGAGTAATGAAAAAACTTGTCAAAAAAGTTCTTAGACCGGATGTACTATCTTCAAATTGGAATGAGGCTTTATCGAGACAATGACCAATTCAGCCACATTTGACAGATTTGTGTCATTTTGTTTCACGTGTGAGAGGGTGGATTTGTAGTTTTGTATAATATGGCCAGTGCATAAGGTGTTGGGTTTAATCTAAGCAACCTGTCTCATCTCATAACTAAACAGCCATAGTCAGTTTACATGTGGCTCTAAAATGACTATATAGAGCATTTTAGGACAGAGGATGATTTAAGCACTTCCCAGCAAGTCTTGCGGTTAGCACAGCTGTGTGAGTGAACATGACACCACTGCCCGCCCACTGCATACACACATGCATGGTTAAATTTGAATTTGGACAGATATATTTACAATAAAAACACCTTCAAAAAGTTGGTCGATTTCACATTTTATGTTATCTACAGAAGGTGTGAATTATCCTTCATGCATACATCACTTTAAATCTGAAATCGACCAAGTAATAATGACACACGGGCAATTCTAAAACAACATCTTTTGCACAGAGTTCAATGGGATTTGAAAAGTAAAGTGGCAGTTGAAACTCTAGTGATAACACTTTTACAGTGCATGATGGGGCTTCCTTAAATCATCCTCTGATTTTAGGATGACTATATTGACGCCCTTTGTTGGTCAACGTTACATATAGATTACTCTTGCTTTCTTGCTCTGCGGGGCTATTATATTTTAACTCCATTTAGTTGCAAGTCCTCACTATGGGAGTTTCCGGCCTCAACCCTACTGGGCTTGCGGCCTTGATGTTTTATCATGAGAATACTCTGTTCTTTGAAGGGGATATAGTTTCATTAAAATCTGCATAGGTACAGCTAGCTGTTGTACCTTACCTTGTGGTTAGTTTCACAAACAATAGGATGCGAACACATGACTGCGGAGTGAACAGTGCACTAATGGCTTAGCTTTATACTTTAACAGTATTTCATTATGTATTTTGTTGGTAATGTGCTAGCAGTGGGCTAGCAGTTCTTAGATACTCCCTGGTCCTCTTGAGAGCTGCGTGGCCTAGCGGTCATGGCGGATGGAATATGTCCCAATTTCTCTCCATTACATACATTTAAATTGCGGAGCAAGTGCAGTGGATGACAACTCTCGCTGCCAGTTCCGATCGAGGTAATGTCTTGCTGTCTGCTATACACCGTACCAAAGGGCCCAGTTATAGGTAGACTTCTGTTGATTTGATGTCCGTTATTCTGTCCTCAAGAGTACAGCGAAGGGAATAATATTATAATAATGGCATAATGCGGAGATTGGCTGACTTTCTGAACAGGCTGAATAGCATTGTGAATACATGGCATATAAAATGTCAGCAATGTCAGTCAGTTCCATCTTATAATGAAAGACAGAGATAAAAGACTAAATCGCGTCTGACGTCAGGGCAAAGGCGCGCCGTGATTGGTTGCCGACCTGCACAGTACGTCATTTTCTGTCTAGTTATCAGAATTTCAGACTCGAACTAATCTTTTTTTTTTTATCTCTGTCTTTCATTATATAACATCTCATTTTGGAATACTTACGGCCATTGGGTCCTTTTGAATCAAGAAATTATTATAATGTCGTTACACTCTGGCTTACAAAATGAATAATCACATCCACCCCTCTCCCCTATTCAATGTTCATAAAAGCACTTTTGGCATTTGGCTCACCAGACACCCCAAACTTGATTAAGGGGGAATGGGGGTATAGGGAAGGGGCTGGAAAGAGGAAGGTGTACTTCTCCTCAAACATGAGACTAGCAAAGCGGCAATGAAGAGTTCCAACATATTGTCAAAGTGTGCCAACTATTATTTCCTTGATTGTAAGTAGACTCTTAAACAAGATGTACACATCAACACACACCAACATTATCTTCACATACTTGCCCAGTGAACGCTTCAAGAATGTGACATCGATTGTCCTAGTCACACCATACGAGGAAGATTTCTTCAACCTTATTTTTTTGTTCGATGTTTAAGCCGGAGGGGAAACAAGCCAAATTTATCCAAAGTCAAAATTAAATCCGTTTCCAGGATTAACTTGGGTATTCTTTCCTTCACAAACCTAGATTTCAAAATGACACTGAGTGAACTTTGAAGGAATCTTTGTGTGCAAGGTGGGATGATATATAAACTGCACGTAGCGCGGGAACGGGGCGAGCAGACGATATAAATGCTGCATTTTGTACAATTTTGTTCAAAAAAGTGCAAAACCTAGGTTGGTTTGGCTGTTATAGACATTACATTGTGTTAAAGTCTACATAATTATCAAATGTAAACAATTTTTTTGAATAGCAAAACTTTCATGGTCAACACTTTTTAAAGCGTGTTTGATGAGCAAAAAATTGTTGTTAAAATGACATGCTATAAGCCCTCCCCTTTTCAACTCTTCAACTCTTTCCCTATGTACCCCTTCTTTCTCTTCTACCCTCCTATACTTTTATTTCATTTGACCACTTTTTATCCCAAATTGTCCACCACCCGTTTCATCATGTTCAGATACCCCTGCAGATGGCTTGTCAACCTTACGACAAAGTTCCAATACCTTACTATCAGTGTTTGCAACATTAAAGAAGAATATGATAGGAACAACGTCTATACCCCCCAAAAAGCCGAGATAATGATTGGTTAGTTCCTTGTCCATGGGAATTTCAAGTTAGCTTTATTATATCTCCTAGTCCATATCCTAAACCAATAGGGCCACCCGTCTTTAACACCATAGAATATATAACTAGCCATTCCCTATATTAAGGATTCTCTATTTGAATTTTAAGCACCTTCTCTGCATAAAGATGAGGGTGTATTTAAGTACTAGACGAGAACAATCAGGGACTACACAGGGACTGTACCGGGTCGAGGCTCGAACCCGAATCGGTAAGAATCAAATCAAAAATAAATTCGGCAACTAAAATCTTCCATTCTCCCTACATAATGCCAGGCGGCTGACACTGAAAAATTTGCATGGCAAAATAACCCGTCTCCTCCGCAGCCAATTTGGTTCCGCTCCATCGAAATCAAGCTGGTCATGGAGGAGACTACCCTCCTTTGTGTTTGTTCATTTGTGTATGGAGAGCCCTTCTTGGAGTCCGTAATGACTTAGGCTACGCTCTCAGCTAGAGTCCTACGCTGCATTGCACTAGAATTACCTTTTCTGTGAAATCGCTATAGAGCCAACCAGGAACACGTATTCGTTTTGAAAATATAGCATTAAAATTAGTATCACACTTGTGGCCCCGTGCAGCGGAAAACCTTAATTCTTTCATTAAAAGGAAATGAAAATTAAAAAAAACACGGATCCACCTGTGCACCTATAAAATGGGCACAGCAATTTGTCTCAAATATGAATGAATTTTAAGAAACATACGGGATATGATGAACATTGACCTGACGCCATGATAGTAGGATCTATTAGTCGTTTTATATACAATGTATATACCGTATTGTCATAATACCAATATTTGTCATTATATATAATGAGTAATATTTAGCAACGTAAATGTGCAGTTCATATGCACAAACGAATACTGATCTTTATGATATTGAGGTTTTTGTACATCACATATAACATGTCACATAGGAGGTCATACGTGTTGACCTGCATCTATTGTATTTGTTCATCTGTGTATGGAGAGGATTAACGCCATTAAACGCCATTAAAACTCCATCAGTATTAGGGCGTAGTTCAGTGAACTCATCGTATTGCTATTCCAAGTACTTTGATAATACAGATAATATGTATTAATGGGTCGAGGCGATTGCATTGAAAAACCTAATAAATTATTCATAACAGTTACGTAATCAATCGATAGTGCGGACACTTTTCATTTGCAAACCACCAAAATTCGTGATCTTTTAGCGTTGAAAAAGAAACCACGTGAATAGAGTGCCCTCTCAAGAATAGGTTCTCTGTGATAATGCTTAACACTTCTTTCAGTGGTGTATATTCGTCAATGTTTCAATAAAAAGAATGGTATGGACAACATGATGAATCACACCAAAAGTAAATTCTCCTAAACTTTTTATTCTCCTTGTATACACTCTCAACTAAACACTTCATTCAGTCGTGTGTCCATCAATGTTTAGGTAAGAAGCTTAAAGGTGAACCTCATTGAAAATAAAGTTATATATCAATGGAAAGCTTATGATGTCAGGAAGCAAAAAAGAATATTTTTTATTTGCCTAACGTACCAGGCTAGACATAATCTCCATGCAAATATTGGATATTGGTACCCCCCTAAATTACAAAATGAAATCGTTCAAATTGGGCGCTTTCGTTGATGACGTCAGCCCGGGGACACACAGTTACTTCCGGGTTTGATTGTAAACACAATATCCATGCATTACTGTGGCATGCATCGGGCCAATGCACGAATTCAGTCATTGTCAACTTACTTTACATGAAAAATATCTTCAATAAAATAAGAATTACATGAAGGAAACATCATGATCAAATCAAGAATGAAGTTCCTGAATAAAGTGTGTGGATTTAAAAATGGGAAATGTGCTGCGGGCCGGGGTGATTTGGGATAGGCCAAGCCATCCACGATATCACTGATATGCATAGGGAATATTACAGTTACGAAGAGCAAAGATTCGCCGAAGAACTGGAATGGAACAGATTGCAATAAATAACTGCTAGTGCTACCAGTTCAGATCGTCACACCAAGTTGAGATGAACTTATCACAATGAGAAAATGAAGGAATAGAATAAGGTACATGTAGGATTTTTTAAATTATTTCTTAGCTTTACAACCGGTCATGTATGATAGGCGAACTCGTGAGACACATACGGGATGAACTCAGTGCCTGACTGGCCGATACTCAGTCGCCGAGTCCGGCGCCGAGTCTTCAGTATCCGCGACTGTACTGTGTACTTGCAGACAAAATGACCGATTTTATATTCACATTCTGATATTTCCTACTTATTGCTACTTCATCAGCAAAATTTATTCCTGTAAATGTTCCAAATATAAGATAACGATTGATCAAATCTGCTGAAACACACGCAAGCAGGACGAAGCGAGTCGCTGTGTTTGTGCATAAAGCCTGGAACCACCTGTCGGGTCCCTTCTTCAGCAGCAATTTACGCATCATGTGCGGTAATCCATAAAACATGAATGATTCACTTTTCAGTACCGTATACTGATTGTACTATCATTAAAGAATCGTGACACAAGTGACAATATTTTAATTTTATTCAGATTTCAGAATTCCATCAAATAATGGTCTATCAATCCCAAATTGTATTTATTTTATAATAAAATATCTGTTTCTTTCAATCGTGATTGTGTGGAAAGAATGTATTACCGCAATGCGCTAAATATGAAAACCAAGTTTATATGGGTTGGATTTGATGAAATCGGCGGCTTTTTTTTATTAATTTTTTGATTACTGCAAGACGATATTTTGTTTAATCAGATATTTTAAAATGAATCAAGAATAGGGAATGTCACAAACAAGTATTTAATTTTGATTTTGATTTAAACTTTTGATCCAAACACAAGGAATTAATTCCTACCTCGGTATTTTCAGATGGTACTCCATCTTTCATCAGCGAGTGAGTGACTGTATCACTCGCTGATGAAAACTGAAAATTCCGAGGTAGGAATTAATTCCTTGTGGTTGGCTCAAAAGTTTAAACCAAAATCATGATTTACACCAACACAGATACATTCATGAAAGTATTTAATTTGTTATTCGATCATGTATATTCAGTCCATGACCCCGGTCCATGACATGAACGGCAGCATGAGCAGCAAGCATTTGCGCATGGAATTGACCCCAGCGCGAAATTCAAACTCAATTACCCAATTATACCCAGCTAGTTATGACTGATTTTGTCAAAAATTTACGGAAAATTTACGTGTTGACAATAATTCTATTATTTCTAATATATATAGAAGGAACCAGCAACTTGAAGATTCCTCTAATTTCAAGCTTTATTGTGAAAATCAGACTTGCCGGGCAGCTTGCAAAGTACAGGAAGCAAGCCTTGTTTACATGTTTCCTAGCAGGATCACGTGACTGCGAACCCTGAGCTTACGTCACGAGCATTCCCAAGGTCATAGACGATTGATTTGGGTGCTTTTTGGGCGCCTTAAAAAAGACCAAAAATTGATTCGTATTTTTAATTTTTCAGCTTTATTGGCCATCAAAAAATCGGAAAAATTGTTTTTAGTATCCTGACATCATAAGCTTTCCATTGATATATAACTTTATTTTCAATGAGGTTCACCTTTAAGAATATGATGGATAAGATATATCTAAGGCAAATCAAAAGTAAATTCACTTCAAATCCTTATCCACCCTGTATGCATTCATAACACACATATACGCGAACCCCCCATCATCCCCCAAGTTTTTTCCTTATGGATTAGTGTGTGTCTCCATAAGTTTGTACCAGAACCAATAATTAGCTCCACAAGGCATAGATACCCAATGAGAACACACATCTTACATGTTTTAAAAGACTACAGGCTCTATAGTGTATACCCCTGGCCTGGACACATTTATTTTACTGCTGTAATCGCTTTACAGCAATGTCCTGTATAGTGATCTTTTCTTTATGGAGCAATTGTGTGTGTCTCCACAAGGCTGTGTGTCTCCATTAGGTTGTACCAGAACCCATAATTAGCTCAACAAGGCACACCCAATGGGAACACACACCTTACAAATGTTTTAGAAGACTAATGACTCCATAGTGTACCCCTGGATACTTTTATTTAATTGCTGCAATCGCTTCACAGCAATATATGATTTGTTCCTTATTGTGTGTGTCTCCACAAGGCTGCGTGTTTCCATAAGATTGTTCCAAAACCCATAAGTCACTCCACAGAGCATTAGGTTTAAGAGCACTTCCTTTAGTGGTGTATGCCTTCAAAGTTTGGTGACAACTCTCTAGTCCGAGGGTTCCCTAGTCCGAAGGCTCCTTAGTTCGAAGGTTCGCTAGTCCGAACACGTAATTTACCATTCGCTAGTCCAAATTCTGAAAAAGGTTCGCTAGTCCGAATATCGGGTTCTCTAGTCCGAAGGCTCGCTGGTCCGAATGATAAATAAGGTTATCTAGTCCGAATATAGAATAAGGCTCGCTAACCCTAACCTATAACACTAACACTAACCCTAACCCTAAACCCTAACATCAACCATAACCCTAACCCTAACACTAACACTAGCCTAACCCTAACCTTAACTCTAATCCTTATTTTATATTCGGATTAGAGAACCTTCGGATTCTAAGCGAACTTAATTTGGTTTTCGGACTAGCGACCCTTCGGACTAGCGACCTTTCGGACTAGCGACCCTTCGGACTAGCGACACTTCGGACTAGTGAGAAGTCACGCAAAGTTTTTAGGTAAGAAGAATATGATATGGACAACATCTATCTAAGAATCAAATCAAAAGTAAATTTACTTAAAATCTTTATTCTCCCTGTACACACTCCCAACACTTCCTCCAGTGGTATTCCGTTATAGACAATTTAAAGAAATGTATTTTTATTCCATGATGGGACTGCTTGGTATTTTGCCTTAAGTCAGATTGCAACTCATAAAAACACATATGAGTGAGTAGTTAAGTAGCAGACGAGAGCATTTAGATCAATTCATGTCACATTTATTTCACATATCCTATATATCATATTGCACAATGCAAATCATTATAGGGGTTATACATATGGCATCGACGGATCCAGGTCAGATTCGGATCAATTGTATTCTGGTGATCCAATCCAGATCAAGTAGACCGTATGAAACCGTATGATGTAACTGTGTATGTAATGTAAACATGTGCTGTGATTTGTCGACAATGTCAGGCAGCAAACAAAGTTGCCGGATCTGTTCCGTAAGAATGTTCCATAAAAATTACAATAGTTCGATGAAAAGTGTTTGATTTAGATTTTAGAATTTAATTTGATAGAGATTTGTGATGGACACACTCCAAATAATAGCTTAAAATCAACCCATGTTTACCTGGACTAACGCGCAATATGGAAGTTTCGCGCGCGAAGTGTTACATACGTATGTCTTCACTGAGTCATTGAAGGTGACAATATAAATCTACATATCTATTTCAAGAACTACTGTACAGTCTTGACAAATACTAGGCATGTTTGCATTCCTATCCACCTGCGTATTAAAAATGTATGCAAATTAGTTAGAAATTTTCACAATTTGTAATACATTCTACCACAATTTGTATATCGTCTGCAAATGGACGTTTTGCGCGCGAAGTGTTACAGATGTCTTCAGGTGACAATATAGTCTACATGTCTATTTCAAGAACTACTGTACAATCTTTACCAACACTAGGCATGTTTGTATTACTATTCACCCGCCCATTCAAAATATATACAAATTAGTTAGAAATTTTCACAATTTAAAAAAAAATCTAACACAATTTGTATATCGGCTGCAATGGAAGTTTCGCGCGCGAAGTGTTACATACGTATGTCTTCACTGAGTGGTGACAATATAAATCTATATATCTAGGGCCCTATTTCAAGAACTACTGTACAGTCTTGACCAATACTATAGGCATGTTTGCATTCCTATCCATCACCTGCGTATTAAAAATGTATGCAAATTAGTTAGAAATTTTCACATTTTTAAAGAAATTCTATCACAATTTGTATATCGTCTGCAAATAGGGTGACAATATAGTCTACATGTCTATTTCAAGAACTACTGTACAATCTTTACCAATACTAGGCATGTTTGTATTACTATTCACCCGCCCATCCAAAATATATGCAAATTAGTTCGAAATTTTTACAATTTTAAAGAAATTCTATCACAATTTGTATATATCGTCTGTAAATGGAAGTTTCGCGCGCGAAGTGTTACAGATGTCTTCACTGAGTCATTGAAGGTGACAATATAAATCTACATATCTATTTAATAGTATTATCCTCTATATGATCGATTAGTTTTGATTTATGAACTTGATCTGATCCCTACATCGTCTGGCGATATTAGTAATAGAACCATTTATAACAGAAAGTGTTGAAAAGTATTGGGGTGATTTTAGTACTCGTGGCCGATGGCCAATATGGTTGCGAAGAGGGACAAGAACGTGGCGAGACACATTGTCAAGCCATCGTACATCAGTGGGTAACTTGTTGGCGAAAAAAAGTAGAATACACTGTTATAACCGTTGGGTAAATTTTACCCAACGGTTCGGTAAACTTTTACACAACTTGGGTAAAGTTTTACTCAACCACTGGGTGCTATAAGAACAACCCCTTTTCTGGGTAATATTACCTAGCAAAAGATAAATTCTGGGTAAAGCTTTACTCAACCGGGGTAAACGAAGAAAGGGGTTCGTTGGGCGAGAGTGAGTTGAAAAATGGGGGTCAATGTGGCCGCACAACTACGTCACCCATTTATAATGAGTGCCCTCCCCCCAAGTCATCTCAGTGGGCATCTCAGTGGCCAATTAAAATTCAGCTTTTAAGCTAAACCATCTTCAGCCCTACCATCATTCTTACAACGTTACTGATTGGCTCAATAAATCACCAATCAGGTAGGTCGTATTTAAGTCTTTGTTTAACGTGTATTGTACCATATTACATCAAACAGAACATAAAGCAAAATCACCCCAACATACCAAATATGGATCAAATAATATATTCATTTATTTGGGGTTAGTCCGCCCATGGCGAAAAACTCTAATTTTTGCTGTAATTAAAGCATTTCAGGCTTAATCTTTCGCACGGTATTTTAGTACACCATTGGGCATTACAATCATGTAAAAATCGAGAAAAATTGAGGGCGTCGCTGTGGAGCAAATCACACATCAGCCTGTCACACATTACGGCTTGAATATTTGTACAGATAGTACGATTTGTGCAGTGTGAGCCCTAATTAACACCATAGAATATATAATTATTAATACTGTATGGTACGGTTGCCATGCGAATTTTACTCACTTTTGAATTCACGATTATTCTTAAAATTTTTTGCACCCTCGCAGTGTGTGAGGGTGTAATAATAATAAACATCTAAAAAAAAGTACCGTAACTAGAGCAACTGTGCCCTTTGCAAGGGCACGAGGTAAGTTAGGCGTATGACTGTGATGACATCACGCAGCAATACTGTGCAACGTTAAATTTGACCCGACCTTTGTCTTCGGTTGACCTTTTCGGTTTCATATTCTGAGCAACATTAAATTTGACCTCGGATGACCTTTTCGGTTTTACACTCCCCAAGTGTTAGGGATCATTTGCCGCAAGTTGCAGCCTGATCGGGGCAACTTTAAATTTGACCTGACCTTTGAACTTGGATGACCTTTCCAGTTTCATACTTCTCAAGTGTCAGGGATTATTTTCCCCGAATTGCAGCCCAATCAGAGCAACGTTAAATTTTACCTGACCTTTGACCTCGGATGACCTTTGCGGTTTAATACTTCCCAAGTGTCAGGGATCATTTCCCCCGACTTACAGCCAAAATGTTTAGAATGTCATAAGGATCATTGTATACAAATTTCAGCTCAATCAGAGCATTTAAAAAAATTGACCTTTGACCCCTTTATGACCTTAAATGAATTTTAAAATATTTGTCAAATGTTTAGAATGTCATAAGGATCATTGCATTTAAATTTCAGCTCAATTGGACCATTTTGAAAAATTTGACCTTTGACCCCTTTATGACCCCTTAATGACCTTAAATAAATTTTAAAATGTTTTAAACATGTTTAGAATGTCATAAGGATCATTGCATTTAAATTTCAGCCCAATCGCAGCATTTTCGGTTAAAATGACCTTTTGTGACCCCTGTGACCCCTGAATGACCTCTGACATTAAACAAATCCATAAGTTTTGTAGCCAGCTACCCAATACTGCTTGTGACTGAGTTTGGTCGAAATCCGATCAAGGATGTGGAAGAAGTAGCAAATTGTGAGAAAGAAAGAGGAAAGAAGAAAGAAATGGCAAGAAAGAAATAAGTTAGGCTGCACGCCTAACTTAATTAAGCATTTAAAAGGGAGCTCTTGTATCGCAAATCTGAAAAAATGCGTTGGAAGCAGAATTTATTTCTGCGCATTTTGACACCTCATTTGATACGATAGCCCAGAAAAACAATAAAACATCGGTCAATTTAATGTAGTGAAGTCCAGATTTGAAAGTTGCACTTACATACAAATTTTTACAATACAAAACACTCAGATATCATTACACAGATTTCCTTCCATTACAATGAATGCAAAAACAATAGAATTTACTGCAACTTTCAGATCTTGGGCTAAAGTAAATGTACGCTGTGACTTCAATATTTAGTCAATTGCTATGAGTTTAAAATAAAATCGACCACTAATCAGACGTGAAAAATTGTCTCATTAATGAGTAAAAAATGCCCCACCCAACTCTGTATAAAGGTATACGTTAAGGGTGAATTTCTCGACGGGTGGCCTAGCAGTTGGCTAGAACACGTTTCCTGAAGCAAGGCTACCATATAGCCTTGAGGCTTCATTAGCCTCTGGGCCAGGTTTGTAGGATTAGCTCCAGGCTTCGGTAAAATTTGAATTTCTCGAAGTCAGTCTTCTGTAGCCATCTATACGCAAGGCTGTTAAGCCAGGCTTAGAACGGATTTTCTTTGCCCTGCCTTAGATCAGGTCTTAAAATGCGCAATTAGATTTCGTTATAAAATAAATGTAACTACCAAGGATCGAACCCTAGACTTAATCGAATTAATTTTTGTAAAAAAACATTATGTAGCCAGAGGTATCCCATGATATAAAAATCTCAACTTTTTTTGAGAAAAGTGGGGGATGAGGTTGTGGATCACGAAATGCCCTTTTAATTGTGGAGCTCTATAATAATAAATGCTCTCAATTTTACTGTTATTACATTTCATTCAGCCTTAGTCTTTGGCATGGTATTTTAGTACACCATCATGCGTGGGCATTACAAACATGAAAAAATTCGAGAAAAATTGAGGGCGTCGATGTGGAGCAAACCTGTTTTACAGGGCCTGTTACCTGTCACACGGCTTAATTATTTTAATGTACTGTCTCTGCACAAAGAGTGCGATTTGTGGTGTGTGAGCCCTAATTAACACCATAGAAAATATAATTATTAATTCTGGATGATACGGTTTCCAGTGTTGTAAATTACATTTAAATCAGGGTCAGTCCATATGATACCAAGGAGGTCCCCCACCTGACCCCCTCAAATTTGCTTTATATGTTAGTCATATGTTGTACCTGTAAAAATATTATAAACCTGCAAATTTGAGGTCTGTAGCTCTTACGGATTTTCTGTGGCAGCCATTTAAAGTTGGAGTAGGGGGGTCTACTCTAAATTTTACTGTAATTAAAACATTTCAGGCTTAATCTTTCTTTCACGTGGTATTTTAGTACCCCATTGGGCATTACAATCATGTAAAAATTCGAGAAAAATTGAGGGCGTCGCTGTGGAGTAAATCACACAATATACGGCTTGAATTTTTGTACTGTCTTGCAGTGTGAGCCATAATTAACACCATAGAATATATAATTATTAATTTTGTATAGTACGATTTCCAGTGCTGTTAAGTATACTTACTTTTTCAGTAAAAAATGTTGATATATTAACAAATTTTTAGCATTGTGACACTGCGAGGGGGTAATATGTATAGGATAATGGCCAAGGATTAGAACGTGAGTGGATAAGAATGGCTGAGCCGCGGAGCGGCGAAGCCATTCTTGTCCACTCACGTTCTAATACGCGGCCATTAACCGACTTAATACACACCTATGACGTCGCGCTATTGTTTTACCGCTCCATTATTTTTCACGAATGGAGTGTTATTGAAATAGGCTGCTCTTTACAAATTGATCAATTACTCATTGATGCCGGACAATACACTAATATAATGATCGTACTAAATTTTAGGTGCGAGTGCAAAAATAGTCCAACTCAGCTTTATGTAAAATTTCTATAGAAATACCCATCATATCACGATCCAGGTGTTTAGTTCAAATCATCCGTAACCACCTTCTTGAATTATAAAGATTTAAAATGTTTGTTACACAAATTGAATAAACGTAGATTCGTAAAATCATCCAAGTGATTAGACAATCAATAGTTCTTTATGCCCACTTCTAATGCGTTAACTATTGAAGTAGTTGCGTTTAGGTGTCTATTTTGCATAATAAGGAAAATGGGCAAAAAGGTCATATAGGTTCATATGAAATGGTCATTAGTTACAGTTGTGTACCTCAAGAAAGCCACATCGCTATACCTGAGCAATGATACTCTTCTCTGTGAATCGAGTGTTCGATTTTGGAACAACCATGCAATTATGGACACTATTGTTTATCTTGGATAATTTTGTGTTTGAATCATTCCGAGGATATATATCGTTGATTCGCAGCAGAAGGACCAAAATCAGGTACGAAAATTTTAAATGTACTACAACACATTTTACCTAGGCCTATTATGTCCCTGAACTTTGTAAAAAACAAAACAAACTTCGCCGCCTTCGACGCGAAATAAAAGCCACCTCAACTTCCAGTCCCCCTTCCGAAATCAAATGGATCGTCCCTAACATTGTAATATTTAATTACCGTTAAATGGGGGTAACTTCGGTAAACGGGGTAACTTTGGTCGTTCAAATATATTTTTTTAAATGGTCATATTTCCGTACAGCAATATTGTTTTTAGTCATATTTGGTCTCAATTTGTTAAGAAATATATTTGGAAGAAATAAAAGTCGCTCATGTCCAATTTCGTTGAAAGTTACGAAAATATTGGCATTTTGACCAAAAATGAGCATTTTTTTACATTTTTTTCAGAAAAAATAAAAATCGATATTTGTGAGCAAGGATGCGTGCTTGCTTAATTTTGCAAGGGGTCAAATGTCACAAAAAACAAAACCTTGCCCATATACAGCGAAGATCAATTGTTTTCATTTTTTTTCTTCATGGAATGTAATACTCTGACCAAAGTTGCCCCAAATGCGGGGTAACTTTGGTCAGGCTATTTTCAACCCCTAGGGCACCCTTTCAAAATTATTCAAAAATCTTTTTCAACTTCAAGGTCTAGAAGGGAACCCTAATGTCATAAAAAAAGAGATAATTAGAAATATATTTGGTTTTGTTTGGAAGCAGTGGTTTAAAAACTCCGAAAAGTGCCCAAAGTTACCCCATTTTATGGTATCGGATATAGGCCTACTGATCGATGTATGTAAATATTCAAGCATGCCAAAATACCATCAGATGAAACATCAGATATACTAATGACAAATAAAAATTATACAGAAAATAGACCTACTGTGGCTTTTATCATTATTAAACATGCCCGAAGAGAACGATTTAAAAATAAACAGATTCATAGGCCTAAATACATTGATACAGAATGTGTATTATGTATATGTAGCAATGTTGCCCAAAATATGACAAATTATATGTAGGGCCTAAGCCACTGAAAACGTATAAAAATATAAAGAAGAAAAAAATGTTATAAAAACCAGTAAGCGTAGAAAGAAAGGTCCAAATAAATAAATAAAGGGCCTACGAAGTAAAGCCTAAATGAGCATTTTCCAAAGTGAGGGTAAAAATACATCTTGCATAATAAGTACAACTTAGCCAACAATTTAACCTGCCCGTTTTGATCTTGACTTGCTTTTCACAGATTGCATTGTAAGGGCTCGGATAGCGACGTTTTTACGTATTTTTTTGTGGCACCTGAGAGCAAATCAGACACATCCTTCTGATATCAAATAATTTAGATTTGCGATACTATACACATTTTATGGCAAATTATTAAAAATTGATATTTTTGAAATTTAACAGTCCTCAAAGTAAATTGTATAAATCTAACGATATGCAGTAAATAGTAGGAAGTTGGGTTGAACAGCCGTCAATCATATGAAAATTGTGACCTTCATTATTAAAGATATAGATTTTTTCCTCAAAACACTAAAAAATGTAGGTCTTTTTGGAAAAAAATGTTTAAGTTCAATATGAAAGGTCAAATTTTCAATTGAGTCGGCTTTTCATCCCAGCTACATAGGCCTATAGTTTAATTACATATCATTACATTTATAAAGTTTACTTCGAGGACTGTTAAATTTGGAAAAATATAAAAAATATGAAATTTTAATAATTTGTATTATATCGCGAATTTCACAAAATCAAAATTATTATTATTTTTAGATATAGGGACAATCCTCGTATTCAGCATGCAATTCGATATGTCTGATGTGCTCTCAGATCCCATAACAATAGTGTGCAAATGTTGCTATCCGCTTCCTCAATTTATTAGTATTAAGGGGTACTACACCCTGCCCAATTTTGTGCATATTTTTGCATTTTTCTCAAATATTATAGCGCATTGATGACAAGTAAGATATGTATATTATATAGGGGCAAGGACTGCACTGGAAATTTTATTTCAGCACAGACAACAGTTGTGGAGTTACAGTCAAAAATGAGGGAAAACCAATATTTGATCAATAAATCAGTAACTAAGTTGCCTTGAGTTGCTGAATTTTCAGTGCAGTATAGTTGTAGTCTTTGCCCTAAAATATACATATCTTACCTGTCACCAAAGCGCTATAATTTTTGAGAAAAATGCAAAATAGGCACAAAATTGGCCAGGGGTGTAGTACCCCCTTAATGAAAATAATTTTCTTGCTTTTCGTATCATTGTTTTGCATGAATGAAGTGATGATAACAATACCGCACTTTTCGCAAATACTTGCTTTTCAAAAGTGCAATTGATATTAACACTACATTCGTATTTCCCTGAAAAGTATTTGCTTTTCAGAGAAAAGAAAAAGGCATTTACGAATGGCGTGTTATTGTGATCATCGCTCCATTCGTGGAAAATAATGGAGCGGTAAAACAATAGCGCGACGTCATAGGTGTGTATTAATGTTAAATAGACAAAAAATTCCGTTGCTAGCGCGCCAAGCAACATTTCTTCATTCAGTAGTTAACATTTCCATCGGATAATAATGTACACTAGGCGGTTACTCCTATTTGGCGGTTCTCGGCTAGGCGCAGTTACCTGGTTTATGGCTTATGCCCATCCGACAGTTTTTACTAATTTGACCTCAGGTGATCCTTGGGTGACCCCTAAATGACCTCAAAATTTGTCTCTGAATGTACCCACCAAGTTTCATGTCCATCCGACAGTTTTTACTAATTTTTGGCAACCTATGGGGAGTAAGAGAGAAGACCCCAGGATGGGGTCCCTGGGGTCGTAATCCACTAACAAATGCAAACTTTGTCTGGCTCGGACCAAGTTGCACCTACCCACCAAGTTTGAGGTAGTGAGCTTTAGCAAAAATTGCATTGCTCAATTCATAGCGAGTGTGTGGAAGAATTCAAATATCACAGATATACGTTTGTAGGTCCTGTGGTTCTTGAGTTATGTTGTAAAGAGGGCTGAAAAAAAAACACTTTTGTAAAACGTACATAGCTCATTAACAACAATAAATTAAGCAAGTTTTCAAGGTATATGATTTGTAGAATGAACTTTTGCAAAACACCAAAGTGTTATTTTTCAATAATATATTGATTCGGATAATGAAAATCGATTTTTTGGCTGCTTTGACCAACAACACCTCGTATACCCTTAATCATTTTCTATGCGCATGGTCAGATACTATACTATATAGCAATGCCCCAGGGGAGCAATTGACCTTTTCGGTAAATCCCATAAGCCTTTGCGAGTACATCTGAAAACTCGTCATTTGACGTCACGCCGAGTGCGCAGTATAATAACGATGTTCGATAAACGATGTTCGCATCGGCGCAGATCGGCGTGACGTCAAATGACGAGTTCTTAGGTGTACCCGCAAAGGCTTATGGGATTTATCGAAAAGGTCAATGCACAGACCGTCCGACAGAAAATAGGCAGGGCAGCGACCATGCGTTAAAATGAATAAAATACCCGCATGATGATATCATCATTTCTCATGTCCTGTGACCCGGGGTCCCAACATTGCCCTATATGAACTCTCATCGTCCTGACAAAATGAGATCGATGAACACAAACCACAGACAACTGCAGATAGCGCTTCTGATTTACGCGATATTTTCATCCCGGGTGTACTCGACTTTGGACTGACGGGGATGAAAAACGGGGGTCTTTACGTGAGGTCGGAGGAAATCTTACCAAAAAAAGGGAGTCTTTCTGTGAGACTGGGTAAAATGTTTGATCAAAATTTAAAAGTTGATATAACATTTTCAGAAAGTCATCAAAATTAAAAAACGGGGTCATTCGGTGAGAGATTATCAGAAGTTATCAGAAGTCAAAAATTCTTGAAAAAATGGTGTCTTTTGGAGACAGGAAAACAAAACAGAGGTCATTGGGTGAGAGGGGTTCAGTCAAACAAAAGGGGGTCATTGGGTCAGAGGGAGTTGAAAAATGGGGGTCAATGTGGCCGCACATCTACGTCACCCATTTATAGTGAGTGCCCCCCCCAGTCATCTCAGTGGGCATCTCAGTGGCCAATTAAACTTCAGCTTTTAAGATTAACCATCTTCAGCCCTACCATCATTCTTACAACGTTACTGATTGGTTCAATAAATCATAATAGTCTCCTTGCAACCAATCAGGTAGGTCGTATTTAAGTCTTTGTTTAACGTGTGTTGTACCATTACATCAAACGGAAAATAAAGCAAAATCACCCCAACATACCAATATTATATCAAATAATAATATTGATTTATTTGTGGCGTTATACAAAGCCTAGAAATAATTAGAACTACCTAGGGGCATATCATATTTAATGTAAAATTTGTGTAGCCTTGTTAAACAAGTTTTCCTTTGTGTAAATAAAAGGTGGCTCCTTTTGTTGAATATTAATAAATAATAAATGATATATTATACCACACTTTAATTAAAAACTCATAAGGTATTTTATCGTATTTTTAAATAAAAGGGCGGCAAGTAATTACTCGTTTTGAAAGTATGTCATGTCGTCTGCCCAAAGCAAATGCAAAACAAGAAAACAACAACGAAAAAAAGAAACAACCAAGACAAATTCAAAAATAAAATGAAAATAAATAAATAAATAAATAAATAAATAAATAAATAAATAAATAAATAAATAAATAAATAAATAAATAAATAAATAAATAAATAAATAAATAAATAAATAACAAGTTTACTTTACAAGTGACTATCTTTGGAATTTAGAGTGCTCAAACCCATTACAGGTGAGCTATAGAAACAAATTCAAAGTATAGACCTCTGGCAAGGCAACCGTTACTTAAAGTTTCACGGGATTTTATGTGTAAATAAATAAATAAATAAATAAATAAATAAATAAATAAATAAATAAATAAATAAATAAATAAATAAATAAATAAATAAATAAATAATGAGCATTAAAAGAGGATTTTAACTTGTTTACAAAGTTGAATATTATTCTAATATTTTCATGAGGATTATGTCTATTTCAAGTAAATAAAAAAATAAGACATTAAATAAACAAACAAACAGTCAAACAAACAAATTGTGAATGTCTGGTGAACTCTTTAATTGTCACGTCGTCTGACTAAAACAAACACAAAACATCAAAAAAACAAAAAACAAACAAATCAAGACAAATTAAAAAATAAAATAATAAATAAATGAGTAAATTATTGCTAAAACGTTGATATTGAATAACGTGTCCAATCCATTATTATGAATGTCTGGTGAACTCTTTAAATTACCATGTCGTCTGATCAAAAATAAACAAACGAACAAACAAACAAATAAACAAACAAATTAAAAAGAAAATAATAAATAGATAAATAAATTATTGCTAAAACTTTGATATTGAATAATGTGTCCATTATTATCAATGTTTTGTGAACTCTTTATAAGTCGTCACTCAATTCTTTTTTCCCCAGATGGAGAACTTAATCATATTATTCTATGTCAGTGACAATTAACTTCTGTGCTTTATGAGCTAATCTTCATTTTAGCAAAGCTAGCAGTTATTATATTTTAAAATTTGATAAAACTAACACAATTCATAATTTGAAAGTGATTGGTACAGGAGCATATCTATACAAACAACGTTATCTCAACATCAAATATGAGCTCTGGTTATTTTTCACGCGATGGCACTCATCTGAATGTCCACTCGTAGCAGACGATATTGTCGCAGACGATAGAGTCCTAGAAAAAAAATGGATTTTTTTCTTTAAAAGTTTCAGGAAAGATTATTATTCCTTACATATTTTAATCATAATTGTAAAAATATTAAGGATACTTCAAAAAGTATCATTTAATTACAGTTTTACACCAAAAATTTACAAAAGTTACATCAAATTTAGATGTAAACTCCCGCCAAATCATGAGTACGTGTATATATTGTGTTAACGGGTTAATAATACCGCTACAAAAATGATCGATGAACCCTGATTGCGTTATGGTATGCACACAAGGGAAGTTATCAAGGCGGTTGCTTTATATTTGTATAGATAATAATCATAATAATCATAATTCTATAGGGGTGTGACGAGGCAATTATGAAGTTATTACTACTGCGGTGTATGCACTATGCACCAAGACGCGTGTCACGACCCATCGATCCGTACACTTGCGATGTTGCAATGGTATTTACAAAGTATGCGATGTCATCGTATATCAAAATGTGACAGACGATTTGAAAAGAGGTCGGTCAAAATGCTCTAAAAATCTATGATTTTTGTCAAATTTTATTAATTTTCAAGATTTGTTTTCTTTCTCTTGCAGCAATGTATAACATAAATAAGCGAGTCATTAAGCAAATTTGTTTTTCTCGTCTCTTTTTTCAGATCGTATTTTGGCGGGAGAAAATATTTGGCGGGAAAAAATTATGAATTTTGATTGGATGAAAGTTTGACGTTGCTACTACCACTTGACGACGTGTTTACTGTTCGGATGTCCACTGCAGTTGTGTCAAAAACTGGGTCATCTACGTGAGTCTCGACTTCTACTAGTTCTTACTACTGAAACAGGAAGGAAGAAGAAAAAGAAATAGAAAAAAAAATGAGAAAAATGATAACTCCGAATGATTTTCAAATTAATACCGTATGGACTCTCAACAATGAGAAAGAAGAGAAGTCAGATAATACGAATATTTTGCCAATTAAAGACCAATTAGCCTTATTATTTAATTAGCCCTATAGTGATGTAGGACATACCTAATACAATGGTTCAAATAACTATTAAATAAATACCAGAATCTCCCCAATGTAAAGCAAAGAAAACTCTTGAAATTTATTAGCACGCCCCATAGCATAACACAAAGCATATCACCTTCTGTGTAAAGGAGTCATATTCCTTGAGAGTCCTCTGAATGCATAACCATAAAAGCGTGTTTGAATATCTCTATATTAACAAAAGAAAACCGCTTGTCAATTAAATTGGCACCTTCTCAAATTCATATCAAAACCGTCTCAAATTTATCACAAAAACCTGATAGATTTCTCTTATTTTTAACCAACAAAGTGTCATAAAATGGTTTATGTTTAGATGCAGTTATTTTAAACGGTATGCTTGTTTGGACACGATCGGTGGTGAATCTGGAGCCCAAGTGGAACTACGTGAACCAGAGCACGCTCAAGTGGCTGTTCAAGAAGGCATTACAAAATTGATCTGACTCGGGTATCAAAACGACTGGTAACAAGACTAGACGTGTTAGGACCCATTTTTTGACCACTTAGTCCAACAAAGTTTTGATTAATTTTCATATTTTGTATTTTTTTTTTTCAGAAACTTTTATTTGGTAGAAATGTTCTGGTATAAAGAATGACAAAGCGAACGAAGAATCTAATGTTACACGAACGTGATAAAATGCAGATTTTGTTGTTAATAGATTCAGGACTCCTTGAAAACTCTTGAGATATATCTTTTTGGTATTATGCTTATTCATCTCATCATAACTTGAGATGCATACTACGATTATGTAAATATCTTTTGGTATTATTCCAATTTCAGCGCACCATAACTAGAAACGAATTACTACGATTATGTAAATTAAGCAACCACCACAATCTTTAGTTTTGGTAATTGGTTTAGGTGAAATTTTCTTCAGCAAAATGGACTTTGTTTTCGGAAATGTCGAAGAGGCTAAGATCTGATGAGCAGATAAGATAAGACTTCCACTTTTAGATACCACTATTAGAAAAGATAATGTGTTAGTGACAAGAAGAAGTGACAAAAGACTTAATGTACAAATATCTTTAACATAAAGAAGCATTTTAAAGACTGAATAAAAAATAATAGAGATCTTTAATCGGGGAACAGTTTCCATGCATGTTTTGTTCATGTTCATGTTGATACATAATTTTGAACAAAGTGACTTAATTACCACATTTTGTACACATTTCAAAGAAAAAAGTGAAGTGTAAAAACAGAAAAATGAATTTCCACGGACCTTTCTTTGAAGCACGCTTTTATTAATGGACTGGTAAAGTCGCTTAAACCATCGAGATATGCTTGAACTGTTACGCTGCAATGAACACGATGAACTCGCTTCAAATGGCAAGGGGAATAACTATTTTAATAGTTAGGAGTGATTACCCAAAACCAGCCCTTCGTCCTCACATCTTACAAAAAAATTAAACATTTTCTTGCCGAGAATAATTCAGGGGAATATCTCCATCTTGAAAATTATTTATAAGTGATAATTCCTTTAAGTTAATGTCTGTTTTCAGAGTAACGTTACTTTTGGCGCACGCACAGTGATATCTTTCACTAAGTTTGGTGCAGCCACACCTTGATATGGTTTGCCTGTTTAAGAGGCATTATCTGTTATTTTGGAGAATTTTTTAAAAATGTTTGCCACGGTCAAAAAATGGATTTCCTTTAAACTTTCATATTTGATGCACCTTGACCTGAAACAAACACACATGAAATAAATTTGGGAAAAATATCCCCGTTGCCATGGTAACAGCCAAATTTTCATTTTAGGCCTATTTTCACAATTTTGCATTTTCAGCAGTCAATTTGTCAAGTTTTGAAGCCAGTGTTACTAATATACACAATATATATATACTGTTTTCTTTATAAGGTATGAATAGGTCAAACCTTAGATGCCGCATTGAAAGTAAAAAATAATCACCAGATGTCAGGGTGGGTTATACCATTTATTTGAAATAGGGTGTTTTTCAATTTTTTAAAGTATGAAAATATACCAACTTTGTATAGCTCATAAACCATATGGTAGTGCTCCGATTTCAACATCGACCACAGCATGTTGAGATGATACATTGGTCTTATGAAAAAGTTACATTTGAGCTTGGGAAAACACATCTGTATATACAGTGTTGCCAGACATTTTCCTATTTTTCGAAATTCAACACAAATCTCACCTTAAGTTAAATGATGTGAAAATGAAACATCATCCTTTCAAGGAACATTTATTAAAAGAGAGTTTTTATTCATATCAAATTTGATCAGTTATAATGGTCAGTGTTGTTCTAAACCACATGGGTGTTGCCATAATTGGGGTTTTATTGTGATTTGTGGATATTTTCAACTTTTTAAAAGTTATAAAAATACCAAAATGCATTTCTATAATAAAGAAAGAAACATCGACCTCGTCATGTTGAGATGATACATTGGCCTTAT
Source organism: Amphiura filiformis (assembly GCF_039555335.1). Lineage (NCBI taxonomy): Eukaryota > Metazoa > Echinodermata > Ophiuroidea > Amphilepidida > Amphiuridae > Amphiura > Amphiura filiformis. The sequence continues at coordinate 48,828,391 of NC_092629.1, read as the reverse complement.
GAAAAAGTTATTTTGATCGGGGGGGGGAAAACATCAGTTTATACAGTGTTGCCAGATATTTTCCTATTTTTTCAAAATTCAACACAAGTCTCGCCGTAAGTTAAAAGATATGAAAATTAAACTTCACCTTCATATGGAACATATCTTTTTAGAAAGAAAGTTAATTTTATATTCAATTTGATCATCTGGGATGGTCAGTGTTATTCTAAGCCATATGGGTGTTGCCATAGCTGGCGTTTAATATGACAATATTTAGATATTTCCAGCTTTTTACAAGTCTTAAAAATAGTACACACCTTTAAAGTTATTGTGGAATGAACGCAATATTAAGGTTACAAATTAACCTAAGAACACTTAGTATGTGAATTTAAATTTTAAATTTGAGTTCGGAAAATATTTACTTCCATACAGTATTGCCAGATATTATCACATAATTCAAAATTCAACGTATGTTGAGCTTTTTTCAGCTTTTTTTTCAGCTTTTTCAGCTATTTTTCAGTCTTAAAAATGCCAAAATACAATGGCATGCATTCCTAAAATAAAGATGTGAAAATGAAACATCAACCTCATCATGTTGAGATGATACGAGGGGTATCAAAAGTTTTAGAAATCGCCCAGAAGTGAAAGAGCTATATCAATGAAATTTTGTCAGTGCAATCACTGGTCCTTATGTACACTATGATGCAAAAATGGTCTCATAAGTATGTTTACTTTTTTACAGGCGCTAGATGTCAGTACCTGCCTATGTAACCGCATAACCAGCAAAATGGAGAAATGGAAAAATTGAGGCATGTAGCATGATTAAGTTCCATTTTAAGGGTTACAGTGCCCAAAAATTCTGAGATGAAATAAAAATTCATTTTCCAAAAAGCAACAGTGACAATATCACAATCACCACCGAAGATAACTTTCATTTCATCATCGATTTTCTAGGCACTGCAACCCTTCAAATGCAGGATCTTAATAACGCTGCTTGCCTCAATGTTAACTGGGGCAGCAGGTTATTAGCATCTAGCGTCGCCTGTAAAAAAAGTAAACATACTTATGAGACCATTTTTGCACCATAGTGTACATAAGGACCAGTGATTGCACTGACAAAATTTCATTGATATAGCTTTTTCACTTCTGGACGATTTCTAAAACTTTTTGATACCCCCTCGGTCTTATGAAAAATTTGGTACATTTGAGCTTGGGGAAAAACATCTGTTTATACAGTGTTGCCAGATATTTTCCTATTTTTTCAAAATTCAGCACTAGTTTCACCTTAGGTTGAAAATGAAAGTTTATTAGAAAGAAATTTACTTTCATATTAAATTTGATCAGTTGTATAAATGGTCAGTGTTGTTCCAAACCACATGGATGTTGCCATAATTAGGGTTAAATAGCGAGATGTGGTTATTTTAAATCTTGATGAGTTTTAAAAATACCAAAATACCATGGTATGCATTCCTTAAAAAATATGTGGAAGTGAAACATCAACTTCACCATGTTGAAATGATACATATTTGGTCTTATGAAACATTTATACTTAAGCTTGAGGAAAACATATGTTTATACAGTGTTGCCAGATATTTTCCTATTTTTTCGAAATTTAACACAAGTCTCACCTTAAGTTAAATGATGCGAAAATGAAACTTCACCTTCACAAGGAAAGTTTATTAAAATGAAATTTACTTTCATATTAAATTTGATCAGTTGTATAAATGGTCAGTGTTGTTCCAAACCACATGGGTGTTGCCATAATTAGAGTTTAATAGTGAGATGTCGATATTTTTATAAGTCATAAGGGTTCAAATAGCGACGTTTTCACATATTTTTTGTGGACCTGAGAGCACATCAGACATATATTGAAATTTGCGATATAATACAAATTTTATGGCAAATGATTAAAAATTGATATTTTTGAAATTTAACAGATCTCAAAAGTAAATTGTATAAATCTAGTGATATGTACTTAAAGTGTATGTAGCTGGAATGAAAATATGAAAATTTGACCTTTCGGATTGAAGATATAGATTTTTTAATTAACATTTATTAATTGATTAGTGGTCGGCTTTTCATCCCAGCTACATACACTTTAAATACACATCATTAGATTTATTAAATTAACTGTAATATGTCAAAAAATATAAAAAAAATCAATATGCATAATTTACCCTTAAATTTTTATTGTATCGCGAATTAAAAAAAAATCAAAATTATTTTATATCAGAAGGACATTCCTCGTATTCAAAATACAATTTGGTATGTCTGATATGCTCTCAGGTCCGACAAAAATACTGTGCAAAGGTGGGTGACCAACCCCTTAAAATACAACACAGAAAACATCAAACATGTATACTTTAAAATATACATAAAAGCCATAATGTTTTTACCAATGTACACATACTAGCTAAGCTAAAATAAATTAAAATAACATAAGATTGTTACATTGCAAAAAGATGCATATAAGAGTAAGATAATGTTTAAATTACGCCTACCCCATATTATTAAAGCACACATTCCAACTATACTTGCAAAAAGATATGGGGAAGAAATGGGCAAAAAACTATATAGATCCAGCAAATGTCTCGAAAGATATGAGAATAGTCAAAGACAATAACGCACTGAACCTTTTCACAGCCAGACAAATTAATGTCCAGTTACCTTTCCCTAGAGGAGCTCGCAGGAGAGTCGAAAGTATGAAGAAGAAATGACCATTGAAATGTTGCATGATATTGTTGCTAATTCTCTGTCATTCAAGCATCCCCTGCTCATTGATGACATGAATTTGTATGAGCTTGTAAAAAGGAAGCAACTAAAATTAAGCTTTCAAGACTGAAGGAGATTTATATGAACACTTTTGCAGATACTTAACCGGCAGGGTTAAAGCAAAATAAAAAATCACCAAATGTTGATAAAAGTTGTTTGAGGAAATATCCGTTTCAAGTAGAAAAGAGGACTACTGGGCACAGTATACCTATGACATGACCCCGGAGGGGTTCTCCTGGTTAAAGGTATACGGGGATGTGCCACGGTTTTGGGGGTACCTTAGCAATTTTGGTATGTCGATTGGTGGGTTCGCAGTGGAGACAATACACCAAATTGGGTGCATTAAGGAATAAGTGCCCATAAAAGCGCCAAATTAGGACAAATTTGTGTGCTTTTTGGGTGTTTTTTGTGAAAAATTGGAATACTAAAGCTGTAACTTTAATAAGGTGTCATTTTAAAATTTAAAATGTATCCACATTTCACTATTAACTCCATTTATAGTGGCATCATCCATGTGGTTTATTCATGGCAGCGATTTAAACAATATAAATCCTAAAGTGAGACATACGTTGAATTTTGAATATATGTGATAATAACTGGCAATTCTGTATAGAAGGAAATATTTTCCGAACTCAAATTTAAAATTTAAATTCACATACTAAGTGTTCTTAGGGTAATTTTTAACCTTAATATTGCGTTCATTCCACAATAATTTTAAGGATGTGTACTATTTTTAAGACTTGTAAAAAGCTGGAAATATCTAAATTGTCATATTAAACGCCAGCTATGGCAACACCCATATGGCTTAGAAATAACACTGACCATCCCAGATGATCAAATTGAATATGAAATTAACTTTCTTTCTAAAAAGATATGTTCCGTATGAAGGTGAAGTCTCATTTTCATATCTTTTAACTTAGGGCGAGACTTGTGTTGAATTTTGAAAAATAGGAAAATATCTGGCAACACTGTATAAACTGATGTTTTACCCCCCAGATCAAAATAACTTTTCATAAGGCCAATGTATCATCTCAACATGACGAGGTCGATGTTTCTTTCTTTATTATAGAAATGCAATTTGGTATTTTTATGAATTGTAAAAAGTTGAAAATATCCACACCTCACAATTAAACCCCGATTATGGCAACACCCATGTGGTTTATCTGGCAACACTGTATAAACTGATGTCTTACCCCCCCAGATCAAAATAACTTTTTCATAAGGCCAATATATCATCTCAACATGACGAGGTCGATGTTTCTTTCTTTATTATAGAAATGCATTTTGGTATTTTTATGACTTGTAAAAAGTTGAAAATATCCACAAATCACAATTAAACCCCAATTATGGCAACACCCATGTGGTTTAGAACAACACTGACCATTATAACTGATCAAATTTGATATGAATAAAAACTCTCTTTCTAATAAATGTTCCTTGAAAGGATGATGTTTCATTTTCACATCATTTAACTTAAGGTGAGATTTGTGTTGAATTTCGAAAAATAGGAAAATGTCTGGCAACACTGTATATACAGATGTGTTTTCCCCAAACTCAAATGTAACTTTTTCATAAGACCAATGTATCATCTCAACATGCTGTGGTCGATGTTGAAATCGGAACACTACCATATGGTTTATGAGCTATACAAAGTTGGTATATTTTCATACATTGAATGAATTGAAAAACACCCCTATTTTAAATAAATGGTATAACCCACCCTGGCATCTGGTGATTATTTTTATACTTTCATTGCGGCATCTAAGGTTTGATCTATTCATACCTTATAAAGAAAAAAACATATTTATATTGTGTATATTAGTAACACTGGCTTCAAAACTTGACAATTTGACTGCTGAAAAATGCAAAAATTGTGAAAATAGGCCTAAAATTGAAATTTGCCTGTTACCATGGCAACGGGGATATTTTTCCGAAATTTATCTCATGTGTGTTAGTTTGAGGTCAAGGTCCATCAAATATGAAAGTATAAAGAAAATCTATTTTTGACCGTGGCAATTATATTCTCAAAAATAACAGATAGTTCCTCTTAAGTTGCTATTAATAGCTCGTATGCAAAAATAGCTTATGTACTTCATGTACATGATGTATTTGGGACTACTTTTGTACTTATAGTGTGTTTGAATCTGTCTGCCCACAAAGTCAAATTGCTGTATCTACAAGTAAATAACATAGCAGATACTACACTTTGATTTGGGAGGCAAATATTGTGAACCAGTCTGTCCCCAATGTAAAAGGCAATATCTGCTAGTGATAATCAAAGCAGATACAGTGTATTTACTTGGAAGACCAGACGATATGTCCGAATGGATCTATAAACTACTTCTCTCCAGCTAGGTGTGCCAGCCAATTGACTGAGCCTCGTCCCCCAAACACGCTTACCCGCTTAAGCATTAAAATGCAAATTTTAGAATAAAAACCTGCTGTCTTTTACTTGGGAGACGGGTGTTTTCGGAATCTGGGTGCTCACAAAGTTTCTACAAGTACACACCATTGCAGATCCTGCACTTTGATTTGAGAGGCAAATATTTTGAATCAGTCTTCCTTCAAAGTCATGAAAGTAAAATGAGGTACAAGTATCTTATCTGTCAAAGGCCCGATCTAGTGCTTGCCAGGAAGAACGGGAAGCATGACCAAAACACGAGAAAACTAATTGATTGTAACTGACTTGTCCGTTGTGTATTAATATCAATAATGTTCTTGTTATTCGGTTTTTTTTCTTCGTTTAAGAAAACACTCACAACTAAACTTAAAAACAGGTGCAAGCTACACAAAGTATATTCGTCTTCAACATGTTCAAAGACAATCTCCATGTACATGATATAGGCTATAACATAATTCATACTGATAATAAAAATGGACTCCACCAAGTATCATGAGTATGGAAAATAAAGATGTAAGCCTCTTCTACAAAGGATACAAGATAACCATCAGCTAGACATGGCAACCATTGAAACGTGTGAAACGGTTGCAGGAATCTCGCCCTATCGTATAATTGATAACTTCCCACATGCAGGATCTCCCCCCAAAAGAAGCCCCGCCAAAAGCCTGATCTACAGGAGATACACTAGGTCATAACCCTTCATTTGAATTGCAGAAATTCAGAAGCAGGAGGCTCGGCTATTAGAAACAAGTTCCTCAGAACTGAGGAAGGATACACCTATATTCTATGCTACTGTTTGATTGTGGACTCTTTACCTTTTTCCCGCGCATTCACATAGCAGACGATTTTCATTTTTACAAACTAATTTATAAAAAATTACAAAATGTTGATTGTAATGATTATATTTAAAATCTACATGTAATATGCATTCGAATGAGTACAAACAAGCCTAGTATTGGTTCAGTAGTTCTTGAGATAAGGTTACAAATTTTGAGCAGATTCGTAAAATTGAGTGAGGTTTGTACGGTGCAATCCCATTTGCAAAAAAAACACTATAAACTGTTGTCCAAATGTGAGGTACTCAGACTTGCAGATTAGGCAGGATAGGAAAATGAAAGAAGGGTTCAACTTTTACAAGGCGCTTTCACTAGCTATCGACTAAGAGCTTTCTCTATGCGCTACTTGAAGGGGAAATTTCTCGCTTTGTATCAAGATTGTGTTTTTCGCTTCGTTTCCTGGCTTAATGGACGCAATGTGGAAACATTCAATAAGATTTCGATTTGGTGGTGCAATTTGTGGTTTCCCATAATTCACTGCAGTAAGGAGAAGATATTTTTAGCTCGTTATTGTACAAGTTCAACGCCATGATGATCAAAATCATAAAATGTTAATTGTTCACATTAAAGAGTATCTTTGCGGGCGCCTTCCCCAAACCCATAGCACATACACTAGGATCCACAACATGCTCATCTATAAGGACACAGTTCTTTACCCCAAATACATTTGTACATTCATTGGCTGACCTTTGAAAATTTGGGTACAAAAACTCGTACTCTGCAACTTGAGGTCAAATTGCACACTATGATTGTTTGATTGAGGTTATCAAACTATGCCATTGGGATGAGGCCATTGTGGTTCATAGTGATATTGAACCTTATTCTCGTTAAGCTTATCTAGTTAAAGACCGCAACTTTCTGTCAATTCCAAATTCGATTCTAGTCCTAATCCTAGTCCTGAAATCTACCCCTTAGTTTAAAAGTCGTCATGGAGTGGTTATCCTTTTCTTGCCAGGTTACAAACTTTCTGCATTATCAGGAGGCATTGTTCAACTGAACCATGTTAACGCGTATTCTTCCTCCTGAAACATCACGACAGTTTATAACATGGTGGTAACACGAATTGCCCTTAATGCTATGTTCTGTGCTATTGTCGATTGCCACATAACGCTACCCTGTTTATATTCTGGAACGTGGCTGGTACCATTTTGTCACCGTCATGTTTAAATTCTTATGTTCCTGAACCTTATACTTGAACCATTAATTCTTTGCATTATTCCTTTTTGATGAGGCTATCTCCTGTTGTTTTAAAAGAGGCACACCGCTGAAGTCTTGTGTTACCTTGAAGGGTCCTTTACAGCCATTCGGGGCCATTACATTGACAGGGGAATGGTCAATGACTCTTTTATGTACGCTGGACATGGTTCCTTGGTGGTCATGTCGACTTTCCCCAACAATGTAATGGCGCGGATAGCAGTGGTGGGAGGAGGTAACTATGTTGGCATACTTTTCAGCCACTCCTTTATCAAATTTGACTTGTTCAATGTGGACGGAAGTATATCCCTTTTGCAAGGTCTTCAGTTTAAAAAGCATTCATGGCAGCGGAGTCGGGAAAGGTTATCATGGTTATGGGTTGGAGAATAATGTTAAAGAAACGACAAGGGGGTGAAATATTCTGCGCCAAATTCCGTATAACCTCAATGGTACGTAAGGCATCGTGGGGGTGTAAGCAGGACTGGCACTGACCTTGCAGATGCGTGGATCTTTCCTGTGTCCACTATTAAGCTCCATAGCATACAGCATACAAAATATATTCTACCAATGTTTACGGGACACCGGACATGCCGGAAAGGTGGAACAACCTGAACAATCCAGATACAATCTTGGAAAAGGGGTTGGCATACTTTGCCTGTCTTTTGGCGTTCCCCCAATTCAATGTTGGACCAATTCAAGCCATCATAGCCCCATGCTGTCAACAGGTCCGTGAAAGCCCGCAACATTGTAAGATGGGGAGTGGGGAAGGGGGAGCCAGCATCACAAATATTACATGCATGTTTCACTCGCCTTTCTAATTTTAATAGAGCACGCATTTCAATTGTTTAGTACAAGTGTACCAACTATTTGCCTGTCGTTTGGTCCCCCCATTCAATGTTGGACCAATTCAAGCCATCATAGCCATGCTGGCAAGTGTCAACAGGTCCATGAGACCCTCCAACATTGAAAGATGGGAAGTGGGGAAGGGTGTGATACAGAGGGGAGCCAGCTTCCCATATATCACATGCATGTTTCACTCGCCTTTTCAATTTTGATAGGGCACGCATTTCAATTGTCAAGTGTCCCAACTATATTTTTCCAGGATTGTTTGCCATTGCCGTGGTCACCTCTTACCTACGATGCCCGGTGTTTCCGCGAAGTGCATTATGGGACAATTGTCCCCTACCCTCCTATTTCGATTACTCAGCGGCCTGTGCGAGTCGAAATACAGATAAATCTCGCTCATCTTAGAGAATAGCGTTGTGTTTAAGGTACTTGAAAGTTTATGAGTGTATTACAGGGAGTCGTGCTCTAACACTCTCGGTGTATATTTCCTTTCCCTACGTCCCTCTTTTACGCAGAAGTGGAAAGAAAAACATTCGCACTAATTAGTTTTAGTACTTCTATTCGTCGTGACGGTAATATTTGAATACTATAAGTCTTGTTCCACAATGACGGCTGTATTTTTTATGTAGCAAATAGTGACAAAAGTCATGAAATTAACAGATCCACAAAACCGCAAGCAATTGGCAAATGTTATCTTTATAGCTAATGAGCTAATACCAGGCATGTTTGTACTCATTTGAATGCATTTTTCATGGCGGTTTCAAATATGGCCATTTTAATTGAAAATTCTGAATTTTTGTGACATTTTATGAAAACTTTTCAGCTTTTTTGACTACATTGTGTTTCCCGCGCGCGGTAAAAGGGTTATAAGGCACTAGTAATCGACAATTGGAGAAATTGGCGCGCGATCTACAATTTGAAGATTGGTCGTCTGCGAAACGATAAAACACTATTAACAAGTGACATTCTCGCTTTGTTTTCATAGCAAGTTACATAGATGTTTCTTTGTAGCTTTGTTAAAGGATTAATCCGAATGTCAGTTAAAGAAACACACTTAATAATGAATCTATGTTCTTTTGTAATAGTTCATATTTGAATTGGAACACTCTGAATCAGTATGCGTGTTTCCTGTTCGCATTTTTCCCGCCATTTTTGATAAGTAACCTTGTAATGTAACAAAGTGTGCAATTATTACCATTACGACATTACGACATTGTCAAGAATGTCTCATCTATGATCTTTAATTTATTTGTTAAGATCTTTGAATGAAAAATCGTGTCATAACAAGAACTTGTCAAGAAGCCTCCATTTCACGACTAGTATTGCAAAAACAGACAACCTTCCTGATTTGAAGTTGCGTGACTTCTTCTTGTACCTTTTGACTACAAGTTCTAAACTCATTGTAGTGGAAACAGACAACAGTACGTTATATGGCGTATAAACAGACCAGTGCACAGAACATCGGTTTCTTGTATAGCATGTATAGTAAGGTGTAAATTAGAAGATGTACGAGATATGATGAGAGTAGTCGTTATTTTAAGGTTTTACCCTCAAACGTAGCCGCCGGGTAAAACAACTTTCGGCATGCTCAACAACACCACAAGAGGAAATACGCAAGACTCGTGCTACCTTTTTGGTGACTTGCATCGTTTGCGCTCAAACGGAAAACAGTAAAAAAAAACCTCGAGTACATCAACTTGTACGCTTTTTGTCTAAAACACGCAAGGTATATAGGTAGTTGGCGATCTATGATTTTCCAACTGGAAAATTTCTCCCCGCGGCGATAAAACATCACCATCTATACAGACCAGCTGATAAAAGAAATATATTTCCTTTTTATTTATCGCTCTCATTTTTCCTACTTCTTATTTTGCCCATCATTGATGATATTTTGTTGTTCGTGTTTTTCAATTAGTTGTCGATGCTCAAGCAGACGACAACGTGATATTTGCGCGTTTTTTAGTTGTACAGGCTCCTTGTGTAATACAGTCGATGTTATTCCACGGAAGTGAGGACATTCCATCGGTATGTGAAGTGACTTGGCCTATCATAACATTGCATCCTTCAACCAGGTTTATTACTTGGACTTCCAAAAACAAAATCTATGCCTTCAATTTCAACCGCCTATTGTCGAAAAAAAAGTCATAAAGTTCCTGCTCAATTATTACACCTAAAAATGGAGCTCTTTCTTCTTTATATTCATCCCAATATTCATTTTATTTCTTCTATTATATCATCAATTGCATCATCAACTTTTTTACTAGTCGTCAGGGACACATGAGAGTAGTGCAGCAATGTCTTGAATTTCTTATTGCATTATTGGTTTTCAACTCGGTGGAGAACGAAAGCGGCTTACTGTATTCCCTTTTCAATTTGAACACGGCACATTACCACTGAACTTTCTATATGAAACAAGCATGTAATGGCAGTGATTGGGGTGTTACTGAATACCATGCTTGCTCACAGGGGAGGGGACATCCTTGTTTATATGTCGCTTCACCTCTCATATTTATTTCTGTCTTGTGTATTTAGTTTTATTGCCATTTTGTTGTTTTTACCAGGTCCACCAGGTCAGGCAATTACTATCGACCGAAAATTTTGAAATTAGAAAACTGTAATATTACATCATGTGATTTCATATTGTGTGTTGTAGATAGATAATAAAAAATGGCGGTTAGTAAATTGCATGTAGAGAGGAAATTTGGATGATGAGAATTTTTTTTTGTCTTGAAAGTTTTTGAGAAATTGATTGAGATGCCAATTTTGGTTGAAAAGCACAGCCGTAAACTTTGTCATAATCAACAATAAAAGAAAAATATTTGCGTCTTTATAAGTGACCAGAATTGTAGATATTGTTTCAGTATTTATTTTCTTCAGTTTTTGATTTGGTGTGCCGACAGGTCAAAACCACAAGAAAGCCTTTTGATCAAAAAGGATAACTTTTAACTTACACGAAGTGATACACGGGCTGATAAATTGCAAAGAACAAGACTACTGTACTGTGATAAGAACACTAGACCTGCGGAAGTCGTGTCCATAACAGAATGTCCTTATAAATATGATAAAGAGAACATGGATCGGAACAATCTCTGTTTTATAGCAAAATACGAACTGATTTGAAAGATGTTTTAAAAAATCAAATAAATTTCGGGACTTACTAATCAAAAGTGTTTCCATCAGTCAACGACATGTCCTCAAAATAGCAAGTTTTTAGAATAAAAATGTTACAATTAATTAATTTGTTTTTATTACGTGTGTGAATACTCGAATGCACGAATGAACTTGCTTGTAAATTGGTATGTTAACAATCACCATTGTATCGATTCGCTCGACACTAATTGGCATACTCTCCAATTAATAATAAAATCGCACAATTAATTTCCAGGTATTCTTAAAATAACATTATTAAGAAATGCAAAATTTGAGTCCAACTTGATGATGTTAAGAAATGATTAAACAAGTTTTGACTAGTCACCATATAAAAATGATATTTCTAATAATGAATAATAAATCTGTACAGAGAATAATGAATAATAAAATCTGTAAAACTTTGTCACCAGCAGGTAGCCGTCACTGAGTGAACTACTTAAAATCTCAATTTCTTTAACATCCGTACGTGTGTTTGCATATTGATTTTTCTAAACAGAATACTAGAGAAAGGACAAAGATTATCGCAATAATATTTATAAATAGTATCACTTGGTCATGGCACGTGACCCGCTTTGACCATCATACTGTGCGCAAACCTGTATGCACGCGACCACCGTAATTTTATCGCACAAATTGTCCGACTATTTTAAAATTTAACAATTTCACTTTGGCTGTCTCATGAGCCACTGCACTGAAACTAGGCATGTTTGCATTTATCTGAGTGATGTTCACGTGACGGAATTCATGTATGATTTTCAAAATTGAAAATTCTATAATTTTTCATTTTTTCATCATGTCGTCTGCTATATCATGATATTGACATGCGCAATAAGTGGTTAAATGTCACAAATATACGCAGCTTCAACTTTCTATTTTTTTACGCCACGTGACTCCATACGTAGGATTCCATTAATTGGAGCGTACACAAGTTTAAAGCATTGTTATTATCCATTTTGACATCGTTCATAAGTACGCCCCAAAATGACCAGCCGGCCAGCCGGTATAGACCAACATAATAGAACATTACAAAATCATATTTGTGACTGGTCCGTATATGACCGTTCGTTTGGCGTCCTGCCGTCTATGCTTTATGCTTCATTGGGGAAGGTTTTGTTCCAAAGTAGCCTTCTCCTGCTCTCAATCGATAAACAATCGGAGTAAATTTGGCAGAAAATCTCCAAACTTAGCACAAAATTAAGTCAAAACAGGAGAATCCAATCTATAACATATAGTAGAAGGCATATATATTATTGGTACTATTTTGACAGGTCGATGCTTTTTGAAATGCTTAATATAATAATTGATATTTGTCCGTATAATTAATTCAGTTGCCAACATGTGTTATTATTGCGATTTCAGATGTAAGCGTCATCATTTTGCCTTTAATTGTGTAGAATGAGACTGTCAAATATGATTGACATAATCATCATCGTCGTCATTATCAAATTCATCATCAGAATGGTCAAGATCATCTTCTTAACAACATCAACAAGCAATACCAATCAATGTTAAATGTATTTTCTGTGGAGTACCGGGCCATGGAAAGGCTACTTTACTTCCAACTTTGTACAACATTGTCTCAAATCACGCGATGTCCTGTTGTGATGTTGCAATACATGTGACATGATTATTTTTTCAACTTCCTGTTCGTCATCTTCATCTTTGTTATCTTCGTTATCTTCGTCATTTGCAACTTCATCATCATCATCATCATCATCATCATCATCATCATCATCATCATCATCATCATCATCTTCTTCATCTTCATCGTCATCGTCATCATCATCGTCATCTTCATCTTCATCTTCATCTTCATCTTCATCTTCATCATCATCATCATCATCATCATCTTCATCTTCATCTTCATCATCATCATCATCATCATCATCTTCATCTTCATCTTCATCTTCATCTTCATCATCATCATCATCATCATCATCATCATCATCATCTTCTTCATCATCATCTTCATCTTCATCATCATCATCATCATCATCTTCATCTTCATCTTCATCTTCATCTTCATCTTCATCATCATCATCATCTTCATCTTCATCTTCATCATCATCATCATCATCTTCATCTTCATCTTCATCATCATCATCATCATCATCATCATCATCATCATCATCATCATCTTCTTCATCATCATCTTCATCTTCATCATCTTCATCTTCATCATCATCTTCATCATCATCATCATCATCATCATCATCATCATCATCATCATCATCATCATCTTCTTCTTCATCATCATCTTCATCTTCATCTTCATCTTCATCTTCATCTTCATTTTCATCGTCATCTTCATCGTCATCTTTGCCATCTTCGTTAATCGTCATCTTCATCATCATCTACAGCATCTGTATCATCTTCATCATCAACTGCCAACCACATCAAGGTTAGAATATGGTTTAGGTGAAGCACCGGGATATGGTAAGACTACTGTGCTTTCACTTTTGTATAGGCTATAATTATTGTCTAGCCTATACCATATAAGTCTGTTGTCAACAATGACCTGCATTTATGTTTACCTTGTCAAATGGCAGAAAACTATCATGCTTCCATAAACCATTCTGATCCAGAGCCAGTTGTAAAAATTACTTTATTAGTCGCAAACCAGATGCACTTGTACTAATATTAATCTCCATGAACGTGATAAATTGTCTGAAATTTAAGAGAACTCATTAGAATTCTCTTTTCACCAATCATGTCAAAAGAAACAAACCCTTCCATTGTTTAACCAATCTGTATTGTTTTACTTTTAATTAATGATTCATGGATAAAAGCTGGTCTTGTTGTTAAGTTATCCGAGTTCTAACCTGATAATGTGTCAATATACAAATGTTCCTTGACACAGTTCCTGCAAAATCGTCACCACAACCTAAATTCAACATTTAGCTGAATTTATACTCCATCGCTGAGCGACGAGCGATTTGTATTTGACCAATCCGATAACGCGCTTTACCAAACACAACAAAAAGCGCGCTACCACATTGGCTAGAAACCAATCGCTCGTCATGCAGCGATAAAGTATAAATTCAACATGTATGCCTTACACCTGTCTGACCTCGTATCATTCTTAGTCAATAACTAAAATAATTATCACTATAGAAGTGTTTTTACTCTATGAAAAGAAGTGTCAATTTTCTCATGTACATAGTCTGGTACTCCACAAATGTTTTCCAATCAAATGACTTTTTGGTGTAACCACCGGATTGGTTCTGACAGACATTACACATACAACGGCGGTTGTTCGATTTTTAACATGTCTCCTTTGTGAGCGATCAGTAATCTGTATCAAAATGATTACCCCATCAGTGTCAAATGTTTATTGAAAAGACTTGCAATACTTGATGGTATATTGGACTATTCCTGTTGAAATCCACACCCCTATGGAAGACATGACTTTAATCTCTCACACAGGGGGTGTGAATCTGAAATGGGTGATGTTTTCAACAAGAGACAAGAGTACACTACATGTTGAACAAGTGATGAAAATCACTGTGCACTTAAACCAAACAACCAATGTAGGCACAAAAGCAGTGCCTAGGTTGTTTGCATAGTGATTTTCATCACTTATTTTTGTATTCCCATTGATCAAAGTTGTTTTTGCAGGTCCAGCACTTCTTGTAACTGATAATTTTTGGCTATCGAACTGAACCTACTTCTAATGCCTACATTTGCTGTTTTTATCCCCTCTGCATAAGTCTAGTCCGTATTTTACTTGTTTCCCCACGGCAAGTTGGTGTACCTTGCCCTTTTTCGTTCCAATCAGTTGATAGTATATGGGTTAAAAGTAAATTTAGCATACAACCTAAACCAAATTCAACATTAATGTTTCACCGTTGCTTTACCACATCTTATTCTTACTGTCAATCAATATCTGGAATAA